>NC_090937.1:889152590-889526771 GCF_040938575.1 Ambystoma mexicanum | reverse complement strand
GGGGGGGGTGGGGAACATGAGTTGGACATGGGTGGGGGCCTGCTGGCAGGTGCCCCACACTGCTGGGTGGTGGGGGTGGTGGGGACATGAGTTGGACATGGGTGGGGGCCTGCTGGCAGGTGCCCCACAGTGGTGGGGGGTGGGGGTGGTGGGGCATGAGTTGGACATGGGTGGGGGCCTGGTGGAGGCTGCCCCTGCACTGCTGGGGGATGGGGGTGATGGAAGACATGGGTGGGGGCCTGGTGGAGGGTGCCCCTGCACTGCTGGGGGGTGGGGGTGGTGGGGAACATGAGTTGGACATGGGTGGGGGCCTGCTGGCAGGTGCCCCACAGTGCTGGGGGGTGGGGGTGGTGGGGACATGAGTTGGACATGGGTGGGGGCCTGCTGGCAGGTGCCCCACTGGGCTGGGGGGTGGGGGTGGTGGGGAACATGAGGTTGACATGTGTGGGGGCCTGCTGGCAGGTGCCCCACAGTGCTGGGGGCTGGGGGTGGTGGGGAACATGAGTTGGACATGGGTGGGGGCCTGCTGGCAGGTGCCCCACAGTGCTGGGGGGTGGGGGTGGTGGGAGACATGGGTGGGGGCCTGGTGGAGGCTGCCCCTGCACTGCTGGGGGGTGGGGGTGGTGGGGAACATGAGTTGGACATGGGTGGGGGCCTGCTGGCAGGTGCCCCACAGTGCTGGGGGGTGGGGGTGGTAGGGACATGAGTTGGACATGGGTGGGGGCCTGCTGGCAGGTGCCCCACAGTGCTGGGGGGTGGGGGTTGTGGGGACATGAGTTGGACATGGGTGGGGGCCTGGTGGAGGCTGCCCCTGCACTGCTGCGGGTTGGGGGTGGTGGGAGACATGGGTGGGGGCCTGGTGGAGGGTGCCCCTGCACTGCTGGGGGGTGGGGGTGGTGGGGAACATGGGTGGGGGCCTGGTGGAGGATGCCCCTGCACTGCTGGGGGGTGGGGGTGGTGGGGAACATGAGTTGGACATGGGTGGGGGCCTGCTGGCAGGTGCTCCACAATGCTGGGGGGTAGGGGTGGGGGGGACAGGAGTTGGACATGGGTGGGGGCCTGGTAGATGGTGCCCCTGCACTGCTGGGGGGTGGGGGTGGTGGGAGACATGGGTGGGGGCCTGGTGGAGGGTGCCCCTGCACTGCTGGGGGGTGGGGGTGGTGGGAGACATGGGTGGGGGTCTGGTGGAGGGTGCCCCTGCACTGCTGGGGGGTGGGGGTGGTGGGGAACATGGGTGGGGGCCTGGTGGAGGGTGCCACTGCACTGCTGGGGGGTGGGGGTGGTGGGGAACATGAGTTGGACATGGGTGGGGGCCTGTTGGCAGGAGCCCCACAGTGCTGGGGGGTGGGGGTGGTGGGGACATGAGTTGGACAAGGGTGGGGGCCTGGTGGAGGGTGCCCCTGCACTGCTGGGGGGTGGGGGTGGTGGAAGACATGGGTGGGGGCCTGGTGCAGGGTGTCCCTGCACTGCTGGGACACCCTGCACCTGACTTTTTCAAAAAGTCAGCGGACAGTCGTTGGACGCACAAAAATGGAGGGTGCAAGCGTAGCAAAAGCAATTCACTTTTCGCTGGGAGTAAGTGGTGGCTGTGAAAAGAGACTTTTGGTGGTGTTGTTTATGTTTGAAAAACTGTGGATTCGAAAAAATGTAATGCAAAATAGGTGACTATGAATCCAAAAAAGGTTGCAATGCATTTGGTAAATTTCAAAGAAAAATATGATTGCCATCATATGTGGATTGAACTCCATCTCTGTGAAAAATTAATGTGCAGCGAAACAAAATGTTTTCATTGTGGAAAGAGGACATGCCAACATCTCTTAGAAAGGTACAAACAGCCTTATTGACATTCTGCCTTGCTTTCTCCATTTGTGGACCAAATGAAGAAGAACGCAGCCACATTTGTCTTGTATTTGGCAATTTGGAAACATATCCATGACCTTTGCACGTCCTTCCTTCATTGCAAATTGCAAAGAAATTCCAGAGACATGCCCTAAACTGTATCCTCCACAATGAATGATAAAAATATCAGGATGACGCTCTGTCTGTAAAGTAGCAAAGAGAGGTACCAAGTCCAGCCACTTCATTCCACACACTGCATGCCAGTGCACTTCCACATGAGAAAATCCAAGATCTTCAGATATACTGCAATGTTCTGCATGCACCTTCAACCAATGTATCCATGAGTCTCCCAAAATCCAGATAATGGAGGTCATTACAACCTTGGTGCTAAGTGCACCAACTTTACCACCATGGTGTAAACTCTGTTTACACCATGGTGGATGGCGGATTTACCGCCCCATTCCAAGGTGAGTGGGGCTGTAAATCCCCATTTCCCATTTTCCCTTCCCCATTCCCATTTTTGCCCCATAGGGCATAATGGGAGTGGGGAAGGCGCTAATTACGCCGCCGTAAATTACGGCGGAGTAATTAGCACCATGGCAGGCGTTAAAATCAGAATCAGGCGTTAAGGGTTAACGGTGGCGTTAACCCTTAATGCCTGAGTTGTAATGAGGGCCAATCTGTTTTCGAGTAAACAGAGCCATAGCTGTCTGGTCTCCTCTCAGGAAAAAGACGTTCTCACTAAATCTCTCTGTTCAGAACACACCCAATGAACTTTACTGACCAATCCCTACCTTTGCTCATTCTCATTTGCATGCATCTCCACCCCATAATCCCTGTTGGTAATACACGCTGCCTGCAGACTACTGCCATGTCCGTGGACACGTAGAGGATCTGAGCGTGATGACTGTACATTTAAATAGTATTCCCCTTTTCCCCTTTAAGGTGGGCTCTGAAAAGAGTTGTTTTTTTTTGTTTTTTTGCAGATGCCTGACTGGCACCTGTTGTTTTGTATTTTTTTTAAATTCTTTTTTTCTTCTTACTGTACTCCTACAATCATCAAAGAACCTTCTCCAAAGCAAGCCTTACATTCCAAAAGAACATGGCATTTCCCAAAAAAGATAAAGAAACACCATCTGCTTCAAAATAAGCCGCATTACTGGAAACAATGTTCTCATGGCTGCAGAAAAACATACCAGCTCGTAACATGAAAGCATGCATGCCGCGATTGATGGTACACCTCCCAATACTTTGATCAGGACAAAAAACAGAACTGTTGTCCCATTTTGCTCTAGGGAGTAAGCTGGAAAAATTACTTTCGCAGTTGGCAAGATGTTAATGACTGCTTGCACCAACTGTTCCAAATCTTCCAACAAAGTAGGTGAACTCACGTAGCCCAAATCGCAAGTACCATAGTGAAAATCTACCACATGGGGACTGGTCATCCTATGCTAGATTTTCTGTAGAACCCTGTATGTGGCACGCCCTCCCCGGGTACAAGCACGGTGTCCATGCGGCACGTAACCCTTAGCCAGTCCTTCTACGCTTTCCACATCACTCGCGAATCAGTGCCCTCATTGGACACAGCTAAGCAGTCACACAACCATATACAAATCACATCCAAGACCTTTACATCTAACTCTGTCATCAGAGGTGCGCTCTTCAAATTTACTGTTGATCACTCGAAATACACGTTGCATAACATAGGAAAGCATCTACTGTGCAAGTGTCGCGGATTTCTACTTACAGCTCCATGCATACGCACATGCATGAGTACAAAGTACAGGTATGCATATTTTAGTCAGAGAACATGTGCAACTCTTATGATTCCATTTAAACAAATTAAGGCCACTAAATCTGCATAGCCAATACATACCAATGCTCGTGCTTTAATTGCAAGACTTCTGATTTTTCAATGAGAAATCACACTATTTCTTACTGTCTCCCGCATAACCTATGCATACGTACCAACCCTCCCGATTTAAGCGCAAAATTTTCCAGTCGAGAATGTCACATTATTTTAATGTCTTCTGCCTAAATTAATGCTACTTCCAATGCGATCGTATTAGAAAAATAAATGTTCCCGATTACTGTGGCGACATCTCCCTCTGAGGCGCTCCCGATTTTTCAATTGCCTACTTATAATATGAATGTATTCACATTTTTCCCATCTAGAATAATGACCTATCACTTCCAAACCTCTCCGCTATGGACAACACAGCTTAAAAAAAACAATGGAATTTCATGAACTGAAAAATGTACTCGTTTGCAAAGCAGGTTCAACTAACAAACAGCAAATAACATATAAATGCTGCACATAATGAAAAGAAAGGCACACATACACTGTGTTGAGATATTAAATGAGAATACTCAGACGAAAGATGCAAAATGAGCGTGTACCTTAACATCACTGCTGTAAACACAAAAAGTTACTAACTTCTTCCTTTAACAATTGCAGTGAAGCCTACTCTCCTGAAAATCAACAGCATCTACACTGCAAACAACACATTCGAAGAAACCTGGTCATTAAAAAAAAAAAGTAAGTACCGTACTACCTTTATATTCTTACTGTTCGTGAAAGAGACTGTGTGCATTATTTATGTAATTTGCACACCAATAAAACATTGATTTCTGAACCATTCTGGCCACAAATCCCCATTTATTAAACAAAGAATAACAGGCAGAATGGCACACAAATCCCTGTGTTTTGGAACACAAATAACATACAGAAGCCTTAGAATGTTAGTACTATAAAACAAATAGCTGTTTTAATTGTATACCATTACGTTTACTATTAATTCTTCTCCTCACCAGTACCTCGCTTTCTACTCTCATCTGAAGCACAGTGTAGTAATATACAAATAGAAAAATAGCCTTCCCAACTCATTGTAATTGCCCAATGCACATTCAGACACCACCACAAACAGCTTTCCGATCAAACTTATACATGCATGCACACATCACACATACATTGTAAAACAGACCAAACCATGCCTTCTTTTTTTTCAACAGATGCCAAAGAATGCCTACCAAAAACCAAGTCCGTACAAAGGAACACAGAAATAAAGCAAATGAAAATAAAAGTGTCCAAAGTAAGCATCCATCTCTAGCAGAATTTGTACAGAACGTTGAAACAAACCAGCTAATACACTCATTTAGGGAAACAAAGGAACCTTCAACTACAGAAACTTTGGCTCCTCTATCAAAATGTGGCACGAAACAGAAAATGCTTTACAAGAATTCGACTACCAGTACTGCTAACAATGCTCCTATAAATCCTGATATACTAGCAAGAACCCATAGCAAAAAAAGTATTTTAGCAAAAATGTTCCACATCTAATCAAAAGAGGAGCGAAATCATCCTCAACCCTTAAAACCTACCGTAGACAATTAATCCTACAAGCTCTCGTAGACAGTGCAATCCTTCTCAAAAGGAAGTTATTTATTTTAGTGTTAAATAGGATGAAACCACTAACAAAACTAAGTACTAAACTACAAAAGAAACTTCTCAATAAACAGAATGTCAACAAAAATAACTTCTTAAATATTTGTGAAGTTGAATGGAGTCACACAACGACCACAGAACCATATTTTAATGAAGAAGCATGCAAACAAAATCAAACAGACACAATTGCCATCCATAGCAGTGGACAAGGGTATGCAAAAATCAATAACACCATCATGGAACAAGAAACACTGCTTACAAAAGTATCCCCTGAAAACTCAGAATTACCTCTCCATTCGACTGACACAGACCGTCCAGTATACAAATGGCTGTGTACATCAATGTGTAACATTCCTAACAAATCTTTCAAATCTTTACGGCAGTTCCTCAATCAGTATGTGAAAGGTAAAGACAAAATCAAAATGAAAGTGCTGCAAAATATGGATACATGTCCAATGCGCAAATACACAGGACTACAAGGACATTCATTATCCTGCATTTCAGGACCAATTTGCAAAAGCACCTTCCATGATATCAAAAGGATATCAATACATCATTCAAATGTACGAAATCTAGTGTATAAAGTGTACTATGCTAAAAGTCCAGCTTTAGAATTAGACAATGTAAATGACACTCTTTTGCATAGTACACCCAAGTACCTACAAGAAGAAATCGACCGTATACAGAGAAAATATTTTGGAAGTGAAAGTCACTCACAAAATGCAATAGTTTTAGAACAGACTAGCAACAATTCTGCACATAGAAACCGTCTATTACACACATACAAAAAAGAAATACTAAAATTTAAAAGTAAATCAGCTGAAGTACCAAACCATGTGTATGTGTGTTGCCGCAGAACGTTTTACAAAAGGAATACAAAAACTATAGACGTAACATACAAAATAGAAGACAATGAAGATTTCAAATGGTTCGAATTAGCTCTCTACCTTTTAGCAGAAAACAAATATCAAATAAGTGAACCCCTAATATGTTGCAGTTACTGCACTACAAAACTCGACAACAACCAAACTCCTTCACGTGCTATCACAAATAATTTGGAATTATTCCCACTACCAAAACCCCTGCAACAACTCAATTTGTATGAGAGCATCATAATTCAAACAGTTCACCCATTTCAAGCAATAATATGCCTTCAACCAAAAACAACAAAATTACCTCCCTCTGAATTGGTGAAAGGCATTTGTGGCAAAGTAGTTTATTTGCCATTAGATCTGACAGAAAATGTGCACACTCTGGGAGTGCAACGTCCAATAGAGCATTCTTTAATTGTCTTAGTAAATGCTGTACCAACAAAAGAAAAAAAAATGGCAACAACTCGTGGACTTACATAAAGTTAGACAAGCCTTGCAATATCCGAAAGACAATAATGAATACTACAAAGAAGTACATATTGAAGAGTCATCAGAATTTTGTCAATTTGATCTTCTGGATCCTGCTGCAGTATCCACTCTTTTGGACCATTACACAATTCATCCATTGCACTCTAATGAGAGCATAGATGATGCACTGGAAACTTACCAAATGCGACAAACCAAAGGGTCACCAATAAGCATATGGGAAAAAAGTATCAAAGCTTGTGCTTTTCCACTGCTTTTTCCTACTGGCAAAGGCGGAAGATACGATGATAGACCCACTCAGATAACAGCATTAGAATACCGCTCATTACAAATGTATTCTGAAGATCCCAGATTTAGACAAAATGTGGATTCCACCTACTCTTTGAAAGTTAACTAGAAACCCTATGTTACGGAGTTGCACACATTTTGAAATCTGGAACACACTTTCAAAATATGTCAGCTATGCAATTAATACAAAAAGTGCATGAAAAAGATGAGGTTATACAAGTATAACAAATCTGTTTGCAAAACATGCGTGGTATGAAAGAGTACTGGTTCCGACGGTACAGGGATGTATGTTGTATGATCAGAAACCTTGGACCACCCACTTGGTTTGTTACATTAAGTTGTGCAAAATATGCTTGGGAAGCTTTATATGATTTCCTACGCATATCAAACAGCAACAAAACCAACATAGATGTACTAACACCTGTAGAACTTTGCTCTCTAGATCCTGTTAATGTTTCAAGATATTTTCACCATCGTTTCATTGCTATGCTACACTTTATTTGTAATAAAACTGTTCCTCCCCTCGGAGAAGTGCAACACTTCTTTTGAAGAAAAGAATACCAAGCCAGAGGAGCACCACATATCCACATGCTTTTGTGGATCAAAGGTGCACCTCAATTTGGTGAGGACAGTGATGCCACTGTTTTGCAGTTCATCCAAGAATATGTCACTTGTGAAATCCTTTCACAAAGGACACATAGTGACCTTCATGGAGAGATTGTACAATTTCAAAGACACAAATGTGGCTGTTAAGACGGATTTCTGAACTCTGTCCTGGAGGCGCAGAGGTTCAGAAGGCCAACCTAATTACTTGAAACAGGGTAACCTATGGACAAGCTAGACCAATCAGGGTAGCGATCGCGGCAGTCAAGACTAGGTCTCAAGAGGGGTGAGGGTGACTGAAAGCCCACAATGAGCACACAAAGCAAGGACACTTACAAATTACTCCAAACAGGTGTTATATTAAAAATATATACACATTTATTCCAAGGCCTTTGCAACAATGACCGTAGCGAGAAACCACAATAAAACTCTAGCAAACCAACACATACCAAACCAATACAATATATATACAAATACAAACGAGTCTAAAATGTTAGACGCACGAAATGTGTAGTCCACCTAGAAGGGGAGGAAAACAGGCAGTGCGAAATAATGATTAGACCCAGACTCACCGGTCCCCGATGCAAGCAGACCCAGGCTTCTCCGCGTCAGTTTCAGTGCTGGCAGGTTCAGGGGAGCAGGGGACGTCTCGTCGTCATGTAGATTCTGCAGCAGCAGAGTTGAGTTGAGGGCGTCCCAAACGCAGTGAACCCGCACAGTTTGTTACCACAGCAGTGCAACGGAGCGGCCGTGTGTATCTCAGCCAAATGTACACTACTCACTTCAGACCTGGGAATGCCAAGTGTACAAATCGTGTGAGAGTGACAAGGACTCGAAATACAACACAACCTGGCGGTGGTTACAGAGCAAGACTCCTGGGTAGGCTGGTCAGTCTGCTGCATGGCCCAGAGACACTTCCGAAGGCTTACGTGCAGGAGATGGTGAAGATGCAGAGAATAGCTGACTCCGCTATTCCAAGGGTCGAAGTGCCAGTACAGGCCTTCTGGTTCGATCAGAGGTAGAAAGGGTTTCACAAAGCGACAGCAGTGCAGAGGAGCAGTCCTTCAGCGGGTCACCAGCGATTCCTCGGTTCAGCCTCGTGGTTGCAGGATACTTGGCTCCTGTATTCCTTTGTTCGTGAGAACTCAGGAGATCGACATGGTAGTGGCGTTTCCAGCCCCCTCTTATCCACGGTTCCCTTCGCGCCAAAATGGAGAGGACCCAATGGGAGATACGCTCATCAAACACTCACACCATTCGTGGACCTATCACGGACCACGGTGGTCCCAGGCATTCATACCACACTAGACTATCTGGCACCCAGGATGTGTATTGGGACCAGACATCCCAGCCCACATCCTGGAGGCACACACAAGGCCTGTAGAAGCCCACGAAAGCATCTGTGTTTCACGGAAAAGTACATGCCCAAATAAGGAAGGCCCTGGGTCGGCTCGACCTGGGGAAGGTGAAGGGGGCAAGACGGTCAGCGGACAGGACAAAGGAGCCTCGTGGTCTGGCCACTTTGGGAGCCAGGCCACCATTTTGGGCTAAGCGCGAGAAACGCGCTAAAAACGCCAAAAGGAGCTCAAAAACACAAGAAACGATCGCTGCCACCAGTCCCGTCCGTGATTCACTTGCACCGATCATTTACAATCCAAAAGAGTATCTAGGGCCTGTCGAAGACTAGAGACCCAAGAGAGCAGTAACTTAGCTTACAGTACCCTCTTGTGTCATGTTGCACGAAAGCTGCAACATGATAAAGAAACTACGGAAAACAGCGTTTCCCGGTACTGACTGTCTTAAGGGCATGTCAGTTTCCCCGTAAGAATGGAGCGAAAGCCCAGAGGAGTGCGGCAGAAGGCTGCACTTTTCTGGCAAAGTCTAGATCATGGTGAAAACAACAGCAACAAGTTTAGGGGTTGCCACATGGAAGGAAAATTACCCACAATTAAGAAATCTTTCCCAACAGTGGCAAATATTGTCATCGCAAATACAAAAGCAAAGGTAAATACTACACCAAATGCCGCTTTGGTTTCCCTAGACCAGTTACAGAAACTGGTGAAGTGAACAACTTCATGTCTTCAGTTCGACATAGTGTTAAAGGTAAATCACCTAAGAACATGTATTACATAAAAAGAACAGAATAATCAAAATATATCAATGATTACAATGCAATCATTGCCCTCTTATGGAATGCAAACATAGATGTGCAGTACATCGCAGACAATTCCACTGCAGTTGCACAATATGTTACAGCCTACTTAACAAAAGCAGAAAAAACAGAGCTTCAAGACCTCTTGAATGACCTATCATCAGACAAAACACTATCTCAAAAATTGTACAGCCTAGGCATAAAAATGCTCTCCCATAGAGAATGTGGCACCTATGAAGCTGCAGATCATTTAACTGGTACTGCTTTGTATGGAAAATTTGACAATATAGTATGGCTAAGTCTTGGTCCTGCTAAATCTAGAAAAAGAGTTCTCAAATCATATGAGAACATAGAAATAATTGCCAAAAATGATCACAACAGCCAAGACATTTTAAAAAACAATTTACTAGACACATACTACCTGAACAGGAGTACCACTTTGGAAACCATATGTCTATACCACGTAGCCCAAAACGTTGCATTCAAAAATAATATAAAACCTGATGAAAGCAAAGTTAGATTGAGTGACAGATTGTGAAGGCGACTTAGTGAAATTTACCAAATGAAGCTTAATTAATCATGGTAAATAGTCATTAAAAACTCCTCAACAGAAAGAACTATATTACATGTCCCTGCTACAACTTTTTAAACCATGGAGAAAAGAAGAAGAGATACAGATAACTATGACTGCTATGAACACGCTTTCAAAGCAAATTAAAGCAATATCACTTTACGCAGTACAAAACAATGTTGCTCAATGAACAGCAACACAAAGAGGAACTGCAGGCCCAAATAGATAAGGATACTTCCGACAGTAGTCAACCTTCTGTAACAGGAAGTAAAGAACCACTAGGACAGCCACTAATAGCAAATGAGGCAGAATTAGCTATGAAAGAAGTGGAAAACACCATGTGTCACTATGAAGAAGATATAGAAGACTTAACTGTACTACAATCAAAACTTAACAAAGATCAGCACACCATTTTTGAAGAAGTAACAAAAGAAATTACACATGGTGTACAACACGAAAATAAAGAATGTACTTGCCAAAACTACAAAGCTATACTGCTGTACGTCAGTGGTGAAGCCGGTTCAGGGAAAACATTCTTAATCAAAATCATCAGCAAGTTGCTTCAACAATTGACAAACAACAAACTGTCAGCTGTTGTTACTGCCCCCACAGGTTTAGCTGCCTAAAACATAGGTGGGGTCACTTTACACCAATTACTGTCATGCTTTCAGACTCACCCAATCACGACCGGGTGATATGCAGGCGGCGGAGAGAAACATTGACCCCTCCCGCGATCACCTCTGCTCGATCGTTAGTGGGACGCTACACTCTGAGGCATCCCTGGCGTCGATTTCCATGCCTGCAGTGGGGATTGCCTTGGAGATTGCAAGCGCGGAGGAGATCACCACTCCATACTGCGGTCCCCCGCTCGACGTGATTCGTCACGAAGAAGGGGTCATGTGACATGGCTTCCAGGAAACAGGCATCAAATGAACCACTGGATCATGTGACCAAGTGAAAGATCACGTGACCAGGAAAATGGATCATGTGACCAAGTGAAAGATCACGTGACCAGGAAAATGGATCATGTGACCAAGTGAAAGATCATGGGACCAGGAAACCGTCCCCCGATTGGCCAACGAATCAGGAAGACTGCAATAAAAGGGGCTTGGCCTTTGCATACATTGCTTCTCAGCTGATCTCTCGGCGTTTAGCGGTTTCCTGTGTTTTGAACTTCATGCTTATCGAATTTCTTGGATTTTGGACTTCGTTTTTCTTCTGGATTACCCTCAAATTTTGGCGCTTGGATTTCTTCTGACCTGTATTACTGGGTTATCTGAACTTTGAACTGTTTTTCCTGGATTGTTTGTGGATTGACTTTTGGATTTGCCGCTTGATAAACCTTCAGTTACCTCTTGGAACTTTGGATTATCTGAACTTTGAACTGTTTTCCTGGATTGTTTGTGGATTGACCTTTGGATTTGGCGCTTGATAAACCTTCAGTTACCTCTTGGAACTTTGTCAAGAACTGTGCACCTACAATCAAGCCCTCTCCTCTCCTTTAGATCCCGTGGTCCCGTTATCCCCTCTGAACTACATTTTTTATGTCGACCACAGGCTTTCCCTGATTCGACTACTAAGGCAGCCTTCACTTTGTCTCATTTAAGCTGCATTGCCGCTACGTGGGCGAATCCCCTGTTGGAGAATAATAGTCCCGTTTTGTATGATTTTGATAGACTAGTGGCAAAAATGACTAAGGCTTTTGACACACGACATAAAGCGCAAACACGGGACCTCGAATTCCTAGATTTGACCCAAGGAAAAACCACATTAATAGAATACATAACACGCTTCAACCAACTGTCTGTCGAAACTGCCTGGCCAGAAGAAAAAAAGGCAGTTGTGTTCTATAAAAGTCTCAGCGAACGTTTGAAGAAAGCCCTGTCCGTCATACCTACCTTACCTACTCAATACCCTGAATTGGTTGACTTGGTCTTACAAGTTGATGCCCGGTTCAATGAAAGAAAGACTGAAACAAAGAGAACGAATCCGGTATTTTCCCTAGGCTCGAACTCTACAGAACAAACAAGCAAACCCATGCAAATAGGGGGAATACGCAGTCCCATATCACCCTTAGAGAGAGAACGACGCAGACAGGCTAATGCTTGTTTTTACTGAGGAGTGTCAGGTCATTTTGTCAAGGAATGTCCCCGAAGACCCAAACAAAAGACAACAGGTTTTCTGAAGGCTCGTCCTTAGATAAGGGGGCGCGGACAAGCCTACCAGTACAATCGTACATACCCCCTTCATTGTCAGATTCAACCCGGCCTTTGTTTCTTCCGGCACTTTTGTTTTCCTCTGACAACGTTAAACACCAGGTATACTTGGTCATCGATTCAGGGGCAACAGGTAACTACGTTGACAGTGCTTTGGCCGCGTCCCTAAATCTCCCTTTACAAAAAAAAAACATCCAGAACCTGTACAAGCGGTTGATGGTTCTCCGTTGTTTTCGGGCCCTATCAGGCAACAGACGGCACCCATAACTCTCATATTGCAGGACACACACCAGGAAACCCTTAGTTTTGACTTGATAACTACCCCTCAATACGGTATTATCCTTGGTATCCCCTGGTTACGCACACATAATCCGCTCATTAACTGGTCCTTGAGCTCCATTTCTTTCGAATCCTTGTATTGTCAGGAACATTGTTTGTTATCCCCAGAGCAGGCAACGACGCCAGCACAAGCGCTCGAGGCATTAGCTCATTTATCTTTACAAGAATCACAGATGGGGGTTGACCCTCCTAGGCATGTGGTAGGTTCGGTTTCGGCCCAGATACCCTCACAATATCATGACTTCTTGGAAGTGTTTGATAAAAAATCATCTGAACACTTACCCCCGCATCGTCCCTTTGATTGTCCAATAGATCTGGAACCAGGGGTCCTAGTGCCCCATGGACGCATATACTCCCTTTCAGCATCTGAAGACCTGATTCTTAAAGAGTACATACAACATTCTTTACGTTTAGGCCACATCAGACCCTCACAGTCTCCTGCAGCTAGTCCTATTTTCTTTGTACCCAAGAGGGAAGGCGATCTTCGCCCCTGCATTGATTATCGCTGTTTGAACAACATCACGATCAAGAATAGATACCCCATTCCCCTTATCACTCCACTACTAGATCGTCTCACACATGCCACTATTTTTACCAAGCTCGATCTGCGAGGAGCGTATAATCTCATACGCATCCGAAAAGGGGATGAATGGAAAACAGCTTTTTGTACCAAATACGGCCTCTTCGAATATACTGTCATGCCCTTTGGGCTATGTAACGCACCCGCAACCTTCCAGAGGTTTATGAATGAAATATTCCACGACATCATAGATAACTACGTGGTGGTATATCTGGATGATATTTTGGTATTTTCTCAATCACACCAAGATCACGTCACTCATGTACGAGAAGTCCTGAATCGGCTGCGCACACACTCCCTTTACGCTAAACCAGAAAAATGCCTATTCCAAGCCAAGGAAGTAGACTTCCTAGGTTTTCACATCACGTCTGGCGGTTTGGCTATGAATTCAACCAAGATCCGTGCAGTCGCAGATTGGCCCATTCCACAAAATGTCAAAGAAGTGCAGTCATTCCTTGGCTTCGCCAACTTCTACAGGCGATTCATTGCAGGGTTTTCAGCCTTGGCTTCCCCATTAACTCAACTCACTAGCCCCCGTACCCTGTTTGTTTGGTCCTCTTCTCAACAAGATGCTTTTTCCGCTCTCAAAACGGCTTTTACCACAGCCCCTATTTTACAGCATCCCAATCCAGATCTCCCCTTTATTCTTGAAGCCGATGCCTCTTCCTATGCTCTAGGAGCTGTCTTGTCTCAATCATGCCCCTCCACAGGTCTCCTACATCCGGTTGCCTTTCATTCTCGAAAATTCACACAGGCTGAAATCCATTACACAGTCACAGAGAAAGACCTTCTCTCCATTAAAGATGCCTTCCAAGTCTGGCGTCACCATTTACTTGGGGCAAAACATCAGGTCACGGTTTATACTGACCATCGCAATCTCCAGGATTTGGCCACATTCAAGTGCACCAATAGCCGCCATGTTCGCTGGCATTTATTCTTTGCAGCATATGACTTTGTCATTAAGCACCGACCGGGCATAGCCCACGGCAAAGCGGACGCTCTCTCCCGCATTCCTGGGGGCGTCTCTTTGCCTGTCTTTCCGGAGACACTTCTGGACAGCAAACACATCATCTGTCTCTGTACGCCAACTAAAGACTTACTAACCTTAGTTCGACAATGGGTCAAGTTACATCGAGAACAACTACGGGAGTGGGAGATAGAATTGTATGAAGGCCTACCATATATACAGGCCAGATTATACTTTCCAACACCAGATACTCGCATTAGAATGGTCTCATGATGCTCCCATAAATTGTCATCCCAGGCCAGAAGCGCACACTGGCCTTGCTCCAACGTTGGTGTTGGTGGCCTTCCATGAACAGAGATACAATGGCTTATGTGTCTTCCTGTTCGATTTGTGCCCAATGCAAAAACAGAAAAGGTCGTCCTCTAGGCCTATTACAACCATTGCCTCTCCCAGTTAAACCCTGGCATACAATTACGATGGATTCCGTCACTGACTTACCTAAAGTTAGTGGGTTTGATACTATTTGGGTAGTGATTGATTCCTTCACGAAGATGACCCGATTCATTCCCTGCACCGGTATACCTACAGCACCTGCCCTGGCTGATCTCTTCTTCCGCCATGTCTTTTGTTTTTTTGGGTTACCTGCTATTGTCATTTCTGATAGGGGCTCCCAGTTTACTTCCCGATTTTGGCAGTCCCTGTCGAGACAACTAGGTATTGACACACGCTTCTCGTCCTCCTACCATCCCGAAACTGACGGGCAGACCGAACGTGTCAACCAAACCATGGAGCAATATCTCCGTTGTCTCTCCTTACAACATCAACAATCCTGGCACAAACTACAGCATGTAGCTGAATTTGCTTACAATAATGCAACCCACTCATCCACAGGCTATTCACCTTTTTATTCCTTGTATGGGCAGCATCCTCGCACACTTCCTATTCCAGATGTACCTCCCCTATTCTCTCCTTCTGTTTCCTCATGTGTACAGCATCTTAAAGACATCCATGGCCAGGTCATATTACATCTTCAGGAAGCACAGGCTTCTATGTGTCGGGCTGCTGATAAGAAACAGACTACAGCCCCCACTTATGCAGTTGGGGATCGGGTATGGATTTCCACCAGACACCTACCTGTACCCGGATGTCGTAAACTGCTTCCTCGCTTCGTGGGGCCGTATCGTATTACCAAAGTCATCAATCCAGTAGCCTATAAGGTTTCCCTGCCAACCACTTGGGGAATACATCCTGTGTTCCACACTTCCCTTCTCAAACCATGTCCTCTCTCCACTCGCATCATTCTACCTCCTTCCCCTGTAATGAAAGGTACTTCAGAAGAGTACGAGGTCAATGATATTCTTGGATCCCGTCTCACGAAGGGCCGTCTTTATTATCTAGTGGACTGGTTGAGTTACGGCCCGGAAGAGAGATCGTGGGAACCTGCTGATCAAGTACATGCCCCACTTCTAGTTGCCCGGTTTCATAAGAACAATCCCATAGCCCACGAGGACGTGTGCCTTTGATGGGGGGTTCTGTCATGCTTTCAGACTCACCCAATCACAACCGGGTGATATGCAGGCGGCGGAGAGAAACATGGACCCCTCCCGCGATCACCTCTGCTCGATCGTTAGTGGGACGCTCCACTCTGAGGCATCCCTGGCGTCGATTTCCACGCCTGCAGTGGGGATTGCCTTGGAGATTGCAAGCGCGGAGGAGATCACCACTCCATACTGCGGTCCCCCGCTCGACGCGATTCGTCACGAAGAAGGGGTCATGTGACATGGCTTCCAGGAAACAGGCATCAAATGAACTACTGGATCATGTGACCAAGTGAAAGATCATGTGACCAGGAAAATGGATCATGTGACCAAGTGAAAGATCACGTGACCAGGAAAATGGATCATGTGACCAAGTGAAAGATCATGTGACCAGGAAACCGTCCCCCGATTGGCCAACGAATCAGGAAGACTGCAATAAAAGGGGCTTGGCCTTTGCACACATTGCTTCTCAGCTGATCTCTCAGCGTTTAGCAGTTTCCTGTGTTTTGAACTTCATGCTTATCGAATTTCTTGGATTTTGGACTTCGTTTTTCTTCTGGATTACCCTCAAATTTTGGCGCTTGGATTTCTTCTGACCTGTATTACTGGATTATCTGAACTTTGAACTGTTTTTCCTGGATTGTTTGTGGATTGACTTTTGGATTTGGTGCTTGATAAACCTTCACTTACCTCTTGGAACTTTGGATTATCTGAACTTTGAACTGTTTTCCTGGATTGTTTGTGGATTGACCTTTGGATTTGGCGCTTGATAAACCTTCAGTTACCTCTTGGAACTTTGTCAAGAACTGTGCACCTACAATCAAGCCCTCTCCTCTCCCTTTAGATCCCGTGGTCCTGTTATCCCCTCTGCACTACTCATCTGACCCTTGGGGAAAACTCACTTAGATTCAAGTCACTCATCATTTACCTCCAGGGTAGGTCTTTCTTATTATTTTTTTATGCTTGTTGTGAATACCGAGTAGCCATTAGCTAACCTGGTATTTTCTTTGCAGCCACCCGGGACCTGGAGTTTCCTGTTTTCCCCACCTGTGGCTCCAATAACCAGTCAGCGAGTACTTTGCCCCTCTCTGACTGGTGCTTGAGGACGGAGGTATACTAATCCACGTGGCCCTCAGGATTTGACAATTACTACTCCTTCCAGTAGAACACCAAAACAAATTAGACTATTACAAACTTTCTGCAGAAGCTGCAATGGAACTACGGAGAGTATTAAAACAAATGAAAATACTACTAATAGATGAAGTGAGCATGGTCTCCAACCTAATGTTGGCTTTGATTCACCTCAGATTGCAAGAAGTACTTAAAACAAACTACGAAGAACTCTTTGCAGGGAAACACATTATCGTTTTCGGAGATCTTCTACAATTGACACCAGTGAAAGGTGAACCCATTTTTAAAACCTTAGGACACAAACTCTGCCGTAAAACTGTTGGCAGCATAGGAAATGTAAACCTTTGGCAACATTTCCAATATAGAGAATTAACAGAAAACATGCATCAATCTGTAGACCTCACTTACGCCAACATTTTAAAAAGTATTAGAATTGGTGTACTATCTCAAGAAGCACAAGCAATATTGAAAAACCTGCACATTCATGCACTTTGTGGCAATAACGCATGTGCTAATGATGTTATGGAACAGTTAGCACACATAAACGTCAATTGTATGGCCTTAATGCCAACTCTTGCAAGCTGTTCCAAATTCAATTAAACAATGTTAAAAAAAAGAAATGCAACCAATAATTGAAATTTGCTCCACAGACAAACTGGACATACATTGTATGACACTACACATGTATCAACAAGCCACAACAAGACTAAATACCTTAGAAAATTCAATCTCCAACACAGCTGGCTTGGAAAAAATATTAAAGTTATCCTTAAATTGTAGAGTAATGCTTAAATGTAACCTCGACGTGGTGCAAGGGCTAGTTAATGGGGCACTGGGTACAGTTGTTGGCTTTCAAACATACCCACGTGACAACAACATTCAGTTTGTCAATATTCGCTTTGACAAACATTCAGAAGTGAAAAGGATAGGGCGCTCAACTTTTCGATTCCTTCTGTTCAAAGACATGTCTGTACGTAGAGAACAATTTTCTCTAACTCTTGCATATGCAGTCACCATTCATAAATCCCAAGATCTTACCCTAGACAAAGCATTGATAGATATAGGAAATACAGTCTTTAAAGAAGGCAAGAGCTATGTAGCACTATCAGGCTTAAGTACACTTGACAGTCTATTTCTAATGCAAGTAAAGTGAACACTGATATTCCTTGCATTTTAGAACACAATAGACTGAAATCATATCCTGTTCCAGAAAAAGGAAAATGTTGCAAAAGAAAACTAAATCAAACAGAAAGGCAACAGATTCTGACTGCAAATCGTTGAAAGAAAACAAGAAGATAATACTTCATTAATTACCATTAATTACCACAAGCAAAGAAGAACCTATTCGAGAAAGTAAATCAGGTACTTCTTCAAAGAAGGAACAGAAACTCCCAAAAAATCACTCGGAGACAAAACTATCTGGACCATTCAAATTTTCAAATGAAACTGGTGTAAGTTGCTACGCAAATGTAGCAATCAATATTCTATTTCAATTGCCACCAATTGTTAACAACATTTACTTACACAGTACAGACCAATTGTGTTTGCAAATATTAGTCGTTCATAGAAACGCAACAAACAGTCCTTACAACACGTATAGTGTTCACGGAATAAGACAAGAATTGGACTACTGTGCTGGAATGGTGAGATTCATTACAAACTCACAAGAAGATCCACAAGAATTTCTAATGTACTTACTAAAAGTACTCAAAAACAAAAACATACCTATAAATGAATTCTTTAAGATTTCATACATGTGGAAACATAGATGCACTGTCTGTAACAATGTGACATAGGAACAAATCCCAAATGAGTGATTTGTGTATGTATCCATACCTAATTGTGAATCTATTCCATTTCAGCAACTTCTACAAAATGCAAACCATGGCAGATTATGTACTATCTGCAATTCAGATAACAGCTCCACCTTACGAATACAAACACATAGTAACTACATACCAGTAATGCTTCTATGTTACAATGCAAATGGTACCAAAAACAACTGCAAGCTGACTGGATTCACACACGGTCAAGTGTCACTTGGTAAGAAAACCTTCACAACAATAGGTATAATCTACCACGCAGGAGCCACAACCAATACAGGTCACTACACTGCATATAGACAAAAATATTTGGATGGGTCGAATGTAATGATAGTAGCATTACTTTAATGCAGAGATTACCAGCAGATCTTACAAACGCATATTTAATCTTCTTAAAGCCAAAATGTTATAACTAATGTGTACTTTAATATTAACAAAAATTCAAGTAAGAGAGTATAAACAGTTAGAATACGCCAACAGATATCTAACTGTCCAAGATTTTATAACAACAACACAGATAAATGAATACCACAGATTCATAACAAAAATGCACAGTTAGAATACGCCAACAGGTATCTAACTGTTTAAAAAATCTGCAACAAGCCAGCATACATAACATTAATCAGAAACAACAAGTGAACACTCAGAGGAAAGGGTTTTTTAGAATCCTACAAGGATTCTTTCTCCACAGACCCAATGATTTCAAAAACAATACAGAAACTGACTAAATAGCACAGTACACTGGTTTGTAAAGTAAATATAAGGGTCAACAACAAAAAGCTAAAATGTCTATTATACAATATAATAAGTCTTTATAAAATACAAACACTAACATGATCTTTTCTTTTATCACAGAAATAGAAAAAGGATATTTCCTCTAAGTACTAAAGTCATGTAAGAAATATATTGAATCTCAACGAAGTAAACAGTAAGTATAATTTCACACATTGCATACATATTCAAATCTATATGTCTGAAATATGGCAGTAATATGGTGCAGTGGCGGTAAGCAGGGCCTAGAGTCTTGGATGTATAACCTACGACGTACACCCTGCGACCATGCAACCAAGACTCTAGGCCCTCCCCACAACCACCTGATCGATATGCGATACTACGTGTGTATCTATAGCTGTGATATCCTGTGGTAGGTGTGGCCAGAGCCTAGAGTCTTGGGAGTATGTCCTACGGCCTACAGCCAAGCACCCAAGACTGTAGGCCCTGGCCACAACCACTGCAGCATATTGTACGCATGGTGGCTTATAAGTCATTAGCACATCCATAGAATGAAACATTTTAACTACAGCATACACTCAATTTGCACACAGGACTCTAGGCCCTGCCCACACCTACCAGATAGATATTCAATTGTGTGGGTGTGATGTATGAATGTGATATGCTGCAGTGGTTGTTGGCAGGGCCTAGAGTCTTGGGTGTATGGCCTACTGCCTATAGCCTGCAGCCATGCACCCAAACCTCTACATCCTGCCCACAACCACCGCACTATATAAAACCCATGGTGCCTTACAACTGCAGTGCTTATAATTTTGTTCTTGGGTGCATGGCCTTCGGCCATGCACGCAAGACTCTACGTCCTGACCACAACCACCACAGCATATCACACACATTGTGGCTTATAATTTTACTACATATACATTTGCTCTTGGCCATGCACCCAAGACTCTAGGCCCTCCCCACAACCACCTGATTGATATGCGATACTACGGGTATATCTATTGCTATGATATGCTGCGGTGGTTGCGGCCAGGGCCTTGAGACTTGGAAGTATGGCCTACAGCCTACGGCCATGCACCCATGACTCTAGGCCCTGGCCACAACCACCTCAGCATATCACACCCATGGCGCCGTATAAGTAAGGAGCATACCCATAGAAACAAAAATTTTAACTACGGCATGTACTCCTTTTTAATATTCGCTAACACCACGCGTGTCCTTAGAACACGTTCACGTTGCCTGCACTGAGCACGGACAGAAGTACTATCCTTATGAGAGCCCTCATTTTCAGTAATAACTAACATCCTGAAGAAGGGCAGGCATGGCGAATACATGATTAGAACCTGCTGCCTAAACAAATAAAGTATTTCACCCACCTCTTACTCTCTGAACCTCCCCAAGCATTCTGACACACCAAAACAGTTTCCGGAACAGCATTTTGCCTCTGGTCGCTGACGCGCTGTCGGCGGATCCAAGATGTCGGGCGCATCCAAACAATCTGACGCACATCTTGCCTCACTCCAGCCAATCGGGTGACATGTCACATGCCCACGGTCATGACGGCAGCCCCTTAGCCAATCGGTATCTTGTCCGCGGAGCGAATAATGTAGTTTGACCACGGAGCGCACATAAATATCACTAATTTTTTTAGACATACTTTTTGGTCATTTTAAAGAAAACTACTGGACGGATTGCAACCAAATTTACAAAAGCATGCTTTCGGGGCCAAGGTCCTCCTCCTGCCGCAAATTTGGTGAAAATCCGTCCAGCGGTTTGGCCTGTAGGCGTGTGCAAAGTTTTTCCCCCATTCACTCTATGGGAAAAAAATAAGTTTTGGAACCCCCCCTATAACTTTTCCCCCCCTGCACCAAACATCACCAAACTTTGCGAATAAATTCAGAGTGGCCCATATACTTTCTTTGCAAAGTTCGGTGAGGATTCGTGCAGGAGGAGTGAAGTTATAAGCCGCCCAAAAAGTGCACTTCCTATAGAAACAGCAACATAAACATAACTACACGGTCACTACCGTGGCTGTGTAATATATATATATATATATATATATATATATATATATATATATATATATATATATATATATATATATATATATATATATATATGTTAAACAGAAGGGTAAAGGTGCTGGGGAGGAGAAAGCTCTCCCAAAAACACCTACCAAAAAATGCCCAAGCACACAAGACTTCAAATTGTGTTCAACATTTCATTTTATTTATCCAAAAAGAGTGAACATAGTATGAAAAGCATACATAACAATACCTAAGCAGACTAAGCAGACCAGGTGTCATGCAGCACTCACCCACAGCGGGTGGAAAACGCCACGCGTTCCGCTCGACTCACGAGCTTCCTCAGGCTAGTATGATTCCAAAAGTTTGTTTCCTTGTGTTTTTATACCCTTGCACTGAAGGTGATTGGGTCTGCACAGCTGTGCAGCTTACATAACGTAAGAAAAGTTGACAGTTACATAACATGAAAAAAACCTTAGCAGTTAATTGTTTAGAACTCTATCTGTTCGAAGGAAAACTCACCCGTGAAGAGAGCTGCATTTCGTTTTGGGGGAAGTGCATCCAATCCAGCACTGTGTGTTTGCCGCTCCTCCCAACGCATCAGCGTGCTTCCTGGAGGAGGCGGGGTAGGAGCAACACGTGACTGGATCACGTGATCGCGGCCGCCTACAAAGGACTAAGGCAGCCGCCCGCTCAGTGCGCTATCTGTTCGAAGGAAAACTCACCCGTGAAGAGAGCTGCATTTCGTTTTGGGGGAAGTGCATCCAATCCAGCACTGTGTGTTTGCCGCTCCTCCCAACGCATCAGCGTGCTTCCTGGAGGAGGCGGGGTAGGAGCAACACGTAACTGGATCACGTGATCGCGGCCGCCTACAAAGGACTAAGGCAGCCGCCCGCTCAGTGCGCTATCTGTTCGAAGGAAAACTCACCCGTGAAGAGAGCTGCATTTCGTTTTGGGGGAAGTGCATCCAATCCAGCACTGTGTGTTTGCCGCTCCTCCCAACGCATCAGCGTGCTTCCTGGAGGAGGCGGGGTAGGAGCAACACGTGACTGGATCACATGATCGCGGCCGCCTACAAAGGACTAAGGCAGCCGCCCGCTCAGTGCGCTATCTGTTCGAAGGAAAACTCACCCGTGAAGAGAGCTGCATTTCGTTTTGGGGGAAGTGCATCCAATCCAGCACTGTGTGTTTGCCGCTCCTCCCAACGCATCAGCGTGCTTCCTGGAGGAGGCGGGGTAGGAGCAACACGTGACTGGATCACGTGATCGCGGCCGCCTACAAAGGACTAAGGCAACCACCCTTGTGGCGTTAAGCCCGGCTGGAGTAAAGCCCAGTGACTGTTGTGCGGCTGTTTGGCGCAGTTGGCGCAAAAATCTACATGTGACTTGCATGAGAACCAACAGCAGCCAATAACAGCTGAGGTGAACTTGAGGTAAGGCCTACATTGTTTACAATACTTGTTCATACAACGTGAGACTGCGTGAAATCATATCCTTTGATCACGCTGTTTTGTCTAATTATGACTCGATAAAAGACCTTTTTCCTCGAGTCTGATATAACTAAAGTGACTACTTAGCACTACATCCTCACCCTTGGTAGTGAGCACTTCTGACGTAAAGTGACTAACTACCCCAGACTTATTTAAAGTGTAGACACATCGCTTACCACTTTCTACTAACAAACGGTGTATACATCATAGATTGTTGATTAAACTAAAACTTGATGAAACTTCGTAGCACCAAAGACATGGAAGGGGCAGGGAATGGATCGTATTTAAATCAAAGCTGTGAAGTGATCATACCAACTGCTCAACTCGCTCAGGAGAATGCTAATCTGATGAATGGACAAGAAATCCAAGTTCTGGTACATGCTGATGAAAAACATAGTACTCCTACAAAAAGTCAGATAGAGAAAAACCCAAATATCGCTATAATGAATAATTGGAAAAAAGGGTTGGAATACACTATCTCAACAAGAAAAATACAAAGCAAAATAGAAAATCATTTCGGGAATAAACGACATAAAAGCCACAGTGACATCGAAGGCGAATCCCTTATTCTTTGGGAAGAACCAAGACACTCTCAAACCCCGACTTCTAGTACAGAAATACACATTGTTGCAGCACACCTGGAAAAAGAAACCTGTACCTCACCTGAGGAAGACAACGCATTCACCCCAACCCCACAAAATCTACAATCTTCATCAACTGTTGTACAGCTAATGCTGGAACAAAGGGACCCAGAAAGAAAAGACGATGAAGAAATAACAACACATTCAAATACAGACACATTGAAAGCACTGAACTTTGTTCTTAGCTCATTGGTTTCAGTTTTTGAGATGCTAAAAGGAGAGGTCCAATCTCAAAATGGGACATTGCTAGAAATGACTAAAGAAATTTCTCTTTGTGACTCTACTTTAGTGGGCCTGGCAAACGCCATCAATACAAAACTGAGCACCCCAATTCAGGCACTGAACATTGAGATTGTAAAACAAGGACTCGACATCTCCTCTATCCAGCAATCACTGAAAGAAAAAAATCAAATTGAAAACCAAAACAACAGACTTTTGAAAAAGATTTTGTCAGCCTTGAAGGGACAACTGCCCCCAGTTCAAATAGAAGAAACCCCAGAAAAAATTCAGGAATATTCATTGGAGGACACCCCACTTTCAGATTCAATAATGGAAGAATTCTTAAGACTAGCTACAGTACTAGAGGAAGAGGCAGATATTGGAAAAAACACAAAAGAAACTAAATCTGATAACCAAAAAGCCAATCAGGTAGGAAAACCTCAGGAATGGCAAGAACAAGGGGAACAAACATCAAGAGGCAGAAGAAAAAGGAGAAATCACTTGGCAAAGAGAAAGAGCTCTAAATCTTCACAGTCTAAAAACAAAAGTAAACATAACAAAGGGCTGAAGCAAAATAAAATTGGAAAAGAAAAAGGTAAGATCCAGGGAAAAATACAATCCGTTGGGATTAGTGAGGAGCAGGACACCATTGTGGGCGACTCTAAAACCCCTCATATCGGCACAAAAAAAATAAACTCAAAATAGGAAAAGGAAACTAGAAGGCCAAAATTGACATCACTACAAAGACCAATTTAACTAAAGATAAACAATTGGACGATATAGTTCCAATAACGAAAGCAAGCATTGGCTTACAAACAGAGGAGCTGACAGGACAAAAAAACAATCTAAAAAAGAAAAACATAGAGATTGGAAAGGATCTGGAAAAACAGATAAATCTAGAGGAAACAACAAGAAAAAAAAACCTAGTCGCTCAACCTCAAAAAGAGAACATAGCCAAAGCAGTCAAATGGGCCCCAATTTTCACACAAAAAAGAAGGCAGTCTGTAGTAAAAAGAACTTGTGGGAATGTCACTGCCACAAATCAACAGGAAAACAGGAAAATTGCCCCCATCTTTCTAACAAAGAAGCCGTTGGCTTTCAAGGACCCAAGCACAACCCTTTCAGGTGTAACTGTTCCAGCAAACATGCTGGGGAAAAACACACCTGAAATAAATGACAACCAAATCAAAAACGGAGAAGGGAAATTCATCAAACTTGATACCCAGATGCATCGTGAGGAGAATGCTGCAGGTATCCACTCACTATCCGAAATATGCGATAAACCAACTGAAAAATCAGTGGGAAATGCCAATGAAAGGATTTGGTTGAGATTGCGCTCAAACCACGGCCACTATACATCTTTAAACCGGGGAGTGATTCTGAACATAATACAAAAAATAGGAGACCTCCACTCTTTAAAATCCAACGACATTGAAAGCGTGAAATTCCCGTTGTCAAGTGATCCATTCCTGGTTGAACTCATTATGACTTCAGCGAACGCAAAAAATGATATCTTGCGAAACTCAATTGAGTTGGAATCCTATGGACTGGAAGTTTCATGCAGTGATAAGAAAAACAACATTATGGCCAAACACTGCATTCTCCCATGCTCAAACAAAGAAACAATATATCAAAATGAGGCAATCCTCACAAAGCAAGGAAGTTTAGAAAAAGATCTCAAAACAAAAGAAAACACCCTTATGCTCCTACCAGACATACTGTCAGAAGTTCTGAAGAAGTTGGGCTTGGGCATACAACGACTTTAGAAAGAACCATGTTAACATCTTTAGTTGGAACACAAGAGGCTCTAGTGTCATCAGAGGCAAAGAAACAAGGTCATACTTATTCAATCAGGGGGATGCGATTCTTTTACAAGAAACCTGGTTGGTTAATCCGCTAAACATCGAAGGGTATATGGTTCATTGTCTGTCAGCCATACAAAAACCACTGGGCCGGCCCTCAGGAGGCTTACTAATAGCACTAAAAAACCAAGTCTTTAAAAATGTAAAGGAAATATGGAATAATCCCCAGGGCATTCAGGCATGCAGAGCTGAAGTATCTATACAAGAAACCACCTCAACTTGGGTCTTTGTAAACATTTACTGGAACCCTGCAACATCGAAACTAGACTGTTTTCTAGAGAGCTTAGCATCTCTATTCGAACTACTAAAAACAACTCTAGTTTCTAGTAAGATCGTGGTAGCTGGAGACTTCAACACGAATTGCCTATATCCCCTAAAAGGAGACCGAGATCGGGTAATACATAGGAAAATTACTCTGGGAAAACAATGGCAGGATTTTATGGAACAATGGGACCTCCATATGGTAGTGGGCTCACAGGAGGGTGTAAAAGAACCATATATAACCTGGAGAAGAGGGAACTCATCCTCAGCCTTAGACTATATCTTTGTTTCAAAAACTCTGCATGCTTCGCCCTATACATTAAAAATAAAACAGGAGTCTGGCAGTGACCACAGTAGACTGGAGTTGTCACTCGAAAATATTCTAACAACAGAAGCTGAACGAGAACTACAGTTGCTTGAGGGGAAGAAAGGAAAACTTAGAGTCATAAAATATAAAGATGGGGGAACTAATTTAAATGGAAAACTCAAAATGATTCCTGAACACATATGGAAATCACAATGTGATCCACACCGATTTACCAACTTTCTATGGGCAACTCTAGCACCCAAATACTTAGCGGGAGAAGCCAAACAGAAACACCTACACGCCTTGGACGAATCCACACAAAGAAGAAAAAGAGAGCATAGGAAAACGTTAAGAGACATCAAAAAGGCTGGACTTTCAGTGGAGGATATGAAAACTGAAATAAGAACCCAAAAAGCCAATTACAAATCATGGTCGATCTCACATAATGCTCTTCGGATACAAACAGATGGCGAGCACATACTTAAAACACTCAGAGAAAAAAACAGCAAGAACTTCTGGGAAGTAATGAACCAGTTCGAAGGGGTGCACGCACAATCATTATGTAACCTAGTTTCAGAAGATGGCTGGGTGAGCTACCTGACAGAGACATATAAGAGCGACGACACCCGCGAATTTAGACCCAAACCAGATATCCATTGGCAACTTAATTTCTGTGAAGAAGACATACGGGAAATTATAGCCAGTTCTTCATCATCTAAAGCATCGGGTCTAAACGGCTTGACCTATCAGGCTCTGAAAAGCGAACCAACATTGTGGTCAAAGTTATTATCCGCTCTCTTTAAAGAAATACTAAAGCAACAAACCTTTCCAGCATCTTGGAAAACGGCCCTTATAGTACCTTTCTTTAAATCCGGGGATCGTCGTATACCAATGAACTATAGACCGATAGCATTGCTGGACATTGAAAGCAAAGTCTTCATGAGACTATTACTGTCTCATGTCTCGAAATGGGTCGAAGATTTTAATATTCTATCACGCTTTCAAACAGGATTCCGCAAAGGCCACTCAACATCTATTAATGGCCTGATTCTAAACATCTTGAATGAGCAAAAGAGAGGGGGGAAAAAACAAATGCTGTACGGAGCCTGGATAGATCTGTCAAAAGCTTTCGATCAGGTTGAACGAGTCCTATTGTGGGACAAACTCCGGAACTGGGGAATGCCAGAATCTCTTCTATCAATTTTAGTGGAACTTCATAAAAACACCAATCTAAGAATACGGCTCGACGCAATGGGTCATCTGTCTAGACTAGTTGAAGTTAATAGAGGTGTAAGGCAAGGGTGTTTGGGGGCGCCTCTGTTCTTCAACTTGTTCCTGGCAGATATGGGCCATTTTCTAGAAACGTCTGCCTTGATAAGCCCAATATTAAATGGGAGGAAAATCTGCTGGTTGGCATATGCGGATGACATAGTTCTCCTCGACAGAACACCAATTGGGCTACAACACCTACTTGACAAACTGAACGAATATGTAGGACTAAACAAATTGACAGTTAATCCATCTAAATCAAACATTTTGATTTTCAAACACCCATTGTCAAAAGTAAAATACATAAACTGGAACATGGGAGGAGAACGGATTAAAATAGTAGAAACCATAAAATATCTGGGATATAACATCTATGCCCATCCAGCAACATACAAAGTAGAAAATGAAGTGTTAGCTAAAATAACACAATTCACATCACAGATGATTAAGTTAAATTACAAATTTTGTAAGTTCTCCATTTTGCCTCTGGTAAAGTTCTATCTCGCCAAAGTGGTTCCAGTTGTTCTATACGGACTAGAGGCAAAACCGGATCTTTGGTTCATAAACTGGGACAACTACGAGGGTCGCCTCTGGAAAAGAGTTTTGGGTCTTCCAAATTGTGCAACCTTAAAAAGCCTAAGATTTGAACTAGGCCTAAAATCTCTAAGCTGTATGGCCGACTGGAAGCTCATTTCACTGTTCAGGGAAATAACACTAAGCAAGGACTCGACGTTGTATGGAGACCTCAAACATGAAGCACTATTGAAAAAATCCACTATTCTCATTTCGCTGGAAAGGAAAACGTTGGAAATGCTAAAGAAACTGGATCTAAATGAAGAGACTCTGGCTCTAAATCCACTTAAAGTAAAATGCAGACTAGAAGAACGGGACTGGATTGAAACAGTGGAGAAAGTAAGAGAGGACCCAACTCAAAACATATTTTTGAAGGGAGAAAAGAAACTTGGATCTCTCTCATGTTATCTACTGAAATCTCCAAACAGAAAATTGCGTTCAGACTTCCTCAGAATGAGACTGAATCTCGTCCACTGTGGAGCTGTTCTGGTAAAACGTAATCAAGGGCAGATGGCAATAAAATTATGCTCAATCTGCTCAGACCCTGCCAAACAAACGTTAAAGCATATCCTAATGGATTGTGAAGGCACCTGGCCTCAGCGACTAAGATTCTTTAGAGATCTGGTACGGAGGGAGGAAGACATAGTTACAGACTTCCTCTGGGACAGAATTATCTCAGGAAAAAATGCTGCACTTACGTTTGCAGCAACCCAGGTGCTAATAGAAAGTGGTCTGACAATCTAACACAACGATCCAAAGGATAAATGTACTTAAGCATGGAATTTACAGGACTAGAAAAATTTGGCAGGGTTGGTGGACAGTAAGAAATTTTAACACAAGTTTTGTCTTTTTTTTTGTACTTAATGCAAATTG
Organism: Ambystoma mexicanum; assembly: GCF_040938575.1. Taxonomy (NCBI): domain Eukaryota; kingdom Metazoa; phylum Chordata; class Amphibia; order Caudata; family Ambystomatidae; genus Ambystoma; species Ambystoma mexicanum. Next base: position 889,497,671 of record NC_090937.1, on the reverse strand, counting down.
TTTTGTATTGTTTTCCCTTTTGTAAAGGCTTAAGCCAAAACAAATAAAAAAAAAAAAAAATAGTTTAGAACTCTATGGTTCTGATTGCAACAAATCCGCCATTGTTCAGTGTGTAAATACATAGTTGCCCACATTTGTGAGTTGTCTAATTCCCCATTACTATACTGGGTGTATGCCAGCTGACGGTAAGCCATAACAGCCCTTCACCTTCACTTGCTTTACAATGTTAAAAGAAGTGACCACAAGTAAAAGCGCTAGTGCGCCTATTTAATTTAATGCTGCACCGTGATAGAAAAAATGTCTTCACGGTGCTGCTCTCTTCCCGCTAGTGGCATAAAATGACCTAAAACGAATGTGTGCTGCTACTGCCCTAAAACCACAATGCCCGCTTCCGTATAGTAAAATAAGCCTTCAAGTGAAGGCCCCCTATATATGCACACTATAAATGCAACATGGCAATACCAGTGTATGGCCATATAAAAACAACAATGGTGTTCACTACACGGGGCGAGCATCTGTGGTATAGACAGTCTGATTCTCAATGACAAATTAAAACAAGATCACGATTGGTGAAAAGTCACCATATCGAACAAAGTGACTAATGCATTAAAATACAATATAAGACAAAAGCTGAGACCTAAGTTCCTATTCAGTGCAAAAGTATGGCTGTAAAACATCCAGATATCCATAAATTTAAATGAATATCGAAGTGTGTTGATTCATATAATACACACAGCCAATAAGAGGGAGGGTCTACCTAGATCGGTATCATAACTATAGACAATAGTTTGTAAACTTGTGATGATCATATATGCAGAATGCATGGACATATCAAGGTGTGTTGGTTGATATAGATTAGCACCTGGATATCACTGTTTAATTCCTCATTCATATAGGAACACATACATCTCTGAGTTTGAACTCATATATTCGAGACACTTCTGACTTGCTAACAAAGCTTAATGATGTTAATTGGGAATCTAATTTTCTTTTGTTTTCCCTAGATGTAGTCTCTCTTTACACTTCGATACATCATCAGTATGGGTTAAATGCATGTAAGCATTTTTTAGCGAGTAGATCTGTGAGCTATCGCCAACACAATCTCATGCTATTAGACATGTTGATATTGCTTGGAACACAATTACTTCCTGTATGATAATGCTATCTATAGACAAATACAAGGCATGGCCATGGGGGCTACAGCCCGAACCGCTGGACGGATTTACACCAAATTTGCTGCAGGAGCGGCGGCCTGGTCCCAAAAGCGTGCTTTTGTAAATTTGGTGTAAATCTGTCCAGTAGTTTTTTTTAAAAATGACTAAAATGTAAGGCAAAAAAATTAGTGATATCTGCGTTCGCTTCGCGGACGGACTTCCCTGTTCGCTCCGCGGACAGCACCCCGATTGGCCCATGGGCTTGCGTCATGTCCGCGGACATGCAACGTGTTCGCTGATTGGACGGCGAGGGGCGTGGAGCGCGTCAGATTTTCTGTGGCGCCCGCCATCTTGTATTCGCAGTCGACCGCGTACAGCGCAGTGAAACGTGGATAAAAAATTGTATTTAGTGCCGTGTGTTGGTGTGTAAGAGTGTTTGGGGAGGGTGGGGGAGTATGAGATAGGTTCAATGCTTTGTTTTTTTATGTGCTAGACGTTTTTGTTGCGTTCGATTTGTCCGCGGAGAACACGGCTGTTCTGACATTTTGTAAATAAACTAAATGGTGGGGTGTTTAGAGGACGGAGTATGTGTCATTTTTGTTCGCAAGGAAGGTAAAAATGAGCTATGAACACTCGCGGTGTACTTAATTGTTCGTAAATACACAAACTGGGGGTGTCCTCAGGACGCAGTCCGTATTGTAATCTGTCTAGTTGAATGTGTTCTAAGAACACTCGCAGTGTCCCGAAATGGTTGCAATTACACAAAATGGGGGTGTTCTGAGAACGTTGTTTGTATTGTTGGTTGTCAGGGTGAAAGTTTTTTAAGAGCACTCCTTTTGTCCGCTAATAGTACAATTTCCTAGGGGCGTCAACCGACTTTTTGTCCACTAAAGAAACGATAAATTCGGCTGGTCTGCGTCGACATTATGTGATAATCCTATGACTGGCGCTATTGACCTGGCTGACTTGCTTTTGTGACACTAAATCATATCTCCCGCCACTAAGCCTGATATTATGAAAGCATTCATATTCCCCGCCTCTCTCTGTGACGTTACATGGTGCGTAATGAAACGCGCCCAGTCGTCTCCAGTACTACGCGACTTTACACAGAACCCAGAAGACAACACACATTATGTCACAACACAGCGCGCCACAATTCAGAATATGAAACTGTGATTTAAAAGCAAAGAGCAAGATTGTAAATGTTGTAAAGTACATTTATTTGACATCAAATGTTTAGAGAATATTCAGCAATTTGCATTTGTCTTTGTTGTCGATCCGCAAAAGTTCATGTTGAGACACGCGATGTTCCTTTGCGGTACAGAGAGTGTTAGATCAGGTTACAACTCAGTGCGCCACAATTCGGAATATGAAACTGTGGTTTAAAAGTAAACAGCAGGATTGTACATTTGGTAAAGTACATTTATTTCACATGAAATGTTTAGTGAATATTCAGCGATTTGCTATTGTCTCTGCTGTCGATCAGCAAAAGTTTATTTGGAGCCGCGCGTTGTTCCTTTGCAGTAGATAGGCTGTTGGTTTATGATAAAAGCAGTAAATGGTCTCTCTGATAATCGGAAGGTTGCTCCAACAACAAGCCATTAGACCACCGTATTGGTTGGTATGTTGTTTGTAGCCGCTAGTACTGCGTAAGGGCATATTGGTCCTTGTCGATTGTCCCATAAAATGGTGAGGGTCATGAAGTTGCATATTTGGACTTGCACCTGGCAGTTGAAGACCCCATCCGCTGGAGTCTGTAAATCGTGACATAGACAAAACGGGGCCACGTACCTGTTTTAAAAAAGATAAATTAGTCTCACCAGCCGATCTTCATTAAAAATCATCATTTTATTTATTAGGGCGTGAAACTATTTGCTATCGAAGATAGTACAACAGAGTATGTTAATAATAAAATAATAATATTTTCCCATTCATATAGCGCTAAGAACTGTGAGGTATCTAAGCGGTGCTTATTATTAACCACGGTGTGTGGTGCTCATTTATCGACCACGGAAGGATGAAAGGCTGAGTTTGGGCTTGCCAGGATTCGAACTTGCGTTAGCAAGCTGTGCACGGATGTCAAAGCGAGCGCTGTACTCGCTGTGCCACTTGACAGGCTACAGTAAAGTGCCACAGCGAGTAGAGCGCTTGACCGCCTATAGACCGGTTAAATTATTTCTATTAACCCACTCTGTGTCGTCTGCCTTTTTCAGAGCCCTCTAAACGACAGGGGATCAATTCGGCGGTGATAGTACGCGGTAGAAAACATTATGCCACTTTCAACGAACAAGTTCAACTTCAGCGGTCTTTAATGCTACGCTATTGTAATTATATTTGGTATAAAGTCATGTAAAGGGTTACTTACAGTACAATTGCAATTTCCATTGTCTACGAGTGGTGCAGTCCGAAAATACGACTCTGCGTGTGCCAACGATCTTTCGCATAGTGATATAATATGTAAAAGTGGTTTCGTTTCATAAATTTCATCTTTATCTTCTCTTACGTTTTAGCCACACTCCTTCAAGAGAAGTCTTTCAGCACAATCTATGTCTGGCAAGGTCAAAACACAATACAACCTTATAGTCTGCTTCGTGAGCATCTCCGGGGCCCGAGAAAAAAATTAAGCAGCTGACCTTCACTGTGAACGGGCATAAATTCTTACTTTGCAACATTCTGTGTAAAGCCATCTGTATAAGTTGGTTTTTGCACGCCATGTTTGTATATTGTTTGCGTGATATTAAAAAAAGTTTGTTTAAAGGACGTTATGGTTCTAAGTACAGCCGAAAGACCCCTGAAAATAGCAAGTTATGGTAAGCTTTGAAAAATAACGCGCTAACACCATGCACTGCTAAGACTAACACCCAGGACATCAAAGATGACATCGCAAATGTCATTGATGAAATCACTGATGACATCACATGTGTATGTACTTTTCATGGAATTTGTGTACTAGGGATTTTCATTATAATGTTCCGAAACAAGTTTCAAGGATATTGCAATAAATATCATACCGTTATTAGTGCTTTGAATGATGCATTTATATCAATAAATAGCATTGTATTATGGGATTCTATGTAGTATACTGAGCTGCTAATGGAGAAAGATAGCATTGTGTGCAGAGTACAAGATAAAAGTATAATATTTGTAATGTTAATATGTAGAATAATGAAATGATAATTGTCCTGAAATGTTGGAAAATTCACAAAATGGGGGTGTTCTGAGGACGTTATTCGTATTGTGTGATTGCTTAGCTGTATGCAATGAGGGAATGGTACAGAGAGTAAAGTGGACGCTGTCCGCGGACACCGCGGCTGTTCGTGGACAGGGCGTGGTAAATCCGGGTTTTCCCAGGAAATCCAACATGGAAAGAAGACTGTACGGATCAGCCAATCAGATGTCGATGTTGTGGATTTGTGTTGAAAGAGACTGTGTGTGGTGAAGACGGCAGAAGTGGAGAAAGTCAGGGTGTTGGTGCTCGGAGATATGTTTGTGCATGGTTTACAGCAGTACGCTGAATGCAGGCATGTTGCAAAGAACTTTGATGTCAAAGGAGTGGAGGTGGTGTAGAGCACTGTGCCTGATTGCAATGTACAGGGAATTGTACAAGTTTGTGCGGATATGGCCACGATGAACAGTCCGCATGTGGTAGTTTTGCACTATGGTGCTTTCCATTTGGGCAACGTCAGTGCCCCTACTTTGTTGGCTGATTTGAAACGCTTGGTTCAAGCCGTAGTGAAGATCTTTCCAAATGCGAAAGTAATTTTTTCTGGATTACTACCTAGGGCAATATGGGACAATAGTTCAGTTTTTTGTCCTCAGCAAAACATTGCTAGGTGTGTCATCAACCGAGGCATGTGTGTCTTCATGCTTAGAGCTGGTATGTTCTTCTGTAACAATGAGAATATTGATGCCAGTAATGCTGTTAATTTTAAAGAAGATGGCATTTCTTTATCTTTTACCGGAAATGCCTTTTTATTTTGGAATGTAAGGGTTGCTTTGGAGAAGGTTATGTGAAGATTTTAGGAGTAAAGTAAGAAAAAAAAAACAAGAAAAAAATATAAAATAACAGGTGTCTGTCAAGCATCTTTAAAATAAAAAAAAAAAAAACGGCTCTTTTTAGAGCCAACTTCAAAGGTGAAATGGGGCACACTATTTAAATTTACATTCACCACGCTCAGATTTTCGATGTGTCCGCGGACATGGCGGTAGTCCGCGGACATGAAAATCACTACGAGGGGGTTAGTATGTTCTATGTTACATGTCAGGGATATTATGGTTAAGTTGTGTTACTAAAAACCTATGAAATTCAGTGAAAAAACTTTGTTAAAGGGACATTATGGTTCCAAGTAAAACCGAAAAACCCTTGAAATTCGCAGTTATGGTAACATAAGCAACCATAACTCGCGCCACCGTGCACTGCTAACACTAACACCCAGGACATCAAAGATGACATCACAAATGTCATTGATTACATAACTGATGACATCACATGGCTGGCTCTCCCTTTTTATCCTTTAGTGACATATCAAAGCCACATAGTTTTCTACAGTAACAGTCAGGAAGTAAAAATTGAAAAGGTACTATATTTGTAGACTTGGGTTCCTGTCACATCATATATGAAACATGTACGTAGCGGAAGATACAGGCTTGAAAGAGAGGAATCCATTCTGTGCATGAAGATAATCATTATGGTATCAGCACTTTGTCATAGTTTTATTTTTATTACTCTACCTTCCCTCTATATGCTCATATTTGTATACATTATAGTCACTCTCCATAGAGTGAATGGGAAACAAATTTTGCTTGCGTCTACAGCCCAAACCGCTGGACGGATTTCTACCAAATTTGGACCAGGAGCAGCGGCTTGGTCCCGAAAGCGTGCTGTTCGCTCCGCGGAAAGTGTCCTGATTGGCCAATCGTCTTGTGTGATGTTCGCGGACATGCAAAGTGTTCGCTGATTGGACGGCGTGGAGCGTGAAGCGCGTCAGATTTTTCGGTAGCGCCCGCCATATTGGATTCGCGGACGTCCCCGGACAGCGCAGTGAAACTTTGTTCAAAATGTGTATTTTGTAGAATGTGTTGGTGTGTAGGAGTGTTTGGGGAGGGTGGGAGTGTGTGAGATAGGATGAAAGTTGTGTTTTTTATGTGTTAGACGTTCTTTTTGTGTTCGATTTGTTTGCGGACATCACGGGTGTTCTGAAATGTTCTAAATAAACTGACTAGGGGGTGTTCTAAGGAGTCAAAATGTGTCTGTTTTGTTCGCAAGCAAAGTGAAACTGTTCTAAGAACACTCGCGGTGTCCGGGGAGTGTTCGTAGGTGGTGTCCTGAGGACGCTGTCCGTATTGTTCTCTGTCAAGTTGAATGTGTTCTAAGAACCCGCGCGGTGTCCTGAAATGTTTGCAAATAAACAAAATGGGGGTGTTATGAAGACGCTTCTAAGAACACTCGCGGTGTCCGGGGAGTGTTCGTAGGGGGTGTCCTGAGGAGGCTGTCCGTATTGTTCTATGTCAAGTTGAGTCTGTCCTAAGAACACTCGCAGTGTCCTGAAATGTTCGCAAATAAACAAAATGGGGGTGTTCTGAAGACGCTTCTAAGAACACTCGCGGTGTCTGGGGAGTGTTTGTAGGGGGTGTCCTGAGGACGCTGTCCGTATTGTTCTTTGTCAAGTTGAATGTGTCCTAAGAACACTCGCGGTGTCCTGAAATGTTCGCAAATAAACAAGATGGTGGTGTTCTGAAGACGCTTCTAAGAACACTCCCGGTGTCCGGGGATTGTTCGTAGGGGGTGTCCTGGGGACGCTGTCCGTATTGTTCTTTGTCAAGTTGAATGTGTCCTATGAACACTCCTGGTGTCCTGGAATGTTCGTAGGGGGTGTCCTGAGGACGTTGTCCGTATTGTTCTCTGTCAAGTTGAATGTGTCCTAAGAACACTCGCGGTTTCCTGAATTGTTCGCAAATAAACAAGATGGGGGTGTTCTGAAGACGTTTTTGAGAACACTCCCGGTGTCCTGGAATGTTCGTAGGGGGTGTCCTTAGGACGGTGTCCGTATTGTTCGTTGTTAAGTTGAAAGTGTTCTAAGAACTATCGCGTTGTTCTGAAATGTTCGTAGGGGGTGTCCTGAAAATGGTGTCCGTATTGTTCGCTGGCAAGCTCAAAGTGTTCTAAGAACACTCACATTGTTCGCAGACATTAAAAGTTTCCCATAGATCATAGTTGAAATGTTTGACTCTATGGATGCACCCAAGACTCTATGCCCTGGCAACAACCACCACAGCATATCACATTCATATTTGTTTATAACTTTGGGTGAAAAACAAATGTATAAGGAACAAAGGTATTAGATACTATGGATGTGATGTGCTGCTATGGTTTTCCTTATTATTGTATACTTACTGTTTGGTCTAGTAATGGGAGTCCATGTTTTTTTTCTTCATTTCTGTGATAAAAGAAAATAGCATGTTAGTATTAGTATTTTGTAATGACTTATTACATTGTATAAGCAATATACTTTTATTTTTTTTCGACCCTCATATTTAGTAGAGTACAAATCAGAGTACTGTGCAATTTGTTAAGTTTCTGTATTTGTTGCTAAAATCATTGGGTCTGTGGGAGAAAAAAAAATCCATGTTGGATTTAAAAAAAACCCTTTTTCTGTTATGCTACAGTTTATTTGTTTGTTTGTTTTCAGTGTTCACTTGTTGTTTCTGGCTAATGCTTTATACTTTTCTTTGTTGTATTTCTTTTGGAACAGTAACAGATTCTTCATTTGTTTTGATATTATAAAATGTTGGAGCAGTTAGATACCAATTGGCGTATTCTAACTGTCTATTTTTTTGATATATTGTAGTGGTTTTCATTTACCTATTTGGATATTGTTAAATTTTGGGACAGTTAGATACCAATTGGCGTATTCTAACTGTGTATTTTTTGGCCTAATTTAGTGGTATTCATTTATCTGATTAGTTGTTGTAGAATCTTTGAGCTGTTAGATAGCTTTTGGAGTATTCTAACAGTTTATATTACGTTAACACACATTTATAATTTTGGGACAGTTAGATATCAATTGGCGTATTCTAACTGTGTATTTTTTGGTCTAATTTAGTGGTATTCATTTATCTGATTAGTTGTTGTAGAATCTTTGAGCAGTTAGATAGCTTTTGGAGTATTCTAACAGTTTATATTTTTGTAACACAAATTTACTTAAAGGTTTAAATACAGTTTATTTATCAAATTTTGGTTTTAAGAACATATAATAAGCGTTTGTAAGATTCGCTGGTAATCTCTGCTTTAGAGTAATGGTACTATCATTACATTCAAACCATCCACATTTCTTTTTTATGTATGCAGTGTAGTGCTCTGAATTGGTTGTGGCTCCTGCGTGGTAGATTATACCTATTGTTGTGAAGGTTTTCTTACCAAGTGATATTTGACCATGTGTGAATCCAGTCAGCTTGCAGTTGTTTTTGGTACCCTCTGCATTGTAACGTAGAAGCATTAGTATTACGTATTTACTATGTGTTTGTATTACTAACGTGGAGCGATTATCTGAATTGCAGGTAGAGCATAATCTACCATGGTTTGCATTTTGTACAAGTTGCTGAAATGGAATGGATTCACAATTTGGTATTGATATATATATATGAAGCGTTCATTGGGGATTTCTTCTTGTGTCACATTGTTGCAGAGAGTGCATGTATGTTTCCACATGTATGAAATCTGAAAGATTTCATTTATAGGTATGTTTTTGTTTTCCAGTACTTGTAGTAAGTACATTAGAAATTCTTGTGGATCTTCCTGTGAGTTTATAGTGAATTTCACCATTCCAGCACAATAGTCCAATTGTCGTCTTATTCCAAAAACACTATTCCGCGCACAGCGTATTCATGGATTTCATGCACCCAAACCAGTCGTGGCGCAGAGTATCGCAGCGAGCCTGCAGCAGCGCCAGTAACGCCCCCAAGAACGCCCTTGCGCAAGGAAAAGCCATCAAAATCGCTAAATCATCGCAAAGGGCTGCGTTAACCCTGGACAAGTTTACAGGGCTGCCAAACAAGGAACGCAAAGCGGGCAACCTTCATATCAGGAGTACGCGGGAAGTTTTACACGCGATTAGCCAGGGTACGTGTATTACAGGGGTACGCGGGAAGTTCAACACGCGATTGTCCAGGGAACGTGTATTACAGGGGTACGCGTGAAGTCTTACATGCGATTAGCCAGGGCACGTGTAATACAGGGGTACGCGGGAATTATCACACGCGATTTGGCAGGGTACGTGAATTACAGGGGTGCATGGGAATTATCACAAGCCATTTTGCTGGGTACGTGTATTACAGGGGTGCATGGGAATTATCACACGCGATTAGGCTGGGTGGGTCCTCACAGGTGTTCCCTGTACACCCTCCACGGCCCCGGCAGCCCACAAAACAGGGGACTACCCTGCACACCTGCTCATGTCCCCCTGCACCGCCACCCCCCAGCCACCAGGGGCAGCCTCCCCCACCCATGTCTCCCACCACCCCCACCCCCCAGCAGTGCAGGGGCAGCCTCCACCAGGCCCCCACTCATGTCTCCCACCACCCCCACCCCCCAGCCACCAGGGGCAGCCTCCACCAGGCCCCCACTCATGCCCAACTCATGTCTCCCACCACCCCCACCCACCAGCCACCAGGGGCAGCCTCCACCAGGCCCGCACTCATGTCTCCCACCACCCCCACCCCCCAGCCACCAGGGGCAGCCTCCACTAGGCCCCCACTCATGCCCAACTCATGTCTCCCACCACCCCCACCCCCCAGCCACCAGGGGCAGCCTCAACCAGGCCCCCACCCATGTCTCCCACCACCCCCACCCCCCAGCCACCAGGGGCAGCCTCCACCAGGCCCCCACCCATGTCTCCCACCACCCCCACCCACCAGCAGTGCAGGGGCAGCCTCCACCAGGCCCCCACTCATGTCTCCCACCACCCCCACCCCCCAGCTACCAGGGGCAGCCTCCACCAGGCCCCCACTCATGCCCAACTCATGTCTCCCACCACCCCCACCCCCCAGCCACCAGGGGCAGCCTCCACCAGGACCCCACCCATGTCTCCCACCACCCCCACCGCCCAGCCACCAGGGGCAGCCTCCACCAGGCCCCCACCCATGTCTCCCACCACCCCCACCCCCCAGCCACCAGGGGCAGCCTCCACCAGGCCCCCACCCATGTCTCCCACCACCCCCACCCCCCAGCCACCAGGGGCAGCCTCCACCAGGCCCCCACCCATGTCTCCCACCACCCCCACCCCCCAGCCACCAGGGGCACCCACCACCAGGCCCCCACCCATGTCTCCTACAACCCCCACCCCCCAGCCACCAGGGGCACCCACCACCAGGCCCCCACCCATGTCTCCTACTACCCCCACCCCCCAGGGCTGTGGGGCACCTGCCAGCAGGCCCCCACCCATGTCCAACCCATGTCTCCCACCACCCCCACCCCCCAGCCACCAGGGGCACCCTCCACCAGGCCCCCACCCATGTCTCCCACCACCCCCACCCACCAGCAGTGCAGGGGCAGCCTCCACCAGGCCCCCACCCATGTCTCCCACCACCCCCACCCCCCAGCCACCAGGGGCACCCTCCACCAGGCCCCCACTCATGCCCAACTCATGTCTCCCACCACCCCCACCCCCCAGCCACCAGGGGCAGCCTCCACCAGGCCCCCACCCATGTCTCCCACCACCCCCACCCCCCGGCCACCAGGGGCACCCTCCACCAGGCCCCCACCCATGTCTCCCACCACCCCCACCCACCAGCAGTGCAGGGGCAGCCTCCACCAGGCCCCCACCCATGTCTCCCACCACCCCCACCCCCCAGCCACCAGGGGCAGCCTCCACCAGGCCCCCACCCATGTCTCCCACCACCCCCACCCCCCAGCCACCAGGGGCAGCCTCCACCAGGCCCCCACCCATGTCTCCCACCACCCCCACCCACCAGCAGTGCAGGGGCAGCCTCCACCAGGCCCCCACTCATGTCTCCCACCACCCCCACCCCCCAGCCACCAGGGGCAGCCTCCACCAGGCCCCCACTCATGCCCAACTCATGTCTCCCACCACCCCCACCCCCCAGCCACCAGGGGCAGCCTCCACCAGGCCCCCACCCATGTCTCCCACCACCCCCACCCACCAGCAGTGCAGGGGCAGCCTCCACCAGGCCCCCACCCATGTCTCCCACCACCCCCACCCCCAGGCCACCAGGGGCAGCCTCCACCAGGCCCCCACCCATGTCTCCCACCAACCCCCACCCCCCAGCCACCAGGGGCAGCCTCCACCAGGCCCCCACCCATGTCTCCCACCACCCCCACCCACCAGCAGTGCAGGGGCAGCCTCCACCAGGCCCCCACTCATGTCTCCCACCACCCCCACCCCCCAGCCACCAGGGACAGCCTCCACCAGGCCCCCACTCATGCCCAACTCATGTCTCCCACCACCCCCACCCCCCAGCCACCAGGGGCAGCCTCCACCAGGCCCCCACCCATGTCTCCCACCACCCCCACCCCCCAGCCACCAGGGGCAGCCTCCACCAGGCCCCCACCCATGTCTCCCACCACCCCCACCCCCCAGCCACCTGGGGCAGCCTCCACCAGGCCCCCACCCATGTCTCCCACCACCCCCACCCACCAGCAGTGCAGGGGCAGCCTCCACCAGGCCCCCACTCGTGTCTCCCACCACCCCCACCCCCCAGCCACCAGGGGCAGCCTCCACCAGGCCCCCACTCATGCCCAACTCATGTCTCCCACCACCCCCACCCCCCAGCCACCAGGGGCAGCCTCCACCAGGCCCCCACCCATGTCTCCCACCACCCCCACCCACCAGCAGTGCAGGGGCAGCCTCCACCAGGCCCCCACCCATGTCTCCCACCACCCCCACCCCCCAGCCACCAGGGGCACCCTCCACCAGGCCCCCACTCATGCCCAACTCATGTCTCCCACCACCCCCACCCCCCAGCCACCAGGGGCACCTGCCAGCAGGCCCCCACCCATGTCTTCCACCACCCCCACCCCCCAGCCACCAGGGGCACCCTCCACCAGGCCCCCAGCCATGTCTCCCACCACCCCCACCCCCCAGCCACCAGGGGCAGCCTCCACCAGGCCCCCACACATGCCCAACTCATGTCTCCCATCACCCCCTACCCCCCAGCCACCAGGGGCAGGCTCCACCAGGCCCCCACCATGTCTCCCACCACCCCCACCCACCAGCAGTGCAGGGGCAGCCTCCACCAGGCCCCCACCCATGTCTCCCACCACCCCCACCCCCCAGCAGTGCAGGGGCACCCTCCACCAAACACCCCACCAACCTGGATGACTCCGTGCCATCTTCCCCCGTTGGGCCCTGTGGGGTCCCAGCTGCCCCTTCTGCTGCAGAGGAGTCCAACTCCGACCTCCGCCTCTTGGACCTCCCCTCGCCAGCTGCGGGCTGGGACGCCGCACCAGACTCCTCACTCCCCGACGAGATCACAACTTGGGAGGGGATCCGGGCCTTGCGTCTCCGGCTGGTGGTGCGACCCCTGCCGCTGTGCTCCACAGCACCTTCTCCGCCCTCTTCATCAGTTGACGCTGCAGACAGGGAGAAAGAAAACACAGGCATCAGGGCACTGTAAAATGGACTCATACACACATGACAGTTATACATGAGTGGCATTGGTAAACCTCACACATGGCATCACAATCCCCAACACACATGTCATTTCAACTTGCACACATGAGCCATACCACAGCCATAATGCAACAGCCAGCACCATCCATTCACATACAGCAGCATGGGCAGCCAAAGGTCATCCACACATCACATGCAACATAGGGAGTACACTACACATGCACACACAACACCAAACCTGCATGCATGTGTACACCTCCGCCAACTGTCGCAGTGTCTCGATCGACATCCATGTCACACCTGACAATCATTCCTCCACATCCTGTGCCATGCAAGCCCACACACACAAGCACCATCCATGTGTCACACATGAGACCCCTCGCATGTGTCACCCTCACAGCCCTGTACAACCCCCCTACTTGGCCACATAAAAATACATGTTCAACCTGCACACTCCTGGCACACCACCACACGCACAGCTTACAATCAGTATGCATGTACACTTACCGCTCGACTCCAGACGAGTCTGCTTCTCAAGGACCTGGATGTGGAGCGCTGGGGATATGCGTTCCAGGACACTCATCTGATCTTCCGACAAGTGGCCCCGCCCGCCCCTTAGCATCTGCTGCCATCATGAGGCGCCGGGCCTTGTTGAGGGTCCTGGACCTGAAGTCCTCCCAGCGCTTCCTGACACGTTCGTAGTCGCGGACTGCCACCTCCTCCGCGTTGATGGCAGTCACGATGTCCATCCAGATCCGAGTCCGTCCTTCCTTGTCGGCGCGCAACCTTCCGAAGAGGGCATCATACTGCCCCAGGACATGCTCCACCAGGACACCAACTTCCCTGGCACTGAAGCTGGTGCCCCTCTGCCTCCTTGGCCGGGGGTTGCCACTGGTGCCAGATGTTGTAGTGCCCGACATGGCAACCCCAGAGGCAGGAGTGGGTGGGCAAGTGGGTCCTGGGGCTGGGCTGTGGGGCGACGGAAAAGCAGTCGGGAGCCTTTGGTTCCAGCAGGGGTGGTCACAGCAACAGCACCCCTGGCTGATGTGCAGGCAGCAAATGGCAGGGCACGTGGGCAGCAGGCAGTCAGGCAGCAGCAGATGGCAGGTGGGAGCGTGCTCAGGGCTCTGGGGGGCAGTAATTTGGCCTCCTGGGCAGGAGCGTGGTCTTTCGTGTGTGAACGCGTAGACAGCTTGATACAGAGTGATTTTGCACGTGAAAATCCCACACGTCTGCGTGCAAATCGATGAAAGGCCCTTAGCGCGTAAACGCGTCACTAGCGTATGCGCGTCTATGAAGTCACGTGCACGCGTAGGAAAAAGTTGCGTGACACATCCGAGTGTCAAAGCGTGTTATTGGTGGAAATAGCCCTACACGCAGAAGTTACAAAGCGTGTAATTGGTGAAAATGGACCTACACGCAGAAGTGTCAAAGCGTGTAATTGGTGCAAATGGACCTACACGCAGAAGTGTCAAAGCGTGTAATTGGTGCAAATGGACCTACACGCAGAAGTGTCAAAGCGTGTAATTGGTGGGAATGGGCCTAGCACGTACACGCCGCGTAAGTAACGCTGTACGTGTGGGCCTGCATATAAGGTACGTGTAGAACACCAATTCCTTGTACGTGCTTTTCGTGGAGAGCGAGTGGGTGAATTCTGTACTTCTTGTCGTTTCACACGCGATTTACTTCACGGCGTTTCAAGTTCGTACTCCCTGTTACCTCTGACAGCTTTTTCTATTTTTTCTCTTGTACTGGTTTACCTGGGCCTGTTCCCTCACACATTATTCCCTTCTACTGTTGTCCTGTCTCCTCAGACAGCGTACATATCTTCTTTTGGCGGGGGTGTTGCCAACCAAACGCGCTCATTTTTCACGCTCTTTTACCTGGCAGACGGTGAGTCACGCACGTATCTAACATCTGTGCTTGCCCCGTGTGTAGCCTACCCCTTCAGAGGTCATTCTAGGCTGCGTGTGACACGCATACGTTCATTCTTGTGTTACTGGGTGCCACAGCGTAGTGCAGGTTTTTCTTTCTGCACACGTGGTCTAGGAGGGGTTGCGTGCACGTCATCTCCCTTTTTTGGGCTTCCTGTGCATTGCGTGACCCATCATCTTTCCCCAGGGGGTAACATTAAGACTTGCTAGAGCACTAGGGTACAATTACCATCTGGTACCCAACCCCTTTGACCCCCAATTGCCCAGGACAATAGTCTACTGCCACTCCCATACGCACATTAATATCAGTGCCATGGCTGGGAGGCGAGGATTCCGTAACGGTGGCAAAGGTGGAAGAGCCACAAGTGGTGGCCGTGGTGGATCCGGTAGGGGACGTGGTCGTAACTTGCAGGGTGAGCCTGTCCCCCCATGTGTGGAGGACCAGTCAAAGGCACCCATAATCCCCCCCCCTCCACCCCTCCCGTTGAGGCTGATGTGGCTGACACCATCCATGCTCAGCCCTTGTTGGACCAGCCCATTGTGGCACCAGACCTGGCTGACTCCATGGCTGACTTCCAGGTCAGCAGGGCTACGACACGTGCGCTGGTGCACGTTGATGCCATCATGCCACGTGGATCTGGGGCAGCAAGGTCATCTGCTGCCCCAAGTAGGCAGAGCGGAGAGGCTGCAGGGGCAGCTGCGGCTCCATCCACCCCAGCTCTCACACACCCAGCCAGGACAGTGTCGGTCCTAGTCCATCCTGCTGACATTCCCCCTGACACCATTACACTTGAGCCAATGCCTGCACCAACTCCCATGCTGAGTGTGCAATCCCACACACCTGATACAGAGCCCACCAGGGCTCCTGCCCCTAGTGTCCAGAGCGGCGCAGGACACTCAGGATCACCACCACCTTCCAAGCGGAAGAGGAAGAGTGCTCGTCCGGCACAGGCTGATGCCCCAGACACGGCTACACAGTCCGGCCCGTCGAGGAAGCCCAGCTTCACGGATGACGAACTGAATGCACTTGTCGAGTATGTGTCCGGACATGATAACGAGATGGTCATTGTTGCAGGATCCAAGACCACACCTGCACAACGCCAGGCACACTGGCAGACCGTTGCGGACATCGTAAGTGCCCTTGGAATCGTGAGGCGCACAGCCAATGATTGCTATAAGCGCTGGAATGACCTAAAGCGCACGGCAAAGAAGAAGCTGGCCTCAAGTCATGCCGCAACTCTAGTGACTGGAGGTGGGTCTCCAGTAGTAGACATGGAACTCACTCCACATGAGTCAGTCGCTGGGACCTACGTCACGGAGGAACAGATCCAAGGCGTGGGAGATCTGCCTGATTACGAGGCATTGTCCGGTGAGTGCACATGCATGTGTGTGTGTCATCCATGTGCATGGTGTGTGTGGGAGGGCTTCTGTTTGTGTGCCAGGTGAGAGTGTGTGCGCCTGAGTCGTATGGGTCAGCCATGTGCTTCATGCAATACATCCTGCGCAGCTGCATTTGGCCATTGCAGTATCCCTTCTGCCAACAGTAGACATCTAGCCCAACAGCACGCCCGTTGCCCTTGAAGTGTCACCTTGCCACAACATTGTTGCTTATTTTTCTCTGTTCATTCAGACAGATTGTTTGCATTCCACCACTTATACTAGGCATTTCTCAGTCCTCTAGTCACATGTCTGGCATGGCTATGGTAAAGTGGAGTGACTTTGTTACCTGGATATCATATGTTCACACATGTCCCTGTGCAATTGGACCATTTAGGACTGGCAGCTCCAGGTGAAAATCAGACCTGTTTGAATTAGAAAAGCTATTACATGCGGGAACTGGAGTGAATGAATAAGTGCTGCCCTCCTCTCCATCTTGCCTCAATAGCAATGGTACATGCCATCTGTGTGATGGCATGTGTGTGTTACCTGGCAATCACAGGCCAATGTGTGATGCCACTGCCAGGCAGCATGCAGGAAATGTGTTCATCTTCCATCTTTGTGTCATCAGTGTGTGCCATTTGCCTGCCCTTCATATGCAGTGAGGGTGCATGCATGGGAGGGTCTTAGTCATGTGGGACATGTGTCAATCAAGTACTGGTTCTCTTGCTTCTCAGCCCTCATTGTGTGCCATGGTGCTAATGCCTGTTTCCATTTCTTTGTTATTATGTCTTTGCAGGGGAAGACGCACCTGATACTGCTGGGGTTGTGGAGATGGTGCAGAGCCAGGAGGGGTCCGAGGGCCGACCAACCACCGGTGAGGGACGTGGTGTGCTGGTGGGTGAGAACCCACAAGTGCTGCAGGTCGTGCTCTCAAGGGGTGTCTCTGGCTGCACCTCCCCCGAGCTGTACTCAGCTGTTGATTCGGATGATGAGACCTACGTGCCGTCGCAGGTGAGTGTTCCAGGGAGGGATTCTGTTCTGTCCCACCCACCTGCACCAGGGTCAGAACCCTCAATGGGGATGTCAGTGTTGGCAGCTAGGCCTTTGGTGGTTACGGATGCAGGGTCACACTCCGCGACATCTGATCCTGTTCCTGGGCCAGCAGATCAGAGGGGGAATGCAGTCCTGCAGCCTCAGGCAGTGCCGGCACAGCAAGGCGCAGTCCGCCTTGCCCCAGACAGGTGTGGTGCCCGCCAACGTGGTGGCCGTACGCCACCTGGCAATACCGCATGGGAGCAATCCATTTACGGTATGGCTACCCAACAGGCAGCATCATCCGAGATGATGGCTCAGGCCATGGATAGGGTGGCCACTTCCATTGTCCCCCCTGAAAGGCTGATGGAGCGACTAGAGCAGGCAACCAACTCCATTTGCCAGTCACACAGGGAGGATATGTTGGCGTCCAACAGGGACAGGCGGGTGGCACTGGCGACTCTGCAGGAGGCCATCTCCATAGAGTCACAGGGCCACAGGGAAGCCCTGAGGCAGGAGCTCCATCAACTCAGGACGACTCTTGTTGAGCTTCAGGCTTCAACACACCAAAGGACAGAACAGCAGCTGGAGCGTCTCACCCGTACGCTCTCAGCTGAGATGCAAGCAACGAGGGCGGAGGTCCGGGCATCCCGTGAGTTGTTGCAAGGGGGACCTCCGCACCCTCATCCTCCAGAACGAGACCTACCACACCCGCATGCTTGCAGCCATGGAGGAACAGAGTAGGGCCTTGCGTGGGCTGCCTCCCATAGTGCAACCACCTCCGGATGCAGCTGCACAGGGTGATAATAGCGACAGCAGTGATACTCCCACAATAGGGTAGCCGTGTGGGCCATGAGCCCATGGAGGTGTTTTTTTTCCCAGGATCCACACAGGTGGGTTTTGGTGTGCACCCTGTCCTCGGACCTCCTGGGTGGCCTCCCCAACCCCCCGGGCCCATTAATGGCCATTTTTTATTTTTTTTTATTTTTATTTTTATTTTTATTTTTATTTTTATATTTTTCCCAATTTTTTTGCGACAATTTGTTGGCTTCCGTGGTTCCTGTGGGCATACGCTGCATTGTGGCTGGGCACATGCAGGCTTGTCATGTATTTGGTTCAGATGCCTGGGTTTGAGTCACACACACCCCTCCTGCTTCCCGTTTCCATGGGCTTGCAAAGGGTGTGCCCAAGTGACATTGAAGTACATGGTGACATTGGACTCCCACTACATGTGTGGGTAGTCTAGTCAATACTGTGTATACATTCCTAGTGCATATTGCTGTTCTGTTGTACACTGCATGTTGCATTGATGTGTAACTCATCATCTGTGTCTGCCTCCCAATTTGCAGGTCCCTTCCTCATGTCTACACAAGGCCCTCTAGTCTGGAGATGGGGTCCTTGTTGGCAGCAGTGCACCTACAACTCTACATGGCGCCAACACTGTACAGTTGGAAGTGGTGGGAGTGCATGTATTTCCAGGTGGTGAGACTACTGATTTATTACATTAGTGAAGTCATGTTAATGGTAGTACCTGCTCAAGTTTGTTGTTGGTCCTGCATTACAGTGAGCATTTCAGGTGTAGCAAGTTTCAATTGGGGACACTGTACATCGTGACACTTGTCATGTTGTGGGGATTACTTTGTTTACCTGCACATAGCATGACATGGCAGGGTGTGTTGTGTGGCGGTGCTGGGGATGGGTTGGGTGACATGGCACTGTCCTCTTGTTGCATTTAGCAAGTGGGTATTCATTTTAGCTGCTTGAATGTGTTTCTTCACAAAACTGCATTGGTGGTGTGTGTGGGTAGGGATGCACACATTGTAACACTTCCAGGTGAACCATCTCAGGCTGATATGCTTTTCACGGTTGAATCTCCAGACATTCAGGATCAGTGTCAGGTTGAGTCATCATTGATTGTCAGATGGAATGTGCCAGGCCAGTGTGCACTCCACAGGGGTGTGATCACTATGTGAAGTAATTAGCCACTAGCTGTGTACGGGCTGCCTCCCCCCGTGCCCTTTCCCCTCCCATGCGCAGCGGCTGTGCATGTGGTTGGGGATGTGGGGCCACCACCATGTCCACGGCCAGGCCCCGGCGTGTTGCAACGTTGTGCAGGACACATGCTGCCACTATGATCCTGCACATTACTGGGGGAGCGTATAACAGCTGCCCGCCAGAACGGTCAAGGGAGCGAAAGCGTGACTTTAGCACTCCGAATGTGCGCTCCACTATGCCCCGGGTTGTAATGTGGGCTGTGTTATATCTTACCTGGGGTGGTGTGGTGGGGTTCCGAATTGGCGTCATCATGTGGGGGCTGAGAGGGTAGGCACTGTCCCCTGTGGAGGTGGTGATTGGTATCATTGGTGGGGTTGTGACCTTGCTCAGTATCCAACATGCATGCATGTGCAGTGGCATACATACTCACCAAGCAGCCATGTATCGCCATGCCGCCCAGCTTCTAGGTCCCGGCTTAGGGTGGACATTCGGTAAATGAAGCTGTCGTGGGTGGACCCGGGATAGTTGGCATATACTGAGGTGATGATTCCCTTGGCATTACATGCTACCTGCACGTTGATGCAATGCTAGTGCTTGCGGTTCCTATAGATTTGCTCAGATGCCCTGGGGGGACGTAGAGCCACATGGGTGCAGTCGATGGCACCTAGCACTTTGGGGAATCGTGCCACACCGTAAAAATCCAGGGCGGCAGCATGCCTTTCTGCATGTGTTCTGGGCAGGTATATGTGCCTGCGGACTGATGGGCGTGCAGTGATGATGTTCAAGACCTGGTGTAGGCAGCGTGACTGGGTGGCCTGTGACACCCCACCCACTATGGCACTTGTCCGCTGAAATGATCCAGTGGCTAAGAAGTGCAGTACATTGAGGACCTTCTCCAGGGGGCTGAGTGCTTGGGAGCACAGGGTGGGTGATGTGAGGTCATCCTCCCACTCACTCACCAGGTCCAGTATTATGTGTGGTGGAAACCTGCACCTCCCATACAACTGGTCATCAGGCATCCCGAAAAGGCTATTTCTGGGTGTGAATATTCTGGCCCTGACTATCCTCCTCCTCCTCCTTTGGTAGCCCACTGCCACTGCTGCTAGGAACGGTATGTTCATCCTGGTGTCTGAGCTTGTTATTGTTAAAGTGCGCAAATTTATGCTTTGCGCGTGTTCTAGGCGAGCGTGTGACCCGCGCACCCCTGGAATCCAGTTCCCAGTCCAATAGCGTGTGGAAATTCCCACGCACCACAGGATACAGGTGCGCTGACGTACTTGCGTGTGTAAGTGCCCGCGCACCCATGAAATACACGTACATAGGCCAATCGCGTGTACGCGCACTTTTGTCCAATTACACGCGATGACACTCTGACGTGCAGTATTTCCACGTGTGCTCCGTCATCACGTGCTGAGTGGGGAACACCCGTGCGGGTCACGTCACAGACGCGCTTACGCGCTGAGGGACTCTGGTCCAATAGAATCGCATATGCGTGCTGACGCGCTTACGCGCTAAGGGCCTTTCCTCGGATTTCACGCTGACGTGCAGGATTTTCACGTGCCAAATCACTCCGTATCAAGCTGGCCACGCGAAAACACACGGAAGACCACGCTCCTGCCCAGAAGGCCGAGTTACTGCCCCCCAGTGCCCCGAGCAGCCTCCCACGTGCTATCTGCTGCTGCCTGCCTGCCTGCTGCCACCGTGCCCTGCCATTTGGTGCCTGCACATCAGCCATCTGCAGGGGTCCAGTTTCTGTGTCCACCCCTGCTGGAACTGAAGACTCCCGACTGGGATTACATCGCTCCACAGCCCAGCCCCAGGACCCAGTTGCCCACCCACACCTGCCTCTGGGGTTGCCATGTCGGGCACTTCCACATCTGGCACCAGTGGCAACCCCAGGCCAGAGGGGCAGAGGGGCACCAGCTTCACTGCCACCGAAGTTGGTGTCCTGGTGGAGCATGTCCTGGGGCAGTATGATGCCCTCTTTGGATCGTCCCGCGCCAGCAAGGAAGGACGGGAGAGGATCTGGGCCGACTGTGTGGTTGCCATCAACGCGGAGGGGGTGGCAACCCGCAACGTCCAGAAGATCAAGAAGCGCTGGGAGGACTTGAGGTCCAGGACCCTTGTGAAGGCCCGGCGCCTCGTGGAGGGGGGCCGGGGCTGCATGAGTTCCATCCAGATGAGGGTCCTGGAACGCGTACGCCCAGCGCTCCACGCCCAGATCCTTGAGAGGGAGGCCCGTCTGGAGTTGAGCGGTAAGTGTCCAAGCATTACTGTGTGAGACAGGCCATGTTGCGGTGTGCTGGTTCTATGATACTTGCCTGTATGTGTGACATAGGCCATGTATGCATGTATGTGTGCAGGGACATCATGGTAATGCATGTGGGACCAGTGATGTGTGACCCACATGGTTGTTGCATGTGTTCAAATGCCGGATGGGGAGCCCTATGCAGATTTTGAACATGAGAGCATGCCAGTCTCTGTACCTGGACATGGGTGGGGGTGAGGGATGGGTGCTGATGCCAGGTACATAATGGTAGCCATGTCTGTGTGCCTGACCTGCGTGTCTGTGACTTGTGCATGCCATGGATGCATGACACATGTGTGTGACAATGCACAGATTCAGTGAAGCAGCCAAATTACCCTTGTATCCGCTGTGTTTGGTGTGTTTGGGGCCAGATGGATGTGACTGAGGTGAAGTGTGTGCATGTGATAGGCATGAGCCATGATGCATGTGAGTTACATATCATTGAATGTTTCAAGAGTCCATTGGACATGCATGGAAATGTCCATGGCATGCACCATGCCTGTTACTGTGTGTGTTTTGCCTGGACTGACCCATATGTTGTGGAGGGACATGATGGAAGTGTACTTTGACAGTGGTGCTCATCTGCTATTGCTTCCTGTCTAGGGGACCATTGTACAGTGCCCTGATGCTTGTGTTCTTTGTCTCCCTCTACGCAGCGGCTAGTGAAGAAGAGGGCGGAGACGGCACTGTGGAGCAAGGCGGCGGGGATGCCCCCACGGCTGCAGCGGAAGGGGTGGGTGAGCCCCCACAGGGGCCTGCTACGGTGGGAGACGGTGAGGAGCCATCCAGGTTGGTGGTTTGCACAGAGGAGGAGGAGGCCGCCACTGGGGCACACATGGGGCCTGGTGGGGCATCCCTGCTGGTGCAAGTGGTGCTGTCCAGGGCCAGGGGCAGGAGGCAGCACAGGTCACTGTGGAGGGGCCTGTGCATGTTGCTGTCCCTGACCCTTTGAGTGCACCACCATGCACCAGCAGGGATGCCCCGTCCCAGGCCCGTCCGCAGGTAGAGGGGATGTCCATGTCACCTGACTCCCCTCCACCTGCGGACGTGGGAACCCCTGGCCGTGTGGAGAAGGTCCTGATTGGGGTCGCGATGCGCACGGCTGTGATTCGTGATGCCGTGCGTGCTTCCCGGGAGGAGCACGCACGTCATCACGAAGTGCACCGTGCCGACGTGGCCCAATTGGGATCGGCCATGTTCGGGGGTTTCCTGCATGTGTTGGCCAATCTGGCGGCCCTCTCCTCCTCTGT
Organism: Ambystoma mexicanum; assembly: GCF_040938575.1. Classification (NCBI taxonomy): domain Eukaryota; kingdom Metazoa; phylum Chordata; class Amphibia; order Caudata; family Ambystomatidae; genus Ambystoma; species Ambystoma mexicanum. The sequence goes on along the minus strand of NC_090937.1, from coordinate 889,474,991 downwards.
GCAGGCTATACACCAGTCGTTCTCCTTGCCGTCTTCCGGCCCAGATGCCACCAGGGCCCCCTGTGGTGCCCCGACCAATGCAGCCAGCTCGGTGGGGATCCCATCCCTGCCACAGTTGGGAGTCGAAGGTCCAGCAGGGGTGGACAACACAGCAACTGGACCCCAGCAGATGGAAGATGTGACAGCATCATCGGGCAGGGCACGTGCACGACGGCGTCGGTGGTTTCCATCAGCCTGGATGCCGTCGTGCTGGCAGAGGCAGTGGCGTCGGAGGCAGCAGCAGGCTCGACGTGGGAGGCATCATGGCTCGGGGCCATCAAGATCAGAGGGGCAGGCATCGGCCGGAGGGCAGGGCAACCCTGGGATGGTGGTGTCTTCCGTGTGGGAGCAGTTGGTCCAGCGGATAGGTGCGGAGTGGCAGCAGGCGGAAGAGGAGCGGCTCACCATGGTCAGGGCGGAGTTCTCCATGCGTCGGGCGTTGAGGCGGGCTGAGTGCCTCGAGGAAGCTCGCAGGGAGTTTGAGCTGGACATGGGGTTATCCCTGCGAGACCTCGGGGCCAGGACAGAGTCCCGCCTCCAGGACATCGACATGGAGTTCGATGATGCCCTGGCCAGCAACATCACCGAGTGAGCCGCAGGACTTGCCCGCTGCCTTTGTATATAGTTATTTAGTTAGTTAGTGTTAGGTTTCCTTTATTAATTTTTATTTTTTTGGACCGCTCGGACAATGGCCACTTTTTTGTATATATTTTTTTCATTAGGTAATAGTAGGTTTCATTTATGGTGTTGGGCTCATGGACCCTGGAATATTCGTGTATATAGTTTGCTTTTTGAAGAAACATTTTTTTAATTAATTATTGTGTTCACCATGAGGAAATGGTTTTTCATTATTTTCCTTCCACATGATATTGCTTTGGACAACATTTGTTTTTGGATTACTTTGTTTTTTTTATTTTTACATTTGTTCTCTGGACCATTTATTTTGTTATCCCCATTGTTGTATGTTTGATTTGTTAACTTATTTTTCATCTTTAATACATGTTTTTTTAACTTTCACTTGTGGTATTTTCTCATTGGTTTCATACATGTCATGATATGGGTTTTGACATTCACTTGCACCCATTGTGTATGTGTGTGTGACGGACATGTGTTCATTTACATACTTGCCATTGGGGTTGTATCATGTAATTGCATTCACTATGTGGGTGGATGCAATCCTTGCCTGGGTGTTTGTGCTGGGTATGCTGCCCATTACTGCCATGATTGAGTATCGTCAGGACCTGGGGGCAGGGGGACATGTGTGGGTGCCTGGTGGAGGCTGACCCTGCACTGCTGGGGGGTGGGGGTGGTGGGAGACATGGGTGGGGGCCTGGTGGAGGGTGCCCCACAGTGCTGGGGGGTGGGGGTGGTGGGAGATATGGGTGGGGGCCTGGTGGAGGGTGCCCCTGGTGGCTGGGGGGTGGGGGTGGTGGGTGACATGGGTGGGGGCCTGGTGGAGGGTGCCCCTGGTGGCTGGGGGTGGGGGTGGTGGGTGACATGGGTGGGGGCCTGGTGGAGGATGCCCCTGCACTGCTGGGGGGTGGGGGTGGTGGGAGACATGGGTTGGACATGGGTGGGGGCCTGCTGGCAGGTGCCCCACAGTGCTGGGGGGTGGGGGTGGTGGGAGACATGGGTGGGGGCCTGGTGGAGGATGCCCCTGCACTGCTGGGGGGTGGGGGTGGTGGGAGACATGGGTTGGACATGGGTGGGGGCCTAATGGCAGGTGCCCCACAGTGCTGGGGGTGGGGGTGGTGGGAGACATGGGTGGGGGCCTGGTGGAGGGTGCCCCTGGTGGCTGGGGGGTGGGGGTGGTGGGAGACATGGGTTGGACATGGGTGGGGGCCTGCTGACAGGTGCCCCACAGTGCTGGGGGGTGGGGGTGGTGGGAGACATGGGTGGGGGCCTGGTGGAGGATGCCCCTGCACTGCTGGGGGGTGGGGGTGGTGGGAGACATGGGTTGGACATGGGTGGGGGCCTGCAGGCAGGTGCCCCACAGTGCTGGGGGGTGGGGGTGGTGGGAGACATGGGTGGGGGCCTGGTGGAGGGTGCCCCTGGTGGCTGGGGGGTGGGGGTGGTGGGAGACATGGGTGGGGGCCTGGTGGAGGGTGCCCCTGGTGGCTGGGGGGTGGGGGTGGTGGGAGACATGGGTGGGGGCCTGGTGGAGGATGCCCCTGCACTGCTGGGGGGTGGGGGTGGTGGGAGACATGGGTTGGACATGGGTGGGGGCCTGCTGGCAGGTGCCCCACAGTGCTGGGGGGTGGGGGTGGTGGGAGACATGGGTGGGGGCCTGGTGGAGGGTGCCCCTGGTGGCTGGGGGGTGGGGGTGGTGGGTGACATGGGTGGGGGCCTGGTGGAGGGTGCCCCTGCACTGCTGGGGGGTGGGGGTGGTGGGAGACATGGGTTGGACATGGGTGGGGGCCTGCTGGCAGGTGCCCCACAGTGCTGGGGGGTGGGGGTGGTGGGAGACATGGGTGGGGGCCTGGTGGAGGGTGCCCCTGGTGGCTGGGGGGTGGGGGTGGTGGGAGACATGGGTTGGACATGGGTGGGGGCTGGCAGGTGCCCCACAGTGCTGGGGGGTGGGGGTGGTGGGAGACATGGGTGGGGGCCTGGTGGAGGGTGCCCCTGGTGGCTGGGGGGTGGGGGTGGTGGGAGACATGGGTTGGACATGGGTGGGGGCCTGCTGGCAGGTGCCCCACAGTGCTGGGGGGTGGGGGTGGTGGGAGACATGGGTGGGGGCCTGGTGGAGGGTGCCCCTGGTGGCTGGGGGGTGGGGGTGGTGGGAGACATGGGTGGGGGCCTGGTGGAGGGTGCCCCTGGTGGCTGGGGGGTGGGGGTGGTGGGAGACATGGGTGGGGGCCTGGTGGAGGGTGCCCCTGGTGGCTGGGGGGTGGGGGTGGTGGGTGACATGAGTTGGGCATGAGTGGGGGCCTGGTGGAGGGTGCCCCTGGTGGCTGGGGGGTGGGGGTGGTGGGAGACATGGGTTGGACATGGGTGGGGGCCTGCTGGCAGGTGCCCCACAGTGCTGGGGGGTGGGGGTGGTGGGAGACATGGGTGGGGGCCTGGTGGAGGGTGCCCCTGGTGGCTGGGGGGTGGGGGTGGTGGGAGACATGGGTTGGACATGGGTGGGGGCCTGCTGGCAGGTGCCCCACAGTGCTGGGTGGTGGGGGTGGTGGGAGACATGGGTGGGGGCCTGGTGGAGGATGCCCCTGCACTGCTGGGGGGTGGGGGTGGTGGGTGACATGGGTGGGGGCCTGCTGGCAGGTGCCCCACAGTGCTGGGGGTTGGGGGTGGTGGGAGACATGGGTGGGGGCCTGGTGGAGGGTGCCCCTGGTGGCTGGGGGGTGGGGGTGGTGGGAGACATGGGTGGGGGCCTGGTGGAGGGTGCCCCTGGTGGCTGGGGGGTGGGGGTGGTGGGAGACATGGGTTGGACATGGGTGGGGGCCTGCTGGCAGGTGCCCCACAGTGCTGGGGGGTGAGGGTGGTGGGAGACATGGGTGGGGGCCTGGTGGAGGGTGCCCCTGGTGGCTGGGGGGTGGGGGTGGTGGGTGACATGGGTGGGGGCCTGGTGGAGGGTGCCCCTGGTGGCTGGGGGGTGGGGGTGGTGGGAGACATGGGTGGGGGCCTGGTGGAGGATGCCCCTGAACTGCTGGGGGTGGGGGTGGTGGGAGACATGGGTTGGACATGGGTGGGGGCCTGCTGGCAGGTGCCCCACAGTGCTGGGGGGTGGGGGTGGTGGGAGACATGGGTGGGGGCCTGGTGGAGGATGCCCCTGCACTGCTGGGGGGTGGAGGTGGTGGGAGACATGGGCTGGACATGGGTGGGGGCCTGCTGGCAGGTGCCCCACAGTGCTGGGGGGTGTGGGTGGTGGGAGACATTGGTGGGGGCCTGGTGAAGGGTGCCCCTAGTGGCTGGGGGGTGGGGGTGGTGGGAGACATGGGTGGGGGCCTGGTAGAGGGTGCCCCTGGTGGCTGGGGGGTGGGGGTGGTGGGAGACATGGGTGGGGGCCTGGTGGAGGATGCCCCTGCACTGCTGGGGGGTGGGGGTGGTGGGAGACATGGGTTGGACAAGGGTGGGGGCCTGCTGGCAGGTGCCCCACAGTGCTGGGGGGGGGTGGGGGTGGTGGGAGACATGGGTGGGGGCCTGGTGGAGGGTGCCCCTGGTGGCTGGTGGGTGGGGGTGGTGGGTGACATGGGTGGGGGCCTGGTGGAGGGTGCCCCTGGTGGCTGGGGGGTGGGGGTGGTGGGAGACATGGGTGGGGGCATGGTGGAGGATGCCCCTGCACTGCTGGGGGGTGGGGGTGGTGTGAGACATGGGTTGGACATGGGTGGGGGCCTGCTGGCAGGTGCCCCACAGTGCTGGGGGGTGGGGGTGGTGGGAGACATGGAAGGGGGCCTGGTGGAGGGTGCCCCTGGTGGCTGGGGGGTGGGGGTGGTGGGTGACATGGGTGGGGGCCTGGTGGAGGGTGCCCCTGCACTGCTGGGGGGTGGGGGTGGTGGGAGACATGGGTTGGACATGGGTGGGGGCCTGCTGGCAGGTGCCCCACAGTGCTGGGGGGTGGGGGGGGGTGGGAGACATGGGTGGGGGCCTGGTGGAGGGTGCCCCTGGTGGCTGGGGGGTGGGGGTGGTGGGAGACATGGGTTGGACATGGGTGGGGGCCTGCTGGCAGGTGCCCCACAGTGCTGGGGGGTGGGGGTGGTGGGAGACATGGGTGGGGGCCTGGTGGAGGGTGCCCCTGGTGGCTGGGGGGTGGGGGTGGTGGGTGACATGGGTGGGGGCCTGGTGGAGGGTGCCCCACAGTGCTGGGGGTTGGGGGTGGTGGGAGGCATGGGTTGGACATGGGTGGGGGCCTGCTGGCAGGTGCCCCACAGTGCTGGGGGGTGGGGGTGGTGGGAGACATGGGTGGGGGCCTGGTGGAGGGTGCCCCTGGTGGCTGGGGGGTGGGGGTGGTGGGTGACATGGGTGGGGGCCTCGTGGAGGATGCCCCTGCACTGCTGGGGGGTGGGGGTGGTGGGAGACATGGGTTGGACATGGGTGGGGGCCTGCTGGCAGGTGCCCCACAGTGCTGGGGGGTGGGGGTGGTGGGAGACATGGGTGGGGGCCTGCTGGCAGGTGCCCCACAATGCTGGGGGGTGGGGGTGGTGGGAGACATGGGTGGGGGCCTGGTGGAGGGTGCCCCTGGTGGCTGGGGGGTGGGGGTGGTGGGTGAGGTGGGGGTGGTGGGTGACATGGGTGGGGGCCTGGTGGAGGGTGCCCCTGGTGGCTGGGGGGTGAGGGTGGTGGGAGACATGGGTGGGGGCCTGGTGGAGGATGCCCCTGCACTGCTGGGGGGTGGGGGTGGTGGGAGACATGGGTTGGACATGGGTGGGGGCCTGCTGGCAGGTGCCCCACAATGCTGGGGGGTGGGGGTGGTGGGTGACATGGGTGGGGGCCTGGTGGAGGGTGCCCCTGGTGGCTGGGGGGTGGGGGTGGTGGGTGACATGAGCAGGTGTGCAGGGTAGTCCCCTGTGGTGTGTGCTGCCTGCAGGGGCCGTGGAGGGTGTACAGGTAATACCTGGGAGCACACAGCCAAATCGCGTGTGGAACTTCCCGCGCACCCCTGCAATCCACGTACCCTGACTAATCGCGTGTGGAACTTCCCGCGCACCCCTGAAATCCACGTACCCGGCCAAATCGCCTGTGGAACTTCCCGCGCACCCCTGAAATCCACGTACCTGGCCAAATCGCGTGTGTAACTTCCTGCGCACCCCTGAAATCCACGTACCCTGACAAATCGCGTGTGGTACTTCCCGCGCACCCCTGAAATCCACGTACACGGCCAAATCGCGTGTGGAACTTCCCGCGCACCCCTGCAATCCACGTACCCTGACTAATCGCGTGTGGAACTTCCCGCGCACCCCTGAAATCCACGTACCCGGCCAAATCGCGTGTGGAACTTCCCGCGCACCCCTGAAATCCACGTACCCGGCCAAATCGCGTGTGTAACTTCCCGCGCACCCCTGAAATCCACGTACCCTGACAAATCGCGTGTGGTACTTCCCGCGCACCCCTGAAATCCACGTACACGTCCAAATCGCGTGTGGAACTTCCCGCGCACCCCTGCAATCCACGTACCCTGACTAATCGCGTGTGGAACTTCCCGCAGAACCCCTGCAATCCACGTACCCGGCCAAATCGCGTGTGGAACTTCCCGTGCACCCCTGAAATCCACGTACCCTGCCTAATCGCGTGTGGAACTTCCCGCGCATACCTGAAATCCACGTACCCGGCCAAATCGCGTGTGGAACTTCCCGCGCACCCCTGAAATCCACGTACCCGGCCAAATCGCGTGTGGAACTTCCCGCGCACCCCTGAAATCCACGTACCCTGACAAATCGCGTGTGGTACTTCCCGCGCACCCCTGAAATCCATGTACACGGCCAAATCGCGTGTGGAACTTCCCGCGCACCCCTGAAATCAACGTACCCTGACTAATCGCGTGTGGAACTTCCCGCGCACCCCTGAAATCCACGTACCCGGCCAAATCGCGTGTGGAACTTCCCGCGCACCCCTGAAATCCACGTACCCTGCCTAATCGCGTGTGGAACTTCCCGCGCACCCCTGAAATCCACGTACCCGGCCATATCGCGTGTGGAACTTCCCGCGCACCCCTGAAATCCACGTACCCTGACAAATCGCGTGTGGTACTTCCCACGCACCCCTGTAATCCACGTACCCGGCCAATTCGCGTGTGAGACTTCCCGCGCACCCCGGTATACACGCACACATTTTTTTTCTGTCAGCGCGTGTCTGTGTTTGTGGGGACCCCTTTGCACGTCATTTGTCCTGGAGGGCCACAGTATTGGGCATTCATCATGGCTGTATATAGGTGCTATTTGTTGGCGCACCTTTTGTCGCACATTTCTTACCAGCGCAGAGACGCTACAGCCTGCTTTCTTGTGGTGGTCGTGTTTGTGCCTGTGCGCTTGTTTGAGCTTGCGCTTTTTTGCCTTATTCTATTCCATGAATACGTGTTGTAGGCGAGCGTGTGGGCGTTCCGCGCACTTGTACCCTGTGCTTCCCCCGTGACGCCCACATTTTGGCAAGTTGTTCCCCATTCCGAGTGGTACGCCCCGTGTTCCGCCTACTTTTGTTGCGTGCGCCACGCTATGTGCGATTTTCGCTCTGGCATGTGCGATTTTCGCTGTGACCTGGCGCACGCTGTTTGATGGCCTGTGCGCCAACGTGCGCCGCGCACTTTTTTATCGCACATCCGCTGGTTTTCTCGCACACGGACTTCCATGAAACGATGTGCGCTGCTTTTCGTGCGATTTTCGCACTTGCACTGCGATTTTCGCTATTCCACTGCGAATCGCACGTTTTTGCCCACTTGCGCCGCGCAAATTATTCCATGAATCGGCCTCTATATGTGTTGTCAGGATTGTTTGCTGCATTTCTGTGAAGTACTAACATTTGCAAACACAATGGGTTTGTACTGTGTGAGTAAATGTTGTCAACAATTGGTGGTAATTGAAATAGAATATTCATTGCTACATTTGCATAGCAACTTACACCAACTATATTTGAGAATTTAAATGGTCCAGGTAGTTCTGTATCTAACTGCTTTTTTTGGAGTTTGTCTTCCTTCTTTAAAGAAGTACCTGGTTTACTTTCTCTAATTGATTCTTTTTTGTTTGTGGTACTTGATGGAGTATTAGTTTCTTTTACTCTCTTTGGAGGATTTCCAGTGACGTCCTGTTGCATTTCAGTTTGATTTAGTTTTCTTTTACAATGTTTTAGTTTTTGTGGAACAGAATATGTGTTTAGATGGGGAGTGTATAGTGAGCGAAGTCTATTATATTCTAAAATGCAAGGAATATCAGCGTTTACTTTACTTGCATCAAAGTTGATTAGAAATCGACCGTCAAGTGTACGTAAGCGTGATAGTGCTACGTAGCTCATGCCTTCTTTAAAGACTGTGTTACCAATATCTATCATTGCTTTGTCTAGGGTAAGACCTTGTGATTTATGAATTGTGACTGCGTATGCAAGAGTTAGAGAAAATTGTTCTCTGCGTACATACATATCTTTGAAGAGAAGGAATCTAGCTGTTGAGCGTCCTATCCGTTTTACTTCTGAAAGTTTGTCAAAGAGTATATTGACAAACTGAATTTTGTTGTCACGTGGGTATGTTTGAAAGCCAACAACTGTACCCAGTGATCCATTAACTAGTCCTTGGTCCACGTCAAAGTTACGTTTAAGCATTACTCTGCAATTTAAGGATAATTTTAACATCTTTTCTAAGCCTGCTGTGTTTGAGATTGATTTTTCTAAATTATTTAGTCTTGTTGTGGCTTGGTCACACATGGGTAGTGTCATACAATGTACATCTAGTTTGTCTGTGGTGCTAATTTCCATTATTGGTTGCATTTCTTTACTTAGCATGATTTCATTGAATTTGAAACAGCTTGCAAGAGTTGGCATTAAGGCCATACAATTGACATTTTTGTGGGCTAATTGTTCCATAACATTTGTAGCACATGCATTATCGCCATAAAGTGCATTAATGTGCCGGGTTTTCAATGTTGCTTCTGCTTCTTTAGAAAGTATACCAACTCTCAAACTTTTTAAAATGTTGGCATAAGTGAGATCTGCAGATTGGCGCATGTTTTCTGTTAATTCTCTGTATTGGAAATGTTGCCAAAGGTTGACATTTCCAATGCTGCCAACAGTTTTACGGCAGAGTTTGTGCCCTAATGTTTTAAAAATAGGTTCACCTTTTACTGGTGTTAATTGAAGCAGATCTCCAAAAACAATAATGTGTTTTCCTGCAAAGAGCTCTTCATAGTCTGTTTTGAGTACTTCTTGTAATCTGAGGTGAATCAAAGCTAACATCAGGTTGGAGACCATGCTCACTTCATCTATTAGTAGCATTTTCATTTGTTTCAATACTCTGCGTAATTCCATTGCAGCTTCTGCAGAAAGTTTGTAATAGTCTAATTTGTTCTGGTGTTCTATTGGTAATAGTAGTAATCGGTGTAATGTTACACCACCTCTGTTCTAGCCAGCTAAACCCGTGGGGGCAGTGACAACAGCTGACAGTTTGTTGTTTGTCAATTGTTGAAGGAACTTACTAATGATTTTGATTAGGAATGTTTTGCCAGAACCAGCTTCGCCACTGACGTACAGTAGTATAGGTTTATAATTATGGCAGGAACATTCTTTATTTTCATGTTTTACACCATGTGCAATTTGTTTTGTTACTTCTTGAAAAATGCTACTTTGCTCATTGTTTAGTTTTGATTGTAGTATAGTTAAGTCTTCCTTATCTTCATACTGACACATGGTGTTTTCTACTTCTATCATAGCTAATTCTGCCTCATTTGATATTAGTGGTTCTCCCAGTGGTTCTTGGCTTCCTGTTACAGAAGGTTGACTACTGTCAGGAGTATCCTTATCTAGTTGAGCTTGGAGTTCTTCTTCATGTTGCTGTTCATTGTGCAACATTGTTTTGTACTGTGTAAAGTTTACATCAGTTATAGTGCTTTCATTTGCTTTGAAAGCATCCTCATATGAGTCATAGTTATCTAGTAATTGTTCTTCTTTTCTCCATGGTTTGAAGAGTTGTAGCAGGGACATGTAATATACTTCTTTATGCTGAGGAGTCTTCAATGACAATTTCATATGATTAATTAAATTTGGTTTAGTGAGTTTAACTAAGCTGCCTTCACAGTCTGTCACTCTATATTTACCTTTTTTTTCATCAGGTTTCATATTATTTTTGTATGTGTAGTTTTGGGCTATTTGGTATAGACACATGTTTTCCAAAGTATTACTTCTGTTTGGGTAGTATGTGTCCAATAAATTGTTTTTTTAAAATGTCTTGGCTGTTGGGATCATGTTTGGCTATTGTTTCTATATCTTCATATGATTTTAGAACTCTTTTTCTAGATTTAGCTGGACCAAGACTTAGCCATACTATATTTTCAGATTTACCATACAATGAAGTCCAGTTAAACGATCAGCTGCTTCATAAGATCCACATTCTCTATGGGTGAGCATTTTTATGCCCAAGCTGTATAATTTCTGAGATACTGTTTTATCTGATGACAGGTCATTCCAGAGGTCTTGGAGCTCTGTCTTTTCTGCTTTAGTTAAGTATGCTTTGACATATCGTGCAACTGCAGTAGAATTGTCTGCAATGTACTGCACATCTATGTTTGCATTCCATAAGTGGGCAATGATTGCATTATAATCATTGATATATTTTTCTTTTTCTTTTCTTTTTATGTAATATGTATTTTTAGGTGACTTTCCTTTAACAGTATGTCTAACTGAAGACATGAGGTTGTTTACTTGACCTGTATTTGTAACTGGTCTAGGGAAACCAAATCGGCATTTGGTGTAGTATTTGCCTTTGTTTTTGTATTTGCGACGACAATATTTTCCACATTTGTGTCTTTGAAATTGTAAAATTTGTGCACAAAGATCACTATTTGTGGCTTCTGATGGAATTTGACAAGTGACATATTTTTCAATAAACTGTAAAACAGTGGCATCACTGTCTTGACCAAATTTAGGAGCATCTTTAATCCATAAAAGCATGTGGATTTGTGGTGCTCCTCTGGCTTGGTATTCTTTTCTCCAAAAGAAGTGTTGCACTTCTCCAAGGGGAGGAACAGTTTTATTACAAATAAAATGTAGCATAGCAATGAAGCGATGGTGAAAATATCTTGAAACATTAACAGGATCCAAAGAACAAAGTTCTCCAGGTGTTAGAATATCTATGTTTGTTATGTTTTTATTTGATATGCGTAGGAAATCATGTAAATCTTCCCATGCATATTCTGCACAACTTAATGTAACAAACCAAGTGGGTGGGCCAAGGTTTCTGATCATCCATGACGTCGAAACCAGTACTCTTTAGTACCACGCATATTTGCTAATAGATTTGTAATATTTGATTGTAAAATCTCATCCTTTTGTTGCACTTTCTCTAATAATTGTGTAGCTGTCATATTTTGAAAGTGTGATCCTGATTTTAATATGTGTGCAACTCCATAACATAAAGTTGCTAGTTCACTTTCAAAGAGTAGGTTGAATATGTATTCCACATTTTGTCTAAATCTGGGATCTTCAGAATACATCCGTAATGAGCGGTATTCTGAAGCTGATATTTGAATAGGTCTATCATCATATCTTCCTCCTTTGCCAGTTGGAAAGAGTAGAGGAAAAGCACGTGCTGCTACACTTTTTTCCCATATACTGATTGGCGATCCTTTTGTTTGACGCATTTGGTAAGTTTCCAGTACATCTTGTACGGTGTCATTACAGTGCAAAGGATGAATTGTATACTGGTCTAAAGTATTTGATATTGCAGCAGGATCTAGTAGCTCAAATTGACCAGCTTCTTGTGTTTCTTGAATTATTTCAGTTGTATCTTTCAAGTTTTCTTCAATATTAATTTCTTTGTAATATTCATTATTCTCTTTAAGATATTGGAAGGCTTGTCTAACTTTATATAAATCTACCAGCTGTTGCCATATTTTTTTGTCTTTTGTAGGTACTCCATTTACTAATATGATTAAAGATTGGTGCATTGGACGTTGCACTCCTAGAGTATGCACATTTGCTTTTAGATTTAATGGTAAATAAACTACTTTTCCACGAATGCCTTTTACCAATTCAGAGGGAGGTAATTTTGCTGTTTTTGGTTGAAGGCGTATTATTGCTTGAAATGGGTGTACTGTTTGAATTATGATGCTCTCATATAAATTAAGTTGTTGTAGAGGTTTTGGTACTGAGTATAATTCCAAATTATTTGTGATAGAACGTGAAGGAGTTTGGTTGTTGTCAAGTTTTGTGGTGCAATAACTGCAAAGTATTAAGGGCTCAGTTATTTCATATTTGTTTTCTGCTAGAAGGTAGAGAGCTAATTCAAACCATTTAGAATCTTCATGGTCTTCTATTTTGTATGATAGGTCCACAGTTTTTGTGTTACTTTTATAAAAAATTCTACGGCAACATACACATACATGGTTTGGTACTTCAGCTGATGTACTTTTAAATTTTAGTATTTCTTTTTTGTATGTGTTTAGCAAAAGGTTGCCGTGTGTAGAATTGTTGCTTAATTGGTTTAAAGCTATTTCATTCTGTAAATGGCTTTCACTTCCAAAATATTTTTTCTGGATATAGTGAATTTCTTCAAGTAGGTCTTTTGCTGTACCATGTAGAAGGATGTTATTTAACTTTGCTAGTGCTAAAGCAGGACTTTTAGCATAGTACAGTTTATAGACTAGATTTCTTATAGTTGAATGATGTGTTGATATCCTTTTGATATCATGGAAAGTGGTTTTACAAGTAGGTGTTGTAATGCAGGCTAATGAATGTCCTTGTAGTCCTGTGTACTTGCGCACTGGACAGGTATCTATATTTTGCAGTCATTTAATTTTGATTTTGTCTTTGCTTTTTACATATTTATTGAGGAATTGGTGTAAAGATTTGAAACATTGTTTGGGAATGTTACACATTGACGTGCATGGCCATTTGTACGCTAGACGTTCTGATTCAGTTGAATGGAGGGGTAATTCTAGGTTTTCAGGGCATATTTTTGTAAGGAGTACTTCTTGTTCCATTATGGTATTATTCACTTTTTCATAACCTCGACCACTGCTATTTATGGTAATTGTATTTGTTTGCTTTTGTTTGTACGCTTCTTCATTAAAATATGGTTCTGTGCTCGTAGTGTGATTCCATTCACCTCCGCAGATACTTAAGAAGTTCTTTCTTTTGACATTTCGCTTATTGAGAAGTCTTTTTTGTAATTTAGTTATTAGTTTTGTTAGTGGTTTCATTTTGTTTAACAGTAAAATAAATACATTTCTTTTGAGAAGAATTGCACTGTCCATCAATGCTTCTAAGATGAATTTCCTACGATAGGTTTTAAGCTTTGAACCTGATTTCTCTCCTGTTTTTATAAGATTTTGAAGGACTTTGTGACAGTATATTTTGGCTAAAATACTTTTCTTGGTATGCTTACTTGGCACTATATTAGAATTTGAAGAAGTAGTTTTATCTGTACTGATAGGTGATTTTCTGTTAATTGTTTTTTGGTTTGTTTTACATTTTGATAGAGGAAGCAAAGTTGTTGTACTTGAAACTTTTTGTGTTTCACTAAATGATTGTATTAGCTGTTTTGTTTCAACTTTTTTTACAAATTCTGCTAGAGATGGATGCTTATTTTGGACACCTTTATTTTCATTTGCTCTAATTTTGCGTTGCTTTCTACGGAGTTGTCTTTTGGTAGGCATTCTTTAGGGTCTGTTGAAAAAAATAAAGAAGATATGGGTTGGGGTGTTCTGGAATGTATGTGTGCTGTGTGCATGAGTGTTTGAGTAAGATGATAAAGATGTATATAATGGTGTGTGATTGTGCATTGGGAACTAAAACTATTAGGGGTAGGTATTCTTGAATTTATGTGTCACTAAACTGTGGTTCAGATGACAAAAAAAAATAAGCTAGTGGTGTGGAAAAGTACAAATAGTAAATGTAATGTATACAATTAAAACAGTTGTTTGTTCTATAATATGAAAATTGTAGTGGTTCAGTTGGCTAATTTGTGTGTCCAAAAATAGAAATTTGTGGGCCATTCTGGTTGTAAATCGCTGTTTACGACATGGAAATTTTTGGACAAAATGGTACAAAATCTCTATTTTAAGAAACCAAAATAGCTGGTATTAATGTTATAGTATATTTGATTAATAATATAAATAATATGGTGATATTTTACTTACTTTTTTTTAAAATTAACAGGTAACTTCTTAGTTTTTCTTTCTTCTTCGAATTCGGCTGCTTCTTTTCAGGAAACTGGTCTTCACTGCAACTGTGAAAGCTTCAAATTAGTAACTTTGTTTGTATATAGCACTGTGTTTAATTTAGATATTGATTTTTTTAATTGAAATCCTCAGTGCCTTCTGTAAAACTATTAAACTAATTTATTTACATAAGATACATTGCATCAGTTCAGTGTATATGATATGTTCTTAATGAACAAATTGTACTGAATGACTAACTGTAGCAAAAATAAAATATCTTTACTATGTCTTGTGAAATTTATAATATATTAGTGAATACCACTATTTCTGTAAGTAAACTGTTCTAGGTAATAGCGCCTCAATGTCATGTCTAATTTAAAGTAATTAAGTAAATAAATAAATAAAAACAAAAAATATGAAATTGTATAAGTATTTTTATAAAGGTTTAAACATAGATTGTGTTTGCATGCAATTTTCTTTGAATATATGTAGTCTATATATTTCATTTAAAAAATGTTAGTTTAACATGGTTTGAGTGTGTGTGTTTAAAGAAAGTAGAAAGTATAAAGGTGTAGTTGATTTTAGGAAATTGAAAAAAGTACAGTAAATTAATTTAACAGATTTTACAAGGTAAAAGTCTGTATGAAAATGTGTTCATCTACCATAGCTCTCAAGTCACACGCTTTTGGCGGGTGTCACACACCTTGTAAAGGGCAGACTCACCCGCCAAGCCTCCTGCATGCCCATTCATTCCAATGGGCGTCTCACCCGCTAAAAACAAAATCGGGTGATTTCACCCGCCTGTAAAACAAAAATGGTTGAGAGCTATGTCATGTACTATACAGAAAATATGCATACCTGAAGTTTGTGTCCATGCATATGGATATGCGTGGAGCTGCAAGTAGAAATCTTGAAGACTTGTACAGTATTTGTGGTAGATGCTGCTTGCCAATGATATGTCAGAGAGATTCAGAGTACATTTGCAGTGCTGATCTATGATGATGCAGTTAGATGTAGAGGTCTTGAATGTGATTGGTGCATGGTCATGTGATTTTTGAGGTACATCCAATGAGGGAATGGCAGAGAGAGTGTAGTGGAAATGGTAGAAGGGCTGTTCATGTTACGATATGTCCGCGGACATGGCGCTAGTTCCAGGACATCGGGAGTTACATCTGGGGATTTTTGGGTTCAGAAGTCATGCAAATGAGAATACGCATTGAAAGGGATTGGTCAGGAAAGTTTGGTGGGTGTGTTGTGCCAGGAGAGATTTTTTGAGATACTCTTTTTGCTGAGAGAACAAAAGATAGCTATGGCTGTGTGTTTCAGAAAACAGATTGTTTGGATTTTAGGAGATTCGTGGATACGTTGGTTGAAGGTGCATGCAGAAAGCTGTGGAGTAGCTGTAGATCTTGGATTCCCACATGTGGAATTACACTGGCATGGAGTACATGGAATGAATTGGTTGGATTTGCTACCTCTCTGTGCTACTTTGGAGACAGAGCAATATACAGACATAATTGTAATTCATTGTGGAGGGAACAGTTTAGGGCATGTGACTGGAATTTTTTTGCAATTTGCTATGAAAGAAGGACTGAGGAAGGTTATGGACATGTTTCCTAATTCGCAAGTGATATTTTCACGGATTGCAGAGAGACAAATGTGGCTTTGTTCTTCTTCATTTGGTCCACAAATGGAAAAAGCAAGGCGCAATGTTAATAAGGCTGTTTGTGGCTTTCTAAGAGATTTTGGCATGTCTTCTTTTCACAATGAAAATATTATGTTTTGTAGTACATACATTTTTCGCAGAGATGGAGTCCATCTTACTTATGCTGGCAATCAGATTTTTCTGAGAAATGTACAAAATGCATTGCAACCTTTTTTGGAATTACAACAACGATTTTGAAGTAGATGTTAAGCATTTACAATTTTTGACTTACAAACACCACCCAAAGGCTCTTTTCAGAGCCACCACTTCTTTCCAGAGAAAATTACAATGTTTGTGATGGAGTAGTAACCCAATTTTTTTAATGTTCGCGAACTGTTTGCGGACTTCTAAAAAATACAAAGAGCCCTGCTTCATTTATTTTCACTTCTATTTTTTAACTGGGAAAGGCGGCTCTGAAAAGAGCCTTATTTTTTTTTGATTTTTGTAATTTTGTATTTTTTTTGGTTTTTCAGACACAACACAGTAGGAGAGGAGGGTAAAGGAGGGTAAAGGGGGGGACACCAACCACAAGGATAAGAAAGGGCGAGCTGAGAGAGGAAGATGTAGAGTGGGTTTTATTTGGGTAGTGAGCAGGTCTTCTCGTGCTCTGAGACGATAGTCTCAAAAGCACTCCGAAGTCGCTCCCCCCTGCAGAGTACTGTGTCACAGTACATACATACAACTGTGACCCTCGAAAGGTAAGGGTCATCAGCATTCTGTATGGCTTGTGAGGCAGCTTCAGAAAGTCGCTGTCCCACAGAGGTGGTCCTTGTGGTGACAGGATCAGAAACAGAGGATGAAGTAGAGGAAATCAACCTGCTACGTTCTTCGCAAGGTACAACCCTGCGAATAGCCCCAGAGTGAAATGACCTCAGGTGTCGCTTCATAGTAGTGGTCCCAAAGCTGTAGTTACCGTGCTTCCCGCGAGTATCATTTTGCACTCATTGCAGGTAACATGGTTTGCACAAGCCTTAGGACCATTCCCATGAATGGTAAATAACCGCCACACCCAAGACTCACGTCTAGTGCGGGTAGTAGGGATTTCCTCTACCTCATCCTCATCATCCTCTTCTTCCTCCTCCGCATCCTCACTCCTGTTCCCCTCTTCAGGCCCTTGGGGAGGTGGTGGTGGTGGAGGGGGTGGTGGTGCTGAAGCAGGTGCAGCACCAAGTGGCAGTTCAGCAGCCAAGGATGCCCTGTCGATGATGGTGTAGTCTGCAGGTGGCAGCAAAAATCACTGTGTTCTGAAGAATAGCCAGAAACACAATGGGAATAAGCTCTTGGGCGTGGTCTTTTATAGGGGTGCTTGTGCGCGGTCCGCGGACAGATCGAACACAAAAAAAGGATCGGAAAGTTTCAAAACGGATATAGAAAGTCAAGATTGCTATGTGGGACTTGTCGCATGGTGAGATTTTATTGAAAAATATTATGGATTAACTGAAAATGTACTTTTAAATTGTTCGGGGACACGAACAGTGTCCGCATTTCAGGACTCACGATGAGCGTGGGCGCGGTCATATGATCTGTTTGCGAACTAGTCTGAGAAGGAAGCGCCTGTCCGCAGGACACCAAGTGCACAGAGATTGGTTAGCGCATGCGCATTGATATCCTACGGACACTGTTCGGGTTCTGAAGTAATTAAAAGTGTGTCACATGTGAAATGAATATTTCAGGACACCGCGTGTGTTCTTAGAACAGTTTAAACTTGGTAGCGAACAGTAAGGACAGATATAGTGTTCTTCAGGACACGTGTCATTTAGTTTATGTAGGAACATTTCAGGACACCAATTGTGTTCTTAGAACACTTTCAATTGGGTAGCGAACACTACGAACAGTTGTACTGTTGTTCATGACACATCATTTTCGTGTATTTAGGAACATTTCAGGACAGCAATTGTGTTCTTAGGACAGTTTTAAGTTGATAGCGAACATTAAGGACAGATATAGTGTTCTTTAGAACACTTTAATTTTTGTTTCTTTACGAACATTTCAGGACACCACGTGTGTTCTTAGAACAGTTTCAACTTGCTAGCGAACAGTACGAACATGTGTGGTGTTCTTTAGGACACCTCCATTTTCGTTTATGTACGAACATTTCAGAACACTCGCACTGTCCGCGGACACTTTTATTGTTTTTTTTAAAAAAACGGAAACTGTTCACAATACAATATAAAAATTAAACTTTATTTAACATATATTAATAATTTATGACAGAGAAGGTGAGGCAGAAACAGAAACAAAAACAGGAGAATTTGGGGTTTCAACATGATTGGTATTAGGTGAGGAAGGGATGGAAATCTCATCAAAACGTTTTGGATTATGGAGAGGGTTTGGGGATAATTGACTGGGATATGGTGAGGAGGGACAAGTACATGTGGGGCAATGGTATGACGTTTTTGTTTTAAAATGATCTTCAACAAAAGTTTTTAAATTATTAAAATTGGTCAACAGTAAATCAATTTTTTCTTTTATGTTGTCAAGCGTGTTTTCCATAACAGCTTCTTCAGAGGTAGTTTCTATTTTGTTATGCTCTGTATAAAAAATATATATATATATGTTAAATGTATACAAAATAATAATATTTAAATGGTTTATATTATAAAGTGTTTACCATTAGTTTCACTATCTCGTGACATTTCTTCATGTGGGAAATTGTCCTCTAGCCATTCCAGAGTACTAGACATTTCTGTGAGAAAAAAAAAAGAAAAGATAATATATTTTTTAATCTAATACAGAAAGTTTATAAATATATGAGTAACATGAAGTACACTTACTATTTCTGGTAAGATAAGTCCTATGTATTCAGTGGGTCTGGTCTTGTTCTCAGTTCTGTTGTGTCTGTGAGGTAATTATGTTGGAAGCCAATTTATGTTCTTGTGGTATATTCCATTTCAGAACATATTGTATTTAAATGAATGGTTAGTGTGTTACATATATGGGTTACATTTCTTATGTATTACTATATATAATGTGTTTGTGTGCTGCTTTTTGAATTTGTTAAATATTCTTATATTATGATATAACAATCAAACATGCCCCCCCCCAAAGTTTTTAGGTAGTGGTACTGTTCTCCGAACATGTCCGCGAACATTAAATCATTTCGCGGACATCAAGTTCATAAGAAGAGATCTAGTCAGTTCCATATGACATGTATATAAAGTGAAAGTCATTATTGTTAAGTTTTGCTACTAAAAACCTATGAAATTCCGTGAAAAAACTTTGTTAAAGGGACATTATGGTTAAGTTGCGCTACTAAAAACATATGAATTCAGTGAAAAAAACTTTGTTAAAGGGACGTTATGGTTTAAGTTGCGCTACTAAAAACCTATGAAATTCAGTGAAAAAAACTTTGTTAAAGGGACGTTATGGTTAAGTTGCGCTACTAAAAACCTATGAAATTCAGTGAAAAAAACTTTGTTAGAGGGACGTTATGGTTAAGTTGCGCTATTAAAAACCTATGAAATTCAGTGAAAAAAACTTTGTTAAAGGGACGTTATGGTTAAGTTGCGCTACTAAAAACCTATGAAATTCAGTGAAAAAAACTTTGTTAAAGGGACGTTATGGTTAAGTTGTGCTACTAAAAACCTATGAAATTCAGTGAAAAAACTTTGTTAAAGGGACGTTATGGTTCCAAGTAAAACCGAAAAACCCTTGAAATTCGCCAGTTATGGTAAGCTAAGCAACCATAACTCGCGCCACCACCGTGCTCTGCTAAGACTAACACCCAGGACATCAAAGATGCCATCACAAATGTCATTGATGACATCACTGATGACATCACATGTGCATTTACCTTTCATGAAAAGTCTGTACAAGGGTTTCCTATTGTAATGTTAATTTTAAAAAAAGTGTCAATGATCATTGGAATAAATATCAAGGGCTATTTAGTCCATCCAGTATACTAAGGTGCTCATGTAGAAACATAGGCATTGTGTGCAGCATACATGATGGAGGTGCAATATTCATAAGCTTGCCATGTTCAATAGAGAAATGATAACTGTTTTCTTATTAGACTTTTGCATACTGTGAAACATGTGATAAGTAGATAATAAAACACAAAGAGACAACACCACATACAAATATGAGTACATACAAGGAAATTGAAGTAGTAGCAAAAAGTGTTCATAACCTAACTGATTACCTTTATGCAGAGAAAAGATTGCTCTGTTTCAAAGCTGCTACTTACCCTATATATATATATATATATATATCACATGATGTGCCTGGTCTCTAAGGAAAGTAGTGTGAATACAAGATATAAAAATATGAGCATATACAGGGAAAGTACAGTAATAAAAAAACAACAGAACTATCAGAAAGTGCTGACAACTCTACTGATTATTTTAATGCACAGAAAGGATTGCTGTCTTTCCAGCTTGTGTCTTCCCCTATGTATATGTTTCATATGATATGACTGGATCCTAAGCGAATTATTGTAAGAACATACTTGAAGGATAAGTCTACAAATATACTACCATTTCCACTTTTAATTCCTGACTGTTACTGAAGAAAACCATGTGGCCTAGATATGTCAGTAAAGGAAAAAGGGCGGAACCAGACATGTGATGTCATCAGTGATGTCATCAATGACATTTGTGATGTCATCTTTGATGTCCTGGGTGTTAGTCTTAGCAGAGCACGGTGGTGGCGCGAGTTATGGTTGCTTAGCTTACCATAACTGGCGAATTTCAAGGGTTTTCCGGTTTTACTTGGAACCATAACGTCCCTTTAAGAAAGTTTTTTCACTGAATTTCATAGGTTTTTAGTAGCACAACTTAACCATAACGTCCCTTTAACAAAGTTTTTTTCACTGAATATATATATATATATATATATATATATATATATACATATATATATATATATATATATATATTATATATTACATGGACGCGGTAGCATCCATGAAGTTATGGTTAAGTTGGTGTTTCCATAGGAAGGGCATTTTTTGGGTGGCTTATAACTTCGCTCCCTCTGGACGAATCCTCACCAAAAAAGTATATGCCCACTCTGAATTGTTTTGCTAAGTTTGGAGAGGTTTGGTCCAGGGGGGGCAAAGTTATAGGGGGGGTCCCAAAACTTTTGTTTTTTCCCATAGACATAATGGGAAAAAACTTTGCGCACGCCTACAGCCAAACCGCTGGACGGATTGACAACAAATTTGCGGCAGGAGCCGGGGCTTGGTCCCGAAAGTGTGCTTTTGCAAATTTGGTGTAAATCCGTCCAGTACTTTTTTTTAAAATGACCAAAATGTAAGGCAAAAAAATTAGTGATATCTCTGTTCGCTCCGCGGATGGACTTCCCGGTTCGCTCCGCGGACAGTGCCCTGATTGGCCAAGCGGCTTGCGCGATGTCTGCGGACATCCGACGTGTTCGCTGATTGGACGGCGTGGGGTGTGGAGCGTGTCAGATTTTTGGTGGCGCCCGACATCTTGCATTCGCGGTTGACCACGGACAGCGAGGTGAAACTTGGTTTAAAAATTGTATTTAGTGGAGTGTGTTGGGTGTAAGAGTGTTTGGGGAGGGTGGGGGAGTATGAGATAGATGCAATGTAGTATGTTCTAGACGCTTTTGTTGTGTTCGATTTGTCTGCGGACAACACAGCTGTTCTGAAATGTTCGTAAATAAACAGAATGGATTCGGTGTCAAGTTGAAAGTGTTCTAAGAACACTTGTGGGGTCCTGGAATGTTCGCAGGGGGTGTCCTGAAGACGTTGTCTGTATTGTTCGTTGGCAAGCTGAAAGTGTTCTAAGAACACTCGCGATGTCCTGAAATTTTCGTACATAAAGAAAATGGGGGTGTCCTGAGGACGCTGTCCGTATTGTCCTCTGGCAAGTTGAAAGTGTTCTAGGAACTTCCTTGTGTCCGCAGACATTAAAATGGTTGCAATGCTTGAATCTATGGGTGTGATATGCTGCAGTGGTTGTGTCCAGGGTATAAAATGTTGGGTGCATTGCCATTTGGACATGCACCGAAGACTCTATGCCCTGGCCACAACCACCGCAGCATATCACACTCATACGCCATGCACCCAAGAGTCTATGCCCTGGCCACAAGCACCGCAGCATATCACACTCATAGTGGCTTATAACTTTGGGTCAAAAACAAATTTATAAGGAACAATGTTATAAGCCAGTATGGGTGTGATATGCTGTGATGGTTGTATTTATCATGTTATACTTACTATTTGGTTTACTAACGGGAGTCCATGTTTTTCTTGTTCATTTCTGTGATAAAAGAAAATAGAATGTTAGTATTAGTATTTTATAAAGACTTATTACATTGTACAATCAACATTTTCTTCTTTTTTTTTACCCTCATATTTAGTAGATGACAAACCAGAGTACTGTGCAATTTGCTCAGTTTCTGTGTTTGTTGCTAAAATCATTGGGTCTGTGGGAGAAAAAAAATCCATAGTGGATTAAAAAAAAACTTTTTCTGTTATGCTACAGTTTGTTTGTTTGTTTTCAGTGTTTACTTGTTGTTTCTGGCTAATGCTTTATACATTGGATTGTTCTTGTTTTTGGGAGCAGTAGGATATTAGGTATTTGTTTGGATATTGTAAAATTTTGGAGCAGTTAGATACCAGCAGGCATATTCTAACTGTTTATTTTTTTATATAATTTTGTGGTATTGATTTATCTGTTTGGATATTTCTAAATTTTGGGACAGTTAGATACCAATTGGCGTATTCTAACTGTCTATTTTTTTCTCTATTTGAGTGGTATTAATTTATCTGATTAGTTGTTGTAGCATCTTTGAGCAGTTAGATAGCTTTTGGAATATTGTGACAGTTTATATTTTTTTACTACTTACTTAAGGTTAAAGTACAGTTTAGTTATTAAATTTTGGTTTTAAGAACATTAAATAAGAGTTTGTAAGATTTGCTGGTAATCTCTGCTTTAGAGTAATGGTACTATCATTACATTCAAACCATCCACATTTCTTTTTTATATATGCAGTGTAGTGCTCTGAATTGGTTGTGGCTCCTGCGTGGTAGATTATACCTATTGTTGTGAAGGTTTTCCTACCAAGTGATATTTGACCATGTGTGAATCCAGTCAGCTTGCAGTTGTTTTTGGTACCATCTGCATTGTAACGTAGAAGCATTAGTATTACGTATTTACTATGTGTTTGTATTACTAAAGTGGAGCGATAATCTGAATTGCAGGTCGAACATAATCTACCATGGTTTGCATTTTGTACAAGTTGCTGAAATGGAACGGATTCACAATTAGGCATTGATATATACACAAAGCGTTCATTGGGGATTTGTTCTTGTGTCACATTGTTGCAGAGAGTGCATGTATGTTTCCACATGTATGAAATCTGGAAGATGTCATTTATAGGTATGTTTTTGTTTTCCAGTACTAATAGTAAGTACATTTGAAATTCTTGTGGATCTTCCTGTGAGTTTATAGTGAATTTCACCATTCCAGCACAGTAGTCCAATTGTTGTCTTATTCCATAAACACTATACGTGTTGTCAGGATTGTTTGCTGCATTTCTGTGAAGTACTAACATTTGCAAACACAATGGGTCTGTACTGTGTAAGTAAATGTTCTCAACAATTGGTGGTAATTGAAATAGAATATTCATTGCTACATTTGCGTAGCAACTTACACCAACTATATTTGAGAGTTTAAATGGACCAGGTAGTTCTGTATCTGACTGCTTTTTTTGGAGTTTGTCTTCCTTCTTTGAAGAAGTACCTGGTTTAATTTCCCTAATTGATTCTTTTTTGCTTGTGGCACTTGATGAAGTATTACTTTCTTTTACTCTCTTTGGAGGATTTGCAGTGACATCCTGTTGCTTTTCTGTTTGATTTATTTTTTTTTTTGTAATGTTTTACTTTTTGTGGAACAGAATATGTGTTTAGATGGGGAGCGAATAGTGAACAAAGCCTTTTGTATTCTAAAATGCAAGGAATATCAGCGTTTATTTTACTTGCATCAAAGTTGATTAGAAATAGACCGTCAAGTGTACGTAAGCGTGATAGTGCTACGTAGCTCATGCCTTCTTTAAAGACTGTGTTACCAATGTCTATCATTGCTTTGTCTAGGGTAAGACCTTGTGATTTATGAATGGTGACTGCGTATGCAAGAGTTAGAGAAAATTGTTCTCTGCGTAAGTACATTTCTTTGAAGAGAAGGAATCGAGCTGTTGAGTGTCATATTCTTTTTACTTCTGAAAGTTTGTCAAAGAGAATATTGACAAACTGAATTTTGTTGTCACGTGGGTATGTTTGAAAGCCAACAACGGTATCCAGTGCTCCATTAACTAGTCCTTGGTCCACGTCAAGGTTACGTTTCAGCATTACTCTGCAATTTAAGGATAATTTTAATATCTTTTCCAAGCCTGCTGTGTTTGAGATTGATTTTTCTAAACTATTTAGTCTTGTTGTGGGATGGTCACACATGGGTAGTGTCATTCCATGTACATCTAGTTTGTCTGTGGCGCTAATTTCCATTATTGGTTGCATTTCTTTACTTAACATTATTTCATTGAATTTGAAACAGCTTGCAAGAGTTGGCATTAAGGCCATACAATTGACATTTTTGTGGGCTAATTGTTCCATAACATCTTTAGCACATGCATTATCACCATAAAGTGCATGAATGTGCCGGGTTTTCAATATTGCTTCTGCTTCTCTAGAAAGTATACCAACTCTGATACTTTTTAAGATGTTGGCATAAGTGAGTTCTGCAGATTGGCGCATGTTTTCTGTTAATTCTCTCTATTGGAAATGTTGCCAAAGGTTGGCATTTCCAATGCTGCCAACAGTTTTACAGCAGAGTTTGTGTCCTAATGTTTTAAAAATAGGCTCACCTTTTACTGGTGTCAATTGAAGAAGATCTCCGAAAACAATAATGTGTTTTCCTGCAAAGAGCTCTTCATAGTTTGTTTTGAGTACTTCTTGTAATCTGAGGTGAATCAAAGCCAATATTAGGTTGGACACCATGCTCACTTCATCTATTAGTAGCATTTTCATTTGTTTCTATACTCTGCGTAGTTCCATTGCAGCTTCTGCAGAAAGTTTGTAATAATCTAATTTGTTTTGGTGTTCTACTGGCAGGAGTAGTAATCGGTGTAAAGTGACACCACCTATGTTGTAGGTAGCTAAACCTGTGGGGGCAGTGTCAACAGCTGACAGTTTGTTGTTTGTCAATTGTTGAAGGAACTTACTGAAGTTTTTGATTAGGAATGTTTTGCCAGAACCAACTTCACCACTGACATACAATAGTATAGGTTTATAATTTTGACAGGTGCATTCTTTGTTTTCATGCTGTACACCATGTGTAATTTCTTTTGTTACTTCTTGAAAAATGCTACGTTGCTCATTGTTTAGCTTTGATTGTAGTACAGTTAAGTCTTCTTTATCTTCATACTGACACATGGTGTTTTCTAGTTCTATCATAGCTAATTCTGACTCATTTGTTATTAGTGGGTCTCCCAGTGGTTCTTGGATTCCTCTGACAGAAGGTTGACTACTGTCAGGAGTGTCCTTATCTAGTTGGGCCTGGAGTTCTTCTTCGTGTTGCTGTTCATTGTGCAACATTGTTTTGTACTGTGCAAAGTTTACATCAGTTATACTGCTTTCATTTGCTTTGAAAGCGTCTTCATATGAGACATAGTTATCTAGTATTTCTTCTTCTTTTCTCCATGGTTTAAAGAGTTGTAGCAGGGACATGTAATATACTTCTTTATGTTGAGGAGTCTTTAATGACAATTTGATATGATTAATTCAATTTGGTTTGGTGAGTTTTACTAAGCTGCCTTCACAGTTTGTCACTTTGTATTTACGGTTTTGTTCATCAGGTTTTATATTATTTTTGTATGTGTAGTTTTGGGCTATGTGGTATAGACACATGGTTTCCAAAGTGGTACTCCTGTTTGGGTAGTATGTGTTAAATAAATTGTTTTTTAAAATGTCTTGGCTGTTGGGATCATGTTTGGCTATTGTTTCTATATCTTCGTATAATTTTAGAACTCTTTCTAGATTTAGCTGGACCAAGACTTAGCCATACTATATTATCAGATTTACCATGCAATGCAGTACCAGTTAATCGATCAGCTGCTTCATAGGATCCACATTCTCTATGGGACAGCATTTTTATGCCCAAGCTGCATCATTTCTGAGACACTGTTTTATCTGATGCAGGTCATTCCAGAGCTCTTGGAGATCTGTCTTTTCTGATTTGGTTAAGTATGCTGTGACATGTCGTGCAACTGCAGTCGAATTGTCTGCAATGTACTGCACATCTATGTTTGCATTCCATAAGTGGGCAATGATTGCATTGTAATCATTGATATATTTTTCTTCTTCTTTTCTTTTTATGCAATATGTATTTTTAGATGACTTACCTTTAACACTATGTCTAACTGAAGACATGAGGTTGTTCACTTGACCTGTATTTATAACTGGTCTAGGGAAACCAAATCGGCATTTGGTGTAGTATTTCCCTTTGTTTTTGTATTTGCGACGACAGTATTTGCCACATTTGTGTCTTTGGAATTGTAAAACTTTTGCATGAAGATCACTATTTGTGGATTCTGATGGAATTTCACAAGTGACATATTTTTCAATAAACTGTAAAACAGTGGCATCACTGTCTTGACCAAATTTAGGAGCATCTTTAATCCATAAAAGCATGTGGACATGTGGTGCTCCTCTGGCTTGGTATTCTTTTATCCAAAAGAAGTGTTGCACTTCTCAAGGGGGAGGAACAGTTTTATTACAAATAAAATGTAGCATAGCAATGAAGCGATGGTGAAAATATCTTGAAACATTAAAAGGATCCTGAGAACAAAATTCTCCAGGTGTTAGTATATCTATGTTTGTTTTGTTTTCATTTGATATGCGTAGGAAAGCATGTAAATCTTCCCATGCATATTCTGCACAACTTAATGTAACAAAACAAGTGGGTGGGCCAAGGTTTCTGATCATACAACATACATCTCCATGACGTCGAAACCAGTACTCTTTAATACCACGCATATTTGCTAAGATAGATTTGTATGATTTGCTTGTAAAACCTCATATTTTTGTTGAACTTTTTGTAATAATTGTGTACCTGTCATATTTTGAAAGTGTAATCCTGATTTTAATATGTGTGCAACTCCGTAACATAAAGTTGCTAGTTCACTCTCAAGGAGTAGGTGGAATATGTATTCCGCATTTTGTCGAAATCTGGGATCTTTAGAATACATTCGTAATGAGCGATATTCTGATGCTGATATTTGAATAGGTCTATCATCGTATCTTCCTCCTTTGCCAGTAGGAAAGAGTAGAGGAAAAGCACATGCTTCTATACTTTTTTCCCATATGCTGATTGGTGATCCTTTTGTTTGACGCATTTGGTACGTTTTCAGTGCATCTTCTATGGTGTCATTAGAGTGCAATGGATGAATTGTATAATGGTCTAAAGTGTTTGATATTGTAGCAGGATCTAGGAGCTCAAATTGACCAGCTTCTTGTGTCTCTTGAATTATTTCAGTTGTATATTTCAAGTTTTCTTCAATATTATTTTCTTTGTAATATTCATTATTCTCTTTAAGATATTACAGGGCTTCTCTAACTTTATGTAAATCCACCAGTTGTTGCCAATTTTTTTTGTCTTTTGTAGGTACTCCATTTACCAAGATAATTAAATATTGTTGCATTGGACGTTGCACTCCTAGAGTGTGCACATTTTCTTTTAGATCTAATGGTAAATACACTACTTTTCCACAAATACCTCTCACTAATTCAGAGGGAGGTAATTTTGCAGTTTTTGGTTGAAGGCGTATTATTGCTTGAAATGGGTGCACTGTTTGAATTATGATGCTCTCATATAAAAGTTGTTGAAGGGGTTTTGGTAGTGGATATAATTCCAAGTTATTTGTGATAGCACGTGAAGGAGTTTGGTTGTTGTCAAGTTTTGTAGTGCAGTAACTGCAAAGTATTATGGGGTCAGTTATTTCGTATTTGTTTTCTGCTATAAGGTAGAGAGCTAATTCAAACCATTTAGAATCTTCATTGTCTTCTATTTTGTATGATAGGTCTACGGTTTTTGTTTTACTTTTATAAAAAGTTCTGTGGCATTTAGTATTTCTTTTAGAGTATTTAGTAAATACTTTTCTTGGTATGCTTACTTTGTACTATATCAAGATTTATAGAAGAAGTTTTATTTGTAGTGATAGTTGATTTTCTGTTAATTGTTTTTTGGGTTGTTTTACTTTTTGATAGAGGAGGCAAAGTTTTTGTACTAAAAACTTATTCTGTTTCACTACATGACTGTATTAGCTGTTGTGTTTCAACTTTTTTTTACAAATTCTGCTATAGATGGATGTTTATGTTGGAGACTTTTCTTTTCATTTTGCTCTACTTCTGCGTTCCTTTCTACTGAGTTGCTTTTTGGTAGGCATTCTTTAGGGTCTATTGAAAAAAATACAGAAGGTATGGGTTGGTGTGCTCTGCAATGCATGTGTGTTGTGTGCATGAGTGTTTGAGTAAGATGATAAAGATGTATGTAATGGTGTGTGATTGTGCATTGGGAAGTACAGCTAGGGATGGGTATTCTTGAATTAATGTGTTACTAAACTGGGGTTCAGATGACAGAAAAAAGTAATCCAGTGGTGTGGAGAAGTATAAATAGTATATCTAAAACTATACAATTAAAACAGATGTTTGTTCTACAACATCTAAATTCTAGCGGCTGAGCTGGGTAATTTGTGTGTCGAAAAGTAGGAATTTGTGGGCCATTCTGCCAGTAAATCACTGTTTAAGACGGGGGGATTTTTGGTCAGAATGGTGCAGAATCTCTATTTTTAGGCACAGAAATAGCATGAATTAACCTTACAGTGTGTTTGAGTAATAATTCAAATATTATGGTAACATTCTACTTACTTTTTTTCTAAAATGAGCAGTTTGCTTCTTAGTTGTTCTTTGTACTTCAAATTCGGCTGCTTCTTTTCAGGAGAATGGTCTTCACTGCAATTGTAAAAAGAAAGAAACTAGTAATTTGGTTTGTAAATAGCACTGTTTTTAATTTAGACATAGATTTTTTAAATTGAAATGCTCAGCGCCTTCCTCAAAACCATTAAGGGGTCGATTCATGGAACAAACGTGCGCCGAAAATCCCAGCGCAAGCAGGCGCAAGGAGGCGCAAGCGTGAGAAATCAAGCGCATGCGCACGCATGCGATATAAGGAAGGCGCTGCGCTAGTTTCCCGCTGGTCGTGCGCCAAATCCATGCATGTCGCACACGGGCACACACGTCATCAAACGGCGTGCGCTACGAGCAGAGCAAAAGCGCACATAGCGCGGCGCACACAACAAAAGTGGGCGGAACAGTGGGCGTAACACGCGGAATGGGGAATAACGCGTGAAAAAGAAGGCGTAACTGGGGAAGTACTGCAGGGAACTACATGGAACGCCCACACGCACGCGAACAACCCATATTCATGGATTTGAATACGGGAAGCCCGCGCACGGCAAAACACGCACACAGGCGTCAACGCGTCCGCCACACGAAGGCAGGCGGAAGCGTCCCCGCGCACAGTATAAAAGTGCACGCAAACAACAAACACGTATATACAGCTACGATGAATGCCCCATTTGTCGCAGCACTGATCGTGGGACACCGCAGGAGGAGGAGAATAGCCAGGGCACGCATTTTCGCACCACGGACAAGCCTTTTTGGGATGCCTGACCACCAGGCCTACGGCAGGTATAGGTTTACACCCCATATCATCCTAGACCTGGTCAGGGAGTGGGAAGATGACCTTACATCCCCCACCCTTTGCTCCCAAGCATTGAGCCCCTTGGAGAAGGTGCTCAATGTCCTGCATTTCTTCTGGGTCATTTCAGCGGACTACTGCCATAGTGGGGGGGGGGGGTCTCACAGGCCACGCAGTCACGCTGCCTATACCAGGTACTAGCAATCATGACAGCGCGCCCCTCAGTCCGCAGGAACATATACATGCCCAGAACACCCGCTGAAAGGCAGGCCGTTGTCTTGGATTTTTTCAGGGTGGCACACTTCCCCAAAGTGCTCAGTGCCATAGATTGCACCCATGTGGCCCTACGTCCACCTAGGGCCACTGAGCACATCTACCGAAACCGCAAGCACTGGCATTCCATCAATGTACAGGTGGTATGCGATGCAAAGGGAACCATCACCTCTGTCTATGCAAACTACCCTGGCTCCACCCATGACAGTTTCATATACAGAATGTCCGCCCTGAGCCGGGCCCTGGAAGCTGGGCAGCATGGCGACACCTGGCTCCTAGGTGAGTACAAATGCCCTTGCACATGCATGCATGTCACACACACACACACACACAAATACACAAACCACAATAATCACAACCATTTACACCTCCCCAGGGGACAGTGCCTACCCTCTGAGTAACCACATGATGACGCCAATCCGGAACCCCACCACCCCAGGTAAGATACAACGCCGCCCATATTGCAACCAGGGCCATAGTGGAGCGCACATTCGGAGTTCTCAAGTCACGTTTCCGCTCCCTTGACCGCTCTGGCGGGCAGCTACTCTATGCACCCCCAGTAGTGTGCAGGATCATTGTGGCAGCATGTGTCCTGCACAATGTTGCAACACGGCAGGGCGTACTGGTGGTCATGGTGGTGCCCCCACATCCCCAACCACAGGCACAGGCGCTGCCCATGGGAGGGGACAGGGCACATGGTGAGGAAGCCCGGACCCAGCTTGTGGCCACATTTTTCACGTAAACTCCCACCCCTGTGGAGTGCACACAGGCCTGGCACATACCAGGTGACAATCGATGATGACAAAGAGACAGTCACAACCCTACCACCCTGAGATAGTTGCCATGGAAGTGCCACATTGTCTGCATCCCTAGCTACTTAAACACAAGCTATCCTGTGTGACCAAAAGGCACACATATGACATGACATGATATGGCATTTGTAACGTGCCTATACACAAGTGTTTCAAGGTGCGACGAGGCAGGGAGGGGGGGGGACAAGGGAAGACAGACAACGATACTACTAGGCCAGGTGTCATTTAGATTGCGCAAGTGCAGGGGTAGGGGGAAGAGAAAAGTGCAAGGGGAAGGGGAGGGGGGAGTGCAGTACAGGGTAAGTAGACTAAAAAACAAATAAATAGGCCAGCTGGTGGCAACTGCAAAGGTAAGTGCAGACAAGTGCTGGGAAGGGGAGCTGTAGGGATAGAGAGACAGTCCCGCAGTGCAGGGGTTGCCAGGGAGGCAGTGCAAGTGGAGAGTGGCTGGGCCAGGGACCGAGGTCGGTGAGAGTGGCCCAGTGGCAGATCCAGTGCAGTTCCAGTGAAGAATTTAGCAAGGGAGAGGGAGAGAGAAAGCAGAAGCAAAGAGGAAGGTCTTGGGGTGCTTCCGGAACCGGAGATGGTTCTCCTCAAGTTCCAGTGAGGCAGGAAGGCTGTTCCAGAGGGAGGCCACTGCCGCGGAGAGAGATCTACCCCCAGCTAGTTGCTTTGAGAAGCGGATGACCCTAACATGCAAGGTGTGAGTCACACACACCTGCAAAACAGGCCATGACCATCACTGTTATGTCACTTAAACCCTCCCAAACCACAACATGACATGGCAAGCAATAGCCATATACCAACACAGTACCAATAAGGTACACATTGCCATGTCAAAAATGTACAGTGGCATCAGACAATGATGCCTGACATGGAATCAGATGAAATGACTGACCAACAACCTCCCACCCAAAATAAGTCATTCCCAAATGCATTACAAAAGTTGTAGACGTAACATAACAATGAATGCCTGTCTACATGCACATTGTGCATTGCAAAATCAACACTGCAGCTTCTTTGTGCTGTGTCCAACTCCTGCAACACACTGCTCAGTGCACAGCACAGTGAACAGCTATTGTGTATGATGCACACCCTGAGCATCACATCTAAGCGACAAACCACATCAAAAAGCAAACTAGGCATGTACAGGATCCATAATTGGTCACAGAACATGTGCTGCAGGGACACAGTGGGCACCAGAAGGCAAACAGAATGTACACGTGGATATCCAAGGGTGGTTGTACATGTAGTGCATCATAGTGCAAGTGTGTGGGTCAGTAAGGAAATGCACTCAACATATGCATGTGCAATCAAGTGACCATCAGTGTCCTCTACACATCACATGTGAACATTCACCATGTGTACACCCCAGCATGTCAAACCACAACTATCCCCTCACACCTGAAAGGTAAACACAACACATGAACAGGCATTGATCAGCAGAACACAACATGTACATAGGATACCACAATTACAATGTCAGGGTTCCCATCACACTGCAGGGCAAGGCAACTATCAACAACAAAACACCCCCCTCCCTCACAAAGGACCATGACCCACTGAACAACTGCACCTGGGTCATGGAGACTTCAACCCTCAATTTCACCTGGCCACAGGATCACCCTTCCCCTTCGTCACCATCTCCCACCTTGTGTGTAAAAAGGTGCCTGCACCCTCAGAGTCCACCCTCATTTGCAAAATCACAAAATCCAAGCCAGAAAAACGAACCAGAACACCCTCCAGTAGATGACTTGACGTAGCAGTACCTCACAAAGGCCAAGTACTACCACAATTATGTAACAACCAAGGTAGCACAGTAAAACAATGTCACAACAGGATGTGAACCATGTGTGGTACATAACATAGAATGATGCGCCATGAACGGATGTGTACTGTCACAGGTCCCGTGTACAGGCGCAGGAGTGGCACGAAACGACCACCCCCACCGTGGCCCGGGTGCCTGCAAGGTCAAACTCACACAGGCCTCTGAGACCCTGGTGGGGAAGGAGGGTCAGGGATATGCAGTCGGGACAGCTGTTGGCACACTGGATAACTGGAATGAGTGGCAGGAGAGGGGAGGAGGAATGACACAGAGGGTACAGGGTTTAAAATTGGATAGGTCTCCAGGTGATTAGGGGAAAACAAACATACCAAATTGAATTACACATTCATCCATGCATTAGTGCACCCCCCAGCAAGCCTATGCAGAGCAGTTTGAAAGAAAAACAACAAGACACTTAGCTCTGGTTTTGAGTGCTGGCCTCCTGCCTGCGCACTCTCAGGTCCGGTTACAGGAGCACTTCAATGCTGCAAAAAGAGCCACAGTTAATAATCTGTCCGTGCCCATAACACAAAAACACACCACCAAACATGCCCCATAGCAACACACCACTCTACAAACAGACAAACTGGTGTAGATGCTTCGTACCCATATGTAACATTACCCCTGTGATGGGTCATACACAGTCAATGCAGTAAGTCAGCCGCCAGTGGGTGCGTGGCAAATGGAACACCAATGTGTCCCAATTCACACAACATGCAATGTTCCCTGGGTAAGCAGACAGACCCATATAGCAAGGCATGACTTCAGAACAAGTCGTTTTCCACCATGACCGAAACAAAGTAGGCAGCGCATGTTTCAAAATGTACATGGAAATGAAATGCACTGCACCCGAGTATGTCCCTTGCTGTATGTCCCTGTGAGCTGCCCCTTTCCATGTCTCGGAATGCTACATGGTTGATACAAATGCCTCGATGGACCTTGGTGTACCGGAGGGTATGTGCCACTGCCCCTGCAGGTGCCCCAGACAACCTTACAATCAACAGCCATCAGTCTACCAACACATCTGAGCTGCATTGTGTGCTTCAACACCAATATTCGTCCAAGCTCACCCTCAGTGCTGTTACTAAGCCTGCATGTGCAACTCGCCTGGTGCAAGCTTTGCTGTGTTGTGGCCCCCCTGTGCTGCTCACCTTGCCTGGAGTTCCTTGGAACACGTCAGCAGTTCTAGGATGTAGGTCTGCAATCCCTGTGCCTCTGCTTGTGCACACATGTGCATGTGGGCACCAACAAACGTGTCCAGAATTCAGACGTCCAATGGGCCATGTCTGCTGGCAAAGGTGGTCTGGAGGCTCATCCCCCTGCAGAAAGGGCATGAAACACATGATTAATGCTTTAAAGTCATCTGTGTGTGTCTCTTCAGGCATCTCATTACTGGACCATGTCAGAGACTTACATCAGAAATCACACCATCAGTCCGTCTTTCACATCCAAAGTGTGGAACACACTATCTACGGCATGAATTGCAACAAGCATGTTTACAGTAAAGATAAGAAACGTACTACACAATGCATAGCAATGAATGTACACATTAATCATGAAACACCCCATCTAGCAAAAGCTGAACAGTGGACAATAACACCGCAATCATGCCCACTAGGGGTGTCAACACAAGTTACACAGCACCAGACATGCCACAGATATGACAGTCCAAAGCCCTTGTGTAATAGGCTGTCACACCGAACCATCCTTGCGAGCTCATGGATAAGGGAGGCAGGAGTGGCATATGTGAGTCAAGGACCCCAAGCAGCAAACACATACACAAGACAAGCCTGAAGGGCCCAGCAGGAACAGACAGTGGATGCCTTCAAAAGCCACAAAGCACCGCACCGTCACATGAAAGCACAATGGACAAGCAATTTTAAACTATATTAACTAATTACACTAACTATGAAAAACCTACATTGCCTAATTAAACTAACTATCAAACAGAAACTTAACTAACTAAACTAAAAGAAAAATCAAAAATGGCCACATACGACCTGGGGGGGAGGGGAGGCACCCAGGAGGGGGGAGGTACAGGGTACTGCTCAACACCCACATGCGATGATGCTGAGCCAATAAAAAAACCTCCATGGGCCCAACGCCTGCACAGCCCGACCTATATGGGAGATAGATGGTCGTCCGGGTCTGGCTAATCCTGGAAAGGAGGACGTGGCACAGTAGCCTGGCCACGCCTAGCCGCAGCTTGCCCCTCGTCGGCAGCAAGTCTGCTGGACGGGTGACCCTGGTTCTGTGTGGCGATGTGACGTAGGTCTGCATGCAGAACCTCACGTGATACACGTGTTTCCTCTTGCAAGGTAGCACATGTAACACAGAGTTCCTCCTGCAAGGCCTGGCTGGACAACCGCTGCACCTCCCGGCAAGCCTGTAGCTCAGCCGAGATGGTAC
The DNA here is from genome assembly GCF_040938575.1 of Ambystoma mexicanum. Classification (NCBI taxonomy): domain Eukaryota; kingdom Metazoa; phylum Chordata; class Amphibia; order Caudata; family Ambystomatidae; genus Ambystoma; species Ambystoma mexicanum. The sequence continues at coordinate 889,440,417 of NC_090937.1, read as the reverse complement.
ACTCAAGCTGTGCAAACCTCTCCTCTGCCCGCTGCCTCTGGGACATCATGAGGACACCCAGAGTGGATTTGAGGGAAGCATACTCCTCCCTCAGGGCATCCATGTACGCCTCTGCGTGACCAGCAATTGCTTGACGCAGAGACGACATTTCAGCCTGGCATGCCCTGTCTGAGGTCGCCATGCCCAGCCTGAATGAGCGGGCCGTGGACCGTTCCGCCTGCTGCTGGAGAAGCACCTGCCTAGCAGGGGGGAGCACAGATCGGGCCACACGCTCCATGCTCTCAGCGATGTTCTCCATTGCTGCCCCCTGCCGTTCTGAATTGGCAGTCATGTCTTGCTCCCACTCAGTATACTGCGGTTGCGCGCAACAACCGCGTTGCTGGGCTTGACCCCTGCGGGACCCAAGGACCCCGTGTCCTCGCTGTGTTGGCACCGCCCACGGCTGCACGACTACATGCCCCCGTCAACGTGATGTCCCAGGCACACCAGTGACTGGTGTGGAGGGTGACCCTGCGTCCCGATCCACCACGGGCGGAGGAAACAAGACTGTCTGATCCCTCAGTGCAGGTGTCGCAGACAGAGGAGTGTCCACATCAGAATCACTCACCCCTGACACATGGACTTGATGCTCATCCAACTCAACATGGACATCAGAGTCGTCATCAAGGCTGGACTCATAGGCAGCCAGAGACAAGATGGATTGTAGCACTTGGGGGTTTTCGTGGCCTACCACCCCACGACCCCCACTTGTGCCGGGTTGATGTAGTGGTAACAACCCTGTGTCTGGCATGACAACACCATCCTCCGCCTCCATTGCGTCATCACCTGAAAAATATAGAGACAAAAGGTCACTACACATGTCACAAGCACACAACACACACACACACCGACAACAAACGCATCAGGCAGACATGTGACACACAACATATAACCTGGCATGCATGCTGGGTCAACTTTGAATTGCTTCTGTGATCAGACCTGTTGAAAGGTGGCAGTTTCCATGGAAGTGGGTCTATGCAGTGCAGAAAATGTGTACGCCACTCACTACCTACATGTACAAGGACTCCATTGTGTGTGTCAGGAAATGTGAAGGCAGTGCTAGGTCAAATTCAGGCATCACGTGCATTGTGCATTCAATGTGTACCATATCTAGAAGCCAAGCACCCCTCCACCCAAGTACAAAAGCAGGGATGTCTAGCATGATATCAAAAGGCTGACCATAGACCTGTGTTTGACAGGCAGTGTTGACTGGCATCAACAGCTTAATGTGATTCAAGTGACAACACTGCAAATGATGATGGGACAGTAAGCAGGACACATGATGAAAACTCTGGAGGCCGCCCACGTATGAAGAAGACACTACAACAGTTGGACAGAGTCATTGGCCATTAAACAGGCTGAGGCCTGTGAGCCACACAGATTGTCAGACCCTAAACATGTGTGCAACGCAGTACTGACCCACAGTTGACATGGGAAGGCTGATGAGATGCCATGCAATGTATGTCACCCAGGACTTGTATTACAGTGATCATCCAGTCAAGGACACATAGGGGCATGCGTGCATTGCACATGGAGCATGAATGGGCACTCATGTCTCTGCGGGACGTCTGACCTATGCACAGTACAAGTGAGATACCCTGCATCAAGTACTAAGGCTGTACCACACGGCATATGTCTGGCAGATTGTATGCTGGAAGTTAGCATCTACACAGGACGTATGAACAGGAAAGTACACATTGGCAAGATTGAAGCAGACCAGTGCAAAGGTGGAACTGGGGTGCAGAGTGGGGGAGGAGGGGCAAGGGAGCATGCCTACATGGAGTCGCCGCATGCAGGCAGAGAAGACATGCACGTCAGTCATGCAATGACATTGTGCCTGGGCGAGAGGAAGTTCACCCCACGCCACATGCAGAAGGGCCAGTGAGCTGGAACATGGACCGGAGGGGCATACTTGTAACCAGCATGTCAGTAGGGTGCAATAGTGGTGATGCGGACAGTCCCCGTATGCTCCACATGTCCACCATCCAGCAGAGCAGACATGCATCACGGAAGCATTGCATTACTTACACATCAGGACCATGTACACGTCACATGTAGTGGCAATCATGGACAACACATCCCACAAGTGAAACACACACGTCCTCAACAAACACGCATCAACACTCACTGGACTGGGCATCAAAGTCCAGCATCTCTCCCACTCCTTCGACCAATTCAGGTGGTATGAACTCTGCAACGAGTGCCTCATGTGGAGTGAGCTCTTCCTCCTCTGGTGCAGGCCCACCGCCAGTCACCAGAGTCAAGTTGTAATTAGAGGCACGCTTAGCCTTAGTGCTGCGTTTGATGTCATTCCAACGCTTTTTGCACTCTTGCGCCGTGCGCACCTCATGGCCGAATGAACTGACATGTTCCGCAACATGCTCCCAGTGGGTGTCACGTTGGGCAGCCGTAGTCTGACTATTGGCACCCACTAGCATGTCACGGCTGTGGCCCCGCACGTAGCCCACAAGGAAGCCGGTCAAGTGGCACAGCGAGTAGAGCGCTCGCTTTGACATCAGTGCAGAGCCTGCGAACGCAGGTTCGAATCCCGGCAGCGCCAAACTCAGCGTTTCATCCTTCCGAGGTCGATAAATGAGCACCACACACCGTGGGTAATAATAAGCAGCGCTCAGATACCTGAGGGTTCGTAGCGCTATATAAATGCCAAATTATTATTATTATTATTATTAAGTCCAATTCCTGCTTGCAAAAAGGCTTCTTCCTCGACGTGCAGGAGGTCGTGGCTGTGTGTGGGGTCCCAGCCTGTGCTGGAGGTGCAACCTTCCTCCTCTTGGACTGTGGCGCAGACCCTGGCTGGCTAATGCCACCCTGACCAGTATGGCCAGTGGGTTCGGTGGATTGAGACAAGGGAGTGGCAGGTGGAGGGACGACCAAAGGCCTGACTTGTGTCAGTGGTATCTGGGTGCCCTCTAATGGACTCTGCGCAGCAACATCAGCTGTGGCAGGGTCATTGACCGCAACGGTCCTGGTTGGCAGACTCACAACTGCCCCTGCACTTGCCAACACCCGGCTGTTCGGGGCAGCAGATGACATAACTGCCCCAGGGACACGTGTTTTGGTCTGAGCAGCCCGGCCTGCCCCTATAGTTTTCCTCCTGGCCTGTTGGAAATCTACCAAGGGCTCCTCAAGTGCCAACGCAGCCTGCGCTGGCAGACTCTGAGCCTGGGTGGCGGTGTCCACAGCTGCACCTGCAGCTACCACTACCCTTGGGCCCGTGGCAGTCGATGGAACGGACTGCCGGGTCACACGGGCGCCATTGCCAGATGCAGAAGCTGCATCCCCCGGAACCACAGGGGGTGGTGGCATGACTGCACCGACACATGGCACAACATTGTGCTCAAGTGACGCACCCCTGCCTCTTCCCCCTCTGTGGCTGCCCTGGACACCCTGGAGTCCCCCTACTCCCTGGTCACCACGGCCACGTCCTCGACCACGCCTGCCACGAGGAGTATGCCCAGCTGAGGCGCCCCTCACCTTTGGTGTTCTCCCAACCATGGCACAGATGTAGTCGTGCCGGCACAGATGGAGTAGTGCCAATGGGAGGTGTACACCACAATTGACCTGGGCATTTGGGGTGAAGGGGTTGGGAAGCAAGATGTTAACAGCCCCCCTGCACCTGCAAGGCTGTATGTGACCCCGGTGATGTAGTGACGGGTCACGCAACGCTCAGGCACCCCAAAACTGCAGTAAAACTGTGCACGCAACCCTGCAGCCTATGTGCGTGGAATCAACCTCCCGCAGTACGCGCTGGCACCCAGTAACACGAATAACGCGTACGCGTGGGACACGCAGGCTACTATGACATCGAAAATGGGTGCGATACACAGGGGCACCCGCAGTGGGAAAAATAGCGTGTGTGACTCACCATCTGATTAGCGCGATGCAGAAAAACACGCATAGCCAATACCCCTGCCTAAAGAAGAGATACGTTCTTGATAGCTGTGAAGTTGTGATGGCGCGCGAAACAACAGGAAGCAGCAACACACGTCGGTCTCCATGAAAGGCACGTACAGCGAATTGCTGCCCCCGCTCACCTTTAACCCGTGCTGAGGGAAACGCCCGCGCGTGTCACGTCACTTACGCGCATGGGCCCTTTCCTCGGATTACACGCATTCCCACGCGGACGTGCAGTTTTTCACGCGCGCTGAAACGCCCATGCACGCCTGCGCGCGTCACGTCACAGAGGCGCTTGCGCTTGAAGGGCCTTCTGTCCAATGAAATCACGTATGCGTGCAGACGCGCTTACGCGCTAAGGGCCTTTCCTCGAATTACACGCTGACGTGCAGAATTTTCACGTGCCAAATCACTCCTTATCAAGCTGGCCACGCGTAAGCACACAGAAGACCACGCTCCTGCCCAAAAGGCCGAATTACTGCCCCCCAGAGCCCCGAGCAGCCTCCCACGAGCCATCTGCTGCTGCCTGCCTGCCTGCCTGCCTGCTGCCACCGTGCCCTGCCATTTGGTGCCTGCACATCAGCCATCTGCAGGGGTCCAGTTGCTGTGTCCACCCCTGCTGGAACAGAAGACTCCCGACTGGGATACCATCGCTCCACAGCCCAGCCCCAGGACCCAGTTGCCCACCCACGCCAGCCTTGGGGGTCGCCATGTCGGGGCAAACACCATCCGAGGCCACTGGCGACCCCCAGCCAGAGGGGCAGAGGGCCACCAGCTTCAGTCAGAAGGAAGTTTGTGTCCTGGTGCAGCATGTCCTGGGGCATTATGATGCCCTCTTCGGATCATCACGCGCCGACAAGGATGGACGGAACAGGATCTGGATGGACATCGTGACTGCTATCAATGCGGAGGGGGTGGCAGTCCGCGACTTCCAACATGTCAAGAAGCGCTGGAAGGACTTCAGGTTCAGGACCCTCAACAAGGCCCGGCACCTCTTGAAGGCAGCGGATGCTAAGGGGCGCCGGGGCCATTTGTCGGAAGATCTGATGAGGGTCCTGGAACGCATATCCCCAGCGCTCCACGTCCAGGTCCTTGAGAGGCAGACCCGTCTGGAGTCGAGCGGTAAGTGGCCAGGCATTGCTGTGTGAGACAGTGCATGTTGTAGTGTGCTGGTTGTCTGATACTTGCCTGTATGTGTGACATAGGCCATGTACGTGTGTGTGTGTGCAGGGACATCATGGTCATGCATGTGAGACCAGTAATGTGTGAAGCACACGGTTGGTGTATGTGTTTAAATGCTACTTGGGGAGCCCTATGCGGAATGGACACATGAGAGCATGCCAGTCTCTGTTCCTGGACATGGGTAGGGTGAGGGATGGGTGATGATGCCATGTACATGTATGGTTTCCATGTCTGTGTGTCTGACCTGCGTGCCTGTGACTTGTGAATGCCATGGATGCAAGACACATGTCTGTGTCAATGTTCAGATCCACTGATGCAGCCTAGCGATCCTTGCATCCACTGTGTCTGGGGTGTACGAGTCCAGATGGATGAAAGTACGGTGAAGTGTGTGAATGTGATAGGCATGACCCATGATGCATGTGAGTTCAAAAACAACATTGTATGTTTCATGGGTCCCTTGGACATGTTTGCTTATGTCCATAGCATGCACCATGCCTGTTACTGCATGTGTTTTGCCTGCACTGACCCATGTGTTGTGGAGGGACATGATGGAAGTGATCTTTGACAGTGCCACTCATCTGCTATTGCTTCCTGTCTAGGGGACCATTGTACAGTACCCTGATGCTTGTGTTCTATGTCTCCCTCTACGCAGTGCAAAGTGAAGAAGAGGGCGGAGACGGCGCTGTGGAGCAAAGCGGCGGGGATGCCCCCATGGCTGCAGCGGATGGGGTGGGTGAGCCCCCACAGGGGCTTGCAACTGCAGAAGACGGTGTGGGGCCATCCAGGTTGGTGGTTTCCACAGAGGAGGAGGAGGCCGCTACTGAGCCCCACATGGGGCCTGGTGGGGGCATCCCTGCTGGTGCAAGTGGTGCAGTCCAGGGGCAGGGGCAGGAGGCAGCACATGTCGCCGTGGAGGTGCCTGTGCATGTCACTGTCCCTGACACTGTGACTGCACCACCATGCACCAGCAGGGATGCCCCATCCCAGGCCCGTCTGCAGGTAGGGGGGATGTCCATGTCATCTGACTCCCCTCTACCTGTAGACGAGGGCACCCCTGGCCGGTTGGAGAACGTCCTGATTGGTGTCGCGTTGCGCACGGGTGTCATTCGTGATGAGGTGCGTGCTTCCCGGGGGGAGCACGCACGTCATCACGAAGTGCACCGTGCCAACGTGGCCCAGTTGGGAGCGGTCGTGGTCGGGGGTCTCGTACATGTGTCGGGCACTTTGGCGACCCTCTCCTCCTCTGTGGAGGCTATGCGCCAGTCGTTCTCCATGCCGTCTTCCGGCCCAGATGCCACCAGGGCCCCCTGTGGACCTGCCCCGACCAATGCAGCCAACTCGGTGGGGATCCCATCCCTGCCACAGTCGGGAGTCGGAGGTCCAGCAGGTGTGGACACACCAGCAACTGGAACCCAGCAGATGGGGGATGTGACGGCATCATCGGGCAGGGCACGTGCACGACGGCGTCGGTGGATTCCATCAGCCTGGATGCCGTTGTGCTGGCACAGGCAGTTGCGTCGGAGGCAGCGGCAGGCTCGACGTGGGAGGCATCCTGGCTTGGGGCCATTAACATCAGCGGTGCAGGAATCGGCCGAGGGCAGGAGAACCCTGGAATGGGAGAGGCTTCCGTGTGGGAGAGGTTGGGCCAGCAGATAGGTGCGGAGCGGCAGCGGGCAGAGGAGGAACGGCTCACAATGGTTAGGGCGGAGAACTCCATACGGAGGGTGCTGAGGCGGGCTGAGTGCCTCGAGGGTCTTCGCAGGGAGTTGGAGCTGGACACTGCTTTATCCCTGCGAGACCTCGGGGCAAGGGAATATGCCCGCCTCCAAGCCATTGAACAGGAGTTCGATGATGCCCTGGCCCATGACAACATCCAGTGAGTCGTTGGACTAGCCCGCTGCCCTTGTAAATAGTTATGTACTTAGGGTTAGGTTTCCTTTGCTTTTTTCTTGATTTTGGACCTTTTGGACAATGGCCAACATTTTTGTTTATAGTTTTTTTATTACGTAGTATTTTTAGATAGGTTTCATTTCTTCAGTTGGGATCATGGACCCTGGATTGTTTATCTGTATATAGTTGACTGTTGGATTATGTTTTTTCATCTAATGTATCATCTAAATGTGGTGAGGTACATTTACCTTTCTTGTATGCTAGGCTAGAGACAGAGCCTCTGTAAACTAATCGGGTACAACTAGCTACCTCTCAGACTGACTACCCTATCAGTAAAGAGATATCAGGGCTAAGGAACACCTTTCTGTAGCATTTCCTCTGTCCCAACGTAGAGTCACGGATATCAGATCCCAAAAGGTTTGCCAAGGAACCTCAGCCTCCTGAAAGACCACAATAACCCAAAAAGGGACTGCAGCTGGAAACAGAAGATAGTATTTAAAACCATCGGACTGAGACAATAGCCCTAGTAAAACTGCTCTGGGGGATCCACAAGGACAAAAGAGAGCCCTACAGACACATCAGAACAGGTGCATCCAAATGTGCTCTGTACAGTGATAAAAGTGACTGTGCACTTCCAACACAAACCCTGATTCATAGAACTGTGCAAAGTGTATTGTTGCAGTGCAAAGTCATTTTGTACTGCAGAAATTACCACTTGCACTGACTTGCCACTGCAAAAGTACACTTTCCACAGGTTCATGAATCAGGATTTGTCCCGGCAGTGCAAAGTTGTTTTCAGCACTGCAAAGACACTTTGAACCGTGCAAAAATTCCATGAATCGGGCCCCAAATAAATTGTGTTTCAAAGCGCCAGAATAACTGATCAATAACTAATCAAGCCACTTATACTTAGATAGCATTGTGAATTTAAAAGCACAATTGAAATAGAGGAAATAAATAGATGTGAAACTTATAGTAAAGGATGAAGATTCCCAGGCTGAATTTGATGGGCCATAAAATGATATGAAAATCATTAAGAAGCAAAGTGCTTGGTGAGCCCAGAAGAAAGAAACAACACTGCAGTTCAAGGAATACACCAGCTCACCATATAATGTACATAGGCACAAGGCCAAGCTTTTCAAAGTAAGTTTGCTGCTCAAGAAGGAATGTAAAGAAAATGTGACTTTGAGAGAGATCAGAAACAGAAAGGGAAGATCGTGATGATGCAATGTCAGAGCTTGAGCGCCCGAAGAAGAAAGAATTAGCTAGCTGGCAGACTATCATCCAAGAATCAGTGGAAAACACACATATTCATCCAAAAGAAATAGGATTGCTTGCAGAAAGAGCTACAAAATATTAAAGAAAAAATGTACTTTCAAAAATAGAGCTTTTGAACCTAGCCAAACTATTCTGCTAGTACACACCAAACACATGATAATTGAATGGACCATAATGCTATATTGAATCAATACATCAAAGATATTCAGTTGATTCAGAGTCACAATGTAAAACTTGCAGACAAATATGTTTCATTGAAGAAGGGAGATTACACCAATCGCTGAGATTACCTCTCCAATGGCCACAACATCTCATAGTCATACTAGTGGTTCTGGCACACCTAGCCAAAGCCAGGATACAGGCAGGACCAGACATAATATTTCCACTACCCAAACATGGCCATATACACAGGAAGACTAAATCGCCTTTCAGATACAGAGGAATATTGAGAGATTCAGGTTAGAGGTGAGCGGAGTGGTTTGTTTAGTGTCTCAGGATTCAACAGGAGAGGAAATGACAATATTACCAAACAGAGAATTAGTCAACCAGGAAAATAAAATGAGATAAGATTATGTCTGGTCCGATAGCACATAGAGTAGATCGCTCACTTTGACATCTGTGCAGAGCCTGCTGATGCAGGTTCCAATGCGGCAGGGTCAAACTCAGCCTTTCATCTTTCCGAGGTTGTTCAATGAGCACCACACAGTGTGGGTAATAATAAGAAGCTCTCAGATGCCTGAGGCCTCGTAGCGCTATATAAATGCTAAATTATCATTATTATTATTATTACTATTATTATTATTATTATTATTATTATTATTATTATTATTATTATTATTATTATTATGAAGGAACAGGAATGATAGTATAAGATCAAACATAGAGAGCATCTAGCTCATATTGAGACAGAGAATGCAGCCTAAAAGGTCATTATAAAGACCCCAGATACCCTAGAATGTCATGGTATATATGGAAACACGATTCTGAGTAGCAATGTGATCTTGTCAGAAATGATGTGAGACCCAAAACCCAGGAGACCAATGCTAAAAGTGTGGATTCCTTGTGCTATATTTACATGTCTTCTCCTGGTTTGCAAATCTATCCATGATAAGGCACCACTATATCTATCCTCCTCTATCCAACTTTATAAGCCTTCTCGTAATCTCTGCTTTGACTCCTGTACTACCCCATGTGGCTCCTTGCCCTCCCTGTGCCTCCTGTCACTTCCGCTCCGTCTCTCTGCTTGCTCCACTTTCATGGAATTCTCTTCCCAAGGACATCTGAGAAACAGTCCACATGGATTTGTTCCAAACAAAACTAAAAGCCTAAATCCACACCTCCAAGTTACCCCCTCAACCTACCTCTCATCTGCCTGCCAGCTAAGATTGTTCCCTCGCCTCTAACCTGCCTCTGCCCCTCACTTCCTCTGTCTCCACTAAAGTATTTCACCCACCATGGTCACATCCCGAGCACAGCTGGCAGTATTACCTAGATGCACTTAAAGATGTCCAATGTTCATTGACCTTAATCTATGCATGTCGACTTATGTTTTTTTTCCCCAGTGACTGTTCCATTTATTCCCTTCCACAACCTGGCCAGTATGTCCCTCAAACTCACCCCTTTGTAAGAAGCTCACAACTCCACATCAAATCTGATTTATTGTATTTGTATTTGTATTTCTTTATTTGTATAGCGCACCATGCCCAAAGGCATCTTATATAGTTCATGCTCCTTTATGATCAAAAGAGCATTGTTCCTCTTTTATATAAATACATAGATAAATAGATAAATAAGTACTGTACACATAGGAAACCTCAGTACAGTTATTATGACAGAGTGGGACACATATGCAGATAGGGAAGGGAATTTCAGTTGTGGCTGACTCTGATGAGGGTAGTTGGACACAAGTAGGGAGACATAGAAAAAGAAAACCACAATCACAGTTTGTGAAAGACTAAAACAAACAGATAAAGGACATACAAAGCTTTGAAAATTGCACAAGCAGAAGACGGCAATAGTTGGATTGAAAAATTGCCAAAACAAAATAGATTTCATAAAATGGACATTCTCTGCTAAGTTTACCAGTTTCAATTTCATTAAAAATATTCCTCTCACAATGTGGCCATTTTGAAAGGTTTAGTCAACTCACAGAAATGCCCAAGTCACCCACAAGGTAGCCGTAAATCTGATGTATTGTGGATCAATCTGCTAGAGAGTTTGCTGAAGAACTGAAGCATGCTTTTACCCAGATTTCTCAACATGCCGACACTGAGAGTAGAGATTTCAAAACTAAATTCTTCCGCTCCCATCCAAAATGCATAAAGACCCAGTTAGTTTATGTTTCAAGGGTAAAATCATGCAGGCTATGACGATCTATGAAGTACAAACCCAACAACTCTCAAAAACAAAGAAAAGATGACCAAACACATGCCTGCTCCATCCGCCATTAAGTTAGCTGAGACAAAGTGTACTCCTCAATTTGACATAGAGTTAGGTGGGTAATACTTATTAATCTGTTGTTAAGGATCATTGCAGACAGATAAGACCCTCTTTTCATAGCCAGCAAATGAGTCCTCCTTTGGCACGTAAACCACTGATCCCGTGGTTCCAGAGGCTTACATGAGTCCTCAGTATTTAAGTTCTAGGCCTACCCTATCCTACATATGTGTCCCTTCTTCTGAGGGAAATTCTCAGAGCCCAGAAAACCCAGGAGACGTCTGACTTGGATTTTCGTGGGAAATCCTAGCCAGAATTTTCCCATTGAGAGAATTCATTCACAAGCTCCTAGAACTAATAACCAGGAAAATTAACCACACCTCCTGCTTTTAGGTACCAGAATGATGGATCCTAGTACCAGGGCAAGTGGAGGCCAATCAACAAATCTAACAACAGTTAGCAGCATTACCAAAACTTCTCTCCCAGGAGGGATGAATACCCTTTTAGGGAAGAACAGAGATATAACCAAAGACCACCATGCACTCTGGAGAATGGAGACATATTCTCACAACATGTTATGTTATGTTATGTTATGCAATGTTATGTTATGTAGATTTATACCACACATGGATACCACCCAAGGGCAGTCTCTAGGAGCTCATGCAGCAACAGGTTTAATATTTAATACAGCGCATTGGTCAAATAATGAGATCCCAAAAGGGAAATCTAATGCTCACAGACATCTTGGCCATAAGAAAACGACACATCCAGATGGGCAATGACAAGAGGAAAGTGTTCCAGTTAAAAATACACAAAGTGGAAAGGGAGAGGCGACAGAGACAATTTTCCAAGCCTTGAAGCAAGCTTCTTTTACCTTGAAATACCACTGAGTTTGATGAAAAATCAGAAACAGTCAATGGTGAACCCTATTCATTCCTTCAATCAAAATCAGAGAAAAAGGTAAAAGTGAAATTTAGTTAGGAGAAGAATGTGACAACTACATTTGAAAAAGAGGAGAACTGTGTAGATAGAACCTACTGTTTTTTTCCCAAATGCAGTGCCCCTGTAAAGGTGTTGAAGAAAGAAACGGACACACAGGTGGCATGGTTTTGGCTATAAACAATTAATTCCTCAAATAGAAAACCTCACTGTCCCTTTCTCTAAGAGGGGTTCCCTGCCTTGAACTATAACTAAAGGAATTGTCAGAATCTCCATCAAATCAAAGTTCCCCTGTCAAGTGTCAAATCCTACTCTCATCCTTACTCCGTAACTAAAGGATAAACTAACAGAAAGCTTCTTCTTCAGGGGAATGGCTCCTTTCTCCTTCTTCTTGAACATTGTCCGAATAATGTTCTCTTATAACAGAAAATATCAGGGGGAATGACACCTTCCCCGTGTTATGGGCTTCCCCCAATCGTTAAGCAATATCCAGGAAAATAACTCCATTCTCCTGGTATAAACGTATGCAGTTCCCAATAGAACAAGGGGGAATGACTTCCTTCCCTGGTGTCTCCAGTAAGACTCTCAGCCCAGTACCAGGAGAATATCTCTGTTCTTCTAGTGTTACTTTGTACAATTCATCACAAGGTCAGAGGGAATGACTCCCTTCCTTTGATGCCATCAATACAAGTCCTGTGTCATCAACACAAGTCCTGGGCCTATACCAGGAAAATAATTCTTCTACTGTTCCTTGCTTCAGTTCACAAAATGGGGGAAATGACATACTGACAAATGCGCCAAGGACAATTTCCTCTGATGCTCCCTTTCTCACTGTTGGGGTCCTCATTGCCACTGCGCTGAGGAAGATTTCCTCTGATGCTTTCCATCTCACGGTTGGGGTCCCAGGCACTTCTCCAAGTGAAAAGAAGTCTATCCCGCAATCCATCCTTTGCTTATTCCATCAAATATGAAGACATTTTCTTAGAACCATATTTTTCCGACATCTGTTTAACTGTGGTTTTCTATCTGAAACATTGCAGGGTTAATGAAGTGATCTTGAATGCAAGCAAAACGTTATCACCAATTGAGATCAAATGTAATGAATGTGAGAACACAACAATGGCAATGGTATGGACTTTGAAAAACTGATGTCCGTAGATCCATCGGCAACACATAATAGTGACACATAATAATGCCATAGGGCCCATACTGAGGACTGCACAGACTGGTTCTGGGCCAGTGCCTCGAAGGGCAGTCAAAAGTTCACGCGGGTTTTAAGAAAAGTAACAAGGGTGGCTCATGCACAGGACAGAAGTGATGCACATCACACAAAAGCAAAGGGGCCATACACCCACTCACACAAGGCAGCATACCCTGAGCCCACGGAGCTGTGACTGGGAAGAAGAACAAAAGAAGAACTGAAGGAAGAAGATCTCCAGAGAAGAGGTGAAGACCATAAAGAAGACAGCTAGAGAGAGAAAGAGAGAGAATTAAGCAAGTTACTTGATCACTGGACTGAACCTGGGCCTCACATCCCACCAGGCTATCGGACATCTGAAACAGACAAATAAAATAAGGTTAGTGTGCGTTTGATCATCACAGATTATGTTACAAAACTTGCAATTTTGTAGAGACATCTTACCTGTTTGCAAAATAGTATCACAATGTAGTTGGTTCTGCCTCGCTCTAAAAAGAGGCGTTGGTCACATAGATATTGTTTTAAGAGCGATTGGAGACTAGAGACATTATGGAAGAGAAGTAAACATGTGCAAAGAGACATATGGCCTCATTAGGACTCAGGCCATAGAGGGTTAACAGCGCTGGTAGAGCTGCCGGCGCTGTTAACCCTCTATCGCTTCATTACAAGGTCTGCTCGCGTGGCCCGCTTAGGATGTCTGGTAAAACCAGGGGTAATTAGCGGGACCCGCTAGCAGATCAGGATGCTAACAACGGGCCTGTCATTAACTGCCCCATTGTTAGCATCCTCACCATTCACATTGAGCCCTATGGGGGCTCAAATGGGAATGGGGATGTACCAGTTCTGGGTCCCAGGAAAGGGAATTACCGGGCCCTCCAAAGTTGGAATGGCCCGGTAATTCCCCATTCCAGGAACCCGGACCCAGTACCAGGTATGGGGGTAGCCATGCCGCTTTTGGCGGCATGGCTACCTTCATGCTCGTAATGAGGCCCATGAGCTACAAGGAAACTGCAGGATGCTTCTAACCACCACATTAACCCAAGAAAAAAGTGACTCCAACTTCTTGGAACTTAAAGGACTGAACCAACCTTTGCTTGACAAGGTTTGGTCATCATGGTGTGAAGCCTCACTCAAAGCCTTCCTGTTGCACTATGCAGGTAAATGGCATTTACTATGAGGGGTTGAAGGAGGGTGGGGTGTACTACAGAGCATTACTAAGGATTATCTACTTTATCCTTACAGAACATCCCAGGAAACTAGAAAGGGGAGCAGGGGTTACATCATCCCACCACAACATCATCCCAACAAGCAACACAAAAATCCACAAAACTCGTTGAACACCCTGTGGTTCTGTCTTTGTCAGATTATTGGGAGTATGGCAAGGGTGGGCAGGGTACATTCATCCATTCAGATATCAGATTTGAGACCCGCAGGAAGCCAGGAACTAGGTAGTACATTGCAATAGTTGCGACGTCCCTCCAGCCTATACAATATTTACAGAGTGACCAAATAAAAACTATTAATGTCTCTAACTCAATGATTAATTCCTGGATTCTTTCCCTGAAGGGTTACCCTGTTGAAATCAGAGATGAGAAAAAAATAAAAAGAGCCCACAGGCACATGGATTAGCCATCTTCCACGACTATGTCTGAGACAATTGTATAGATGAAGAAGAATTTTGAACAACTAAGAGTTACATTTTTTTTTATTACTTGATTCAATTGTTAAAAAGAAACAATTTTTACAAGATTCCTCTTTGACGATCCGTCACTACGTTTGCAGTCAAAAAGATTTATCCTGATCATGCCAGCCTCTGTCTTTTCAAGGAGAGATTTGTTTGCCTCCGGTTGTAGGGTTTATTTGTTCAAGTTCCCGGCGTTTCATTAGACCTAGGTCTTCGTAGAATCCTGCTGTCCATCTGGTGTTTTCTCCACTCATCAAGTTGTTCCATCTCTCCTCTTCGTCGAAGCAATAAGCATTGCTGAATAGGTGGCCCAAGTGGAGGGTGTGCGCCGCATCTACCCCTCTACATCTTAGAAGCAAATGCTTGGGTGTTTTGGTTGTGTCTAGTTGAGGGCAGAATCGACAGAGGCTGGTATTTATTTGTTTCCGCCTGGCCAGTATTTCATTTGTGTAAATAATGTTCAAGCGGATATGCAAAAGATTTTCACTGAGCTTCCTAGATGGGCACTTTAGTATTTTTCTCCTCCCATCGTAGGACCATCTTACACATTCCTGCCCTGGTTTCTTGCTCTATTGCCTTTAGTATCAGTGATGGATGGTGGTAGTATCAGTGGTGGATGTGGTAGGAGCATCGTACTATAGAGCAGGAGCTCATTGCTTGTTACTATGGAGTTCAGTGATTGGAGTTTTAATTCTCTCCTGATTAACACCACTGGTGTAGACTGTGGTAGCCTTAGTAATTTACGCCAGTACAGACCTTCTACTCTCTGCCAGAAGGATGCCGGAATGTAAGGCATCGCTTCTGCGCCATACGTTATTGTGGGGTTAACTTTCACCCTGTAGAATGTTAGTACAGGTGACAAAGAGAAGCGGCCGTACTAGTTGGATAGGATTCTAGTCTGTGTTATTAGAAGATGTAGTTTTTTCAAATGGATTTCGCACATCAGGATTTCTTTCGCGTTTTTGTTCAATATGACTCTGAGGTATCTGAACTCATTTACGATCTCCAGAGTCTCCTCTCGTACCTTCCAGGCAAAGTTCTCTCTTTTTCTCGTATCCTTTCCCAAGATCAAGATTTTAGTTTTTTTCTTGGTTCATCTGTAAGTAGTTGGCTTGCAGGTAGGAGTCAAGGTTTGTGAGTTGTCTTTGCAAGCCTATTGGCGTTTGGTCCATCAAGATGATGTCATCAGCATATAGCATTCTTGATATTTTCTCTTCACCCAGTTTAGGTGGGAACATGCAAACTTTGGTCTCATGTTCTTTGTAATCCGCTATATATGCATCGTAGAGAGCCGGGGCGAGGGGGCATCCTTGCTTCACTCCTCGGTTGGTTTCTATCCAAGATGACAATAGGCCTTGCTGGTTCAATCGTATGCACATTGATATTTTGCTGTACAGTTCCTTGATGGGGTTCAGGATTGCCAGTGGACATTGGTTGTTTTTCAGTTTTTCCCATAGAGGTGTCCTGTCCACACAGTCAAAGGCCTTTGTCAGGTCGATAAATGCCATGTAGATTTTGGGATGGCCCTCAATAACTTTGGGCTACAAGGTGCTTATGGATAGAATGTTAGCTGTCGTTCCTAGGTTTTTTGCAAAACCTGCTTGTAATGGGTCGCTCATGTTGCCCAAATATGCCCAGCCTTTTAAACTTTCCCCGAATGAATGAAGCAAAGAGTTTCCCAATTGTGTCTAGTAAGGCTATGGGTTGATATTGGCTTGAGTTATCTCTTGCAACTTTTTTTGAAAATTGGAACGACTATGGCCTTCTTCCAGGATGGTGGGATGGCTGCCGCTGTATTACAGTTTTTGAATACTTCCCCAGAAAACTTATCCCAGCTTTCAGCCCTTTGCTTTAGATCGAAGTTTGTGATGCCATCCTGCCCCGCCGCACGTGAGCCGTTGAGTTTTTTGATCTTGCTGATGATGGTTTCTTGAGCCGTGGGGATCTCCCATTTTATTTTTGTTGTTGATGGTGAGTGTGTTGAGGATTTCTCGGGGGCTTTATACAAGTGTTTAACCCACCTCAATTCGCCCACTGCATTGGTTAGTGGCTGGTTGTCACACTTTGCTTTGGAGTTGATTAGCGACCAGAAATCCTTGATTTTCTTACTGCATATTATGTGAAGCATCATTTCTGCGTTGTCTTGGTTTCTCTGATGTTTGGTCGCTTTCAGCCAAGATTGGTACTGTTTGATTGCTTTGGTTAGTTCCTCTATTTGAGTTTTGAAGCCTGATTTATTTGCTTCTCTTTGTAGTTTTCTGATGTGCTTCCTTCTTTCCACCAGTTGTTTTTTGAAGACAAGTACTGTCGAAGTTGAGCGTTGAGCTCCCTTTTTTGCAGTGGTTTTAAAGACTACTAGGGCTGTCGAATAGTCTGCAATATTTCCAGAGCTTGAGTTGTTATGGATCGTATGAGCTACATAATCTTGCGTCAGTGCGTTGATAGCAGAGTCCGGGAGACGAAGACGGGTGCCATAGGAGTTGACTTCTAGGATTGAGTTCATTACCCGTTTTTCCTTTCTATTTGTGTGCCACTCATAGGACAGTAAGTTGTGATCACTGTTTGCTGTTCTTGTCACTTTGAAAGAAATTATATATTGTAGCAGACTACTGGACACATCAATATAGTCTATGGCTGCTCCTTCCCGGTTTCTCTCCCATGTTGGAGTGTGACTGAGCTTTGAGTCAGTTATGAGATGCAAGTTGTGTAGATCTCTAGATTCCGTTAGTTTGGAACACAATGCAGCTCAACCTCTTGGATTAACATGACGTGCAAGTAGATCGACATTCAGGTCTCCTGCGATCATTATATGTCTGACGTCTTCCTCAGTTAAGGCAGAGTCGATAGTCGATTCAAGTTCCATCAGAAATGTTTCGTTTGGTATTCGCAGCAGATTCCAGTAAATGTTTAGTAGTAAGATTTTTTGTTTCTTGATGCTTGGAGAGGGCGAAGACCAACTAATGATAGTTGCTAGAATGAATTCAGTTCTTTTAGTGACTTTTATCAGGGTCAAGGTGCTAACTGATTTTATCGCTGTTGTTAGTCCCGAGCAGGGTCTACCTTTAGGGCCTTTGTGGGCAGGGGGTGGGCCAACTCTAATCCATCCAGAGAGGGTTTTCGAATGAGCCTCGTCTCCTGCAGACGTAGTACATCAAAGCTGGATAGGAGCACATCAGATTTTGCGGTCAAATGGGAGAAACCCCTAGTATTCCAAGAGGCCAGTGACAGTGTTGGTGTAATTTTCGATCTCTGAGTGGTATTCTTGTGCCACTGAGCTTGGGTTTCCTTAAGTGATGGCTATTTTGTTCTCAGCCTGTTAACTTGTGTCTTGAACGAATCACTGTTATATCCATTTGGAGTTGTGAGCGTATGCTCTTCAAAGTTCCACCCTTTCTTGCTTTTGGCGTCCCAGCTACTTTCGGTCATGTTGTATGATTTTTTGTGGTCAAATTTATCCACACTATCTTCTTTCCGGTGATGTATAACCAATGAGTGGTGTTGCTTTACTTTTGTCTGGTCTCGTTGCTGAGACTGCGCGTTATTGGTTCAAGTTTCCTTTGCTGCAGATTTCTCTTTTTCTCCTTGAAATAGAATTGTTCTCTCTGGAGGCCCTTGTGGTAGCCTTGCAGAATGTCTTCTTGGTCTAGGTGATAAGGAATTATACGGCCTGCTCGTATTTTCCTCTCAATATTCTTTGTGGACTTCGGGGGAGATTGTTAGCTCTAACGCAAGGTTGCTTCGATCTTCTTTCGTGCTCCATAGGAGATCTTGAGCTTTGATCGAATTGATGTGTAAATATGAGCAGTCTTTTCTTCCATTAGGGTTGGGTTCCAGTATGTCGATGATGTTTGGTGAGGAGAACTGAAGGGATTTGATTTGCTTAAAGATGCTTCTGATTGCCTTGTAATTCAGCGTCCAGGTGTCCCGCTCTTCTCGACGTCTTTGAAGCTTAAACGTGCGGGTTGGTATGGGTTTATAACCATTGTTTTGGTCACCCAGCCAACGTTTTTCTTTCTAAGGATGCGGGCTAGGACTCTCCTTAGAGTCGTGGATATGTGATCTGTAATGGGTTTTAGGTTTGGTGAGTAGGCGACTAGATTCCCTCCGTCCGCTTGATTGATGGTGGATCTCTTCATCTTTTTCTGGTTTGTCCCTGTGCTCCTCTGAGTCGTGCGCCCGCTGTGAGTGTCTCCGCTTAAGTCCTTTAAGGTTTGTTGAATCTGAGCCTCCTTGTGTACTTTTGGTCTTGGTTTTGTCCTTTTTTGTTGCTGGGCTTCAGGAACCTCTCATTTGGAGTATTTGACTGTATATAGACTCAAGTTCATTAAGTCGAGTGACTCCTGTGATGGCTCCTCTGATGGTGGGTCCTCGTCTCTTTGCTCACCCTGGGTCTGGAGGAGAGGAGAGTTTTTCCACGTAGAGGTATTATGGTTAAGTTCAGTAGTTTTGTGGTTAGCTCTTGATTAGTTGCACTTCTCCTGGCCTCTAGTATCTCACTTTGGTCGTTTGTTGCATTTTTTGACTTGGATCAGTTTTTTTCTTTGCATCCTTTTGGGTTGAACCCTTATGTGAGAAGATGTCGAATGGAAAAATGTGGTCTGCCGTGAAGGTGAAGATTGCTGAAGTTGGTTTCTGTTTTGTGCTTGTATTCACACTCTGTTTGCCATCACCTTTTCTTCTTTTGTCGCTAGGGTTTGGCTGAATGCCACCAGAGTAGTCAATCAGTGGGAACATTGGTAAGGAGGTGATGAGTGAGTGCGGATCTTCTTTTTGGGGTCTGGCGACAGGTCTTGATACAGCCGGTGGCACGGCATTCGGAGCTTTCGGTGTAAGGCTTGGCGTGGAAGTCCCTATGACATCTGTTTGGGTGTGTAGGGATCATGTAGCCTATGCCTCGTGCTTTCTGTTGTTTAATTCGTTGCTTGGTTTCACCATATTTGACCTTCGTCTGTAGTAGATGATTGCTCCCAGTCCGGGTTTCTTAGCTTGGCCATCACAAATCCCTCTAAGAAAGTTATCTTGGTATGCATCATGGCTATGAGCGTGTTTTGGTCTTTCAGCGAATCGTTGAGAGATTCGTACAATTTTTCAAATGGTTCTTATCTTTTCTGTGGCTTCTAATGGAGGCGAAATATCAATGTTATGTGACAACGGAGACGTGTTATTAGTAGTCTGTCTACTTCTAAGGTCCCTCTCGTCTCCGTGAGAAGAGTGTCTTGGATCTCTTGGGAGAAGTCTGGGTTCTGGCATCTCTGCAGCTGGTTCAGGGCCATGGCCATCTCCTGAACTCTGTTCAAACAAGTGGGGCTTGCGAAGAGTCTCTGACTGGGTTGTGGCCTCTTTTAAGAGTGAAGCGGGTGTCTTGTTGATCTCGTCCCCTGTTGACGTAGATGGGGTGGTTGCCCCTCAGGGGTTTTTGTATCAATAGGTTCAGACCCTGCTTCAGATTTGCTTTCTACCGAGACGTTTTATTTTCCTCGCTGGGGGTATTTGAGGAATATTTAGGCCTGTTTCATGATCGCCAGAAGCTCGGCGTCTGTTGGGGGCTCCCCCTTGTTTCCATTTTCGGGCAAAGTGCACTTTGAGCGTGTTCATAGAGGTAGCTGCGTTGGAAGCTCTCCATTTACTTTGGTTTTTGCATATTCTTCTGTATGGTGTTTTAGAATGTATAGCCTTTAGGGCTGACATTTTGGGGTTATTGCCCGCTATTTTGAGTGTTGAGAGTTTTCCTACTGTAGTTTGTTCCACGTTGTTTGGCTAAGTCTCTACTGCTGCAATTGACAATGCACCCAGGCTGCCTGTGTCCAGTGGTATGTCTGGGATGCCAATTAATGGGGAGGCCCCTCCTTTCCTCACCGCCCCTCTTCGGACACGCCTCCTGGTCGCGGCACATGGGAGAGACGCCTCGAGTCTGAGACCCCTCTCTCTGCAAGGCTGGTGGAGGCTTGAATGGCGAAGGCATGAGGGGCGGGGAGGCTCGGCTGGGGGGCGAGACGAAATCACCGATCTCCGGGTACATGTGGACCGTGGCGAGCACACACAGATGAGGAGACACGGGAGCCGCCTCCTCGTGGGCCAGAGCCAATGCCGCAGCCACCGCCGTTGGAGCACCCGAATCATCACACGGGGTGAGGTATCTTGGTTGCGTGGTTTCTCTCCCTAGAGTCTTGATGATAGGGAGTGTAAGATCAGTGTGCGGAGGTCCCACCATGGACTCGGGGGAACATGGGGGCTGCCGTCTCAGTCACCACCGCATGAGTCGAGGTGGCTTCATTGCCTCTAATCTCTGGAACTGTGTGTTCGGAAGTGTTTGTAACATTACGGATGCCACCTCCTGCTCAGTGGGGGTATCTGCCAGCCTTTGCAGGAAGTTCTCCGTTGTGGCTTCTGAAGGCATGACACTAACCTCCACTGCGAGGGCAGCCCTCTCTTGCTAAATCGACGCTGGCGTCCTTAATAGGCTGTTGAAAATTATATTGTGCTTGATGCTCATTTTGAAGTTCTTTATTCAGCTGGTTTGGAGGGTCCATGTGAGAGTCCAGTTCTGAGGGCAATGGTAAGGGCATTGCTGGATGCCTACTCTCTTCCAGGCTTTCTCCTGCAAAGCCTGGTGGGTGCACTCTTTTACTTCTACTGCTTCTTCCCTCGCCCTCAACTTCCAGGGGGGCAACGTCTCGCCGTCGCTGCCATAGACTGCAGAGACTGCGATCACTCCTCGGTCTGAATGGGTTTTTGTATCCTCCCCCAGTAGAAAGTAAAAATAGATTCAGGAACAGGAGATTGCTGAGTAGAGCCTTCACTGCAGAGACTGCGCTCGACTCTACAACGGCTCTGCGACTGCTCTGCAGTCTGAATGAGGTTTTGTATCCTCCCCCAGTAGAAAGTAAGAATAGACTCAGGAACAGGAGATTGCTGAGCAGAGCCTTCACTGCAGAGACTGCGCTCGACTCTGAAACTAATAATATGAAGGAATCTTTAGTTTTCCTCATGAGGTGCATGACGAGAATATCTGTCAGGGGATGCCTGTCTGTGGTTTATGTGAATGGCTGTTTCTACTATAATAAAGAAAATTATGAGAAGGAATTTGTAGCTGGTGTCGGCAATGCTTGGCTGAATGAAATCACTGAACCATTTGCTGATTATAACATTGGTTCCAAGAAGTAGGTGATGGTATTGATGGCAATATATAAAACTGTCCTTACTGCCATAAATCACCAACACAACTGGTAATCATAACATGACTATTTTGGAAAAAGGTGAAAGGTCCTTTAAATATTGACGGTCCCTAAAAGACAGGAAATTATTTGGTGGATATGCTAGCCAAAAGCAGAACAATCCGAGGTGAATGTAATGATATATAACATTTTGTTGGAGAAAAACAAATAACAGTAACTCAAGCTGAAAGTGACCTTTCTACTCTGCAATCGAGTAAAGATACTCCGGATCAAGATTTAGATACTGCCCAAAAAGAAGATACAATTATAATAAGATCATACAAATATCCAGAACACATTCCCATATCTGATTGGCAGGGAAAGGAAGAACTTTCAGATTTAATGAAATTCCAGAAAATGTTCAAAATTGAAGATGGAATTTTACTTAGGAACCCCAATCTGGTTGTTTTCAGTGGGCTGCACCTTTCTCATTTTGAAGCATAATATTAAATCATGCCAATGATGCATTGGCAGCTGGTAATCAGGGATTTCAAAGAACTATGGAGATTCTATGTGAGGTTGCTTATTGGCCACACATGGGGCAGGACCTAAACCATTATCTAAAAGTGTGCCTGGTGTGTGTTCACTTCAAATCAAGCTTTTTTGCTTACCAGACTCTTATACAAAAGAGAAGAATTAAATCGTAATGGTCTGATCTTCAGATCAACTTTAAAGGACCAGTGATACATTCTGCACGTGGCAACAAATAGACGTGGACCAATAAGTTCCTCTTCATCAGTGAGTTCATGACTATGGCATGGAAAGTTGTAGGTGTCAAAAGAAATGCGCATATCACCTACCACTCAGCTTCGGTGGAGGGTGGGTGGAGGAGTGCTATAACAAGACAATCGTGAAAATTCAAAAGACGTGTGTGGTAGATTGTGGACTCAGTTGGGACTTACATTCGCCATACTCCTACTTCTGTGAGTAAGATGTCCACTTTTGAACTCTTGACCAGTAGAATAATTGTCCTGCCTCAACATCTGTTGTTAAACATTAAACACCTCTACCACTCGTGAATATACACAGAAACTCAAGAAGCATCTCAAACATGTCTTTGAATACCCAGAGGAACCTCTAGAAGTCTGCACTAACTGCAAAGATCTACTATTACCAGCGGACATCAGAATATCATTATGAGGTCATTGATCAAGTTTACCTCTATACTTTTCAAAGGAACCAATACCTGGCATGGAGCTTTTGACATCATAGATATGTGTTCAAGGGGAACAGATAGAGGAATGGTGGGTCCATGTGCACCAACTGAAAACCTGTCACCAACCGTACAGAATTAGATTGTTGAATCAGTTCCTTGACCCAATGAAGGAACCTCTCATTAAGAGGAGACCTCAATAAAAGGTTAGCAAGAATATTTGGATGAAAGGTTACAAGTTTGTGTAATGTTTAAAATATAACTACATTTATATGTAGTAATATGTATTGAATTCACTTTTAGAGATAGGAAGCATAGGTTATATCTACAAAATGGTTACTCTGTCATACTTAACCAGTCTTTCTAACACTCTCTCTTATTCAACTAATCCAAATTTCTTCCAGTGGAAAATAGGGAAAGGGGAAAAGGAGGAGGAGGAAAGTGTTTATATTGTGTAACCCAACTAAAGAAAGGAGGATAGATCTCAGTATTCTTACCCAAAAAATTGAAAAAGCCAATCTTCCACATTGGCAAGCTAAGAACAATCAAGAATTTTTAAAGAAGACTTGTTGGAGAGTTACGCCTCTTCAGGGTGCTGATTCTAGAACCCATGCCAGAGGAATATTTCCCTAATTGCCACAAAGAAATGACTCCTGAATCAAGATGCTTTTGATGTTGACATTGGCCCCGGGGGTCTGCCAATGTAAATGAAAGCCAATACTATTCCCCTAAAGCAAACAAATGCCAGGAAAATGTGAACTGTGCTGCTGCTTCTAAGTGTGAGACAGATGACTCAGTGTAGAGCGAATCAAAGACAAATGGAGACTGCTTTACGTTTAAATGAGAAAGGTGCTATAGAAATGCATCAGTTTAGTTCCCGTTTCAACCTCTTTCTCGCTACCATGACAACAGTGCATCTGTGGGAGGCAGATAATCACATGTGCTGCAGAGAGATAGCACTCGATACACTGGGATTTTGAGTACATTCCTCACTAAGACTAGGGACATCATTCCGAGTTTGTTGGTATTTTGCCAGTAAATCTGTCAAAATAGCATCAGTATTGGCTACTGTTAATGCCCCTTGGTCCTGTGTGTTTACCACAGGATTACAAGTGGTAGTAGGGCAGTGTTAGTCTCCATTGATGGAGTTTGTAGGACTCCATTGTAGATTTTTGCAGAATTATAGAGTGGTAATTCTGCCACTTTTTGGAGGAAAAGTGAAGGATTTACCTTAAGCACTGGAGGTAAATCCTCCACATTTCCTCCAAAAAGTGGCAGAATTACCACTTGGAAATTCTGATGGTTGTAATTCAGACAGGGTGTGTAATTTGGCAGTGCAGAACAAATTGAGGTAATTACATGGATTTGAGTGGGTTGGAGAAAAACAGTATAGAACAAGTATGCACTAAAGACGGGGAGTCACATTATGGGGAAAGGGTAACTGCATGGAAAGGTGGATGGATGAGAAAAGCTAGACTGAATATTCAGATGAATGGAATAAAAATGAAGAAAGACAGATGGAAGAAGAAAGGGACCATGCAAATGGGGACAACCAAAGCAAGAAAAAGTGTGGCATTAGCTCCAGGCTGGGTTCACGGTACATCCTTCATGTTCTTCCCCCACCTGTGACTGTGATGAGGTGAGTCATGTTTTGTTGCAGCTCTCTATTCTGCTAAGGCAGGACAAACTGTGGGTCGAGACAAGCATAAGGACTTCGAAACTGCATGACTCATTTGTCTCAGAGTTTTAGTTCCTTCAATACATAGGGCCTCATTCCGAGTAGGACGCAAAGGGATACCTGGCACCGTTAAGGACATCGGTGCCGGTAATCCCTTTGCGCCCTACTACGAGTTCCCTTAGCGGGTCCCTTCCTTAACGCCTGGTTTTACAACGAAGACTACAAGCACAAAATGAGGAGACATGGATGAAAGTGATGAGAATTAATTGTGTTGCCACAAGGACCCAACTGGCCAAGGCAAGAACTACAGTGTTGTCTGGTGGGAATTAGCCACACACAGCATGTACAGCTGAGGTTTGCTGATTGCAAAGTGGGCCCCCTTCTGCTCAACATATAAAGAACATGGTGGTTGTGAATGAGCTAGCTTCTCAAGGCATATCGGGCAGTCATGATAGCACCTCCAATTCACGTATGTGTCTAATTTAGCCTATTAGTTAAACAGTAATCTATCAGGACAGCATGGCTGCGAATACCTCCATAGTTTGGTTATTGTCCTTGCTTACATAAAGTATATCTCATTGAGAATTGAACATGTCAAGTTTCACGCACTGAAACACTTTTGTTTGGGCGGGCTATAAATAAAATATCATATCATATCATGTGCTGTACTCCTCACAAAAGATATGCCTTGATTTTGATGTTGATATTTTATTTCTATCACGCTCATTCACAAGTGTTTCAAGGCGCGACAAGGCAAAGGAGAGGAACAGGGGAGAACAAAACAGCGATCTTACTAGGCCCCGTGACATTGAGAACGCGCAAGTGCATGCGAGAGGGGGAGGGGAAAAGTGCATGGAAGGGGGAGAAGTGGAAAGTGCGAAGCAGAGTAGAAACAGATACATAACACTAAATAAATAATAAAGGGAACAAAGTAGTAGTGCAGCCAGCAATTTGCAAGTGCTAGGTTTAAGGCAGAAGACAGGGTAGATCCGATAAGTGCAGGAAGAAAAAGGGGGGGGGCTGTACGGGTACAGATACAGACCCCAGTGCAAGGGGTAGCCCAGAGGCAGTGCGGGAGGGTGGCAGGGTGAGCCGGTACCTGGATCTGGAGGACATAGGGTGGGCAGGTGCACGGTGCAAAGAGGGAACCGATCAGCAGGGGTAGGGGGAGCGAAGGCAGAAGAAAAGAGGAAGGTCTTGAGGTGCTTCCGGAGATGGTTCTCCTCAAGTTTTAGAGTGGCAGGGAGGCTGTTCCAGAGGGAGGCCCAAGCCGAAGACAGAGATCTACCCCCAGCTAATTTCTTTGAAAAATGTCTGATCCTGAGGGAGATGGAAGTAGAGGAGCGAAGAGCTTGTGAGGGGAGATATTTGCAGAGGGATAGCTGAAGGTATTTTGGGCCCAGGCCCCAGAAAGCCTTGTGGACAATGCAGAGGGTTTTGAATTGAATCCTTGCCTCCACTGGGAGCCAATGGAGAGATTACAGAGCTGGGAGGGTTACGATCCCAGGGCTTGAGGCCAAGGACAAGTCTTGCAGTCTGTTCTGGATTATTTTTTTGAGGGGGAGAGTAGAGGCAGGTAGATTTAGAAAGAGGCTGTTAGAATAGTCCAAGCTAGAGAGAACCAGAGCTTGGGATACCATGAGCTTCTTGGGGAAGGAGAGGAAAGGCAGAGTACCTCCGAGGAGGTGCAGTAGGAAATTTGACTTTTTAGAGACCTCAGAGATGTGGGCGGAGAAGGAGAGGGTGGAGTCAAAGATTAGCCCGAGGTTCTTAGCCTCGCAGGTGGGGGTAAGAGGAGGGCCAAGGGAGGCCGGCCAGAGAGTGAGGGCAAATGATGGTGAAGGTGTGCCGATGAGGAGGATCTCTGTATTGCTGGCATTCAGACGATGATCATTGGAAGCACACCAATCTTGAATGGCAGTTAGGCAATCAGAGATGAGAGAGTGAGAGGAGGTGGCAGAGGGCAGCCTGAAAATGAGTTGAGTGTCGTCAGCGTAGCACTGAAATTTGAGCAGAAAGTGGCAATGCAGTGCATTGCCACTAATGACATAATGCATTGATGTGATGTGATATTTTTATTTTGGTATATTTTCTCTTTTCATTATTTGTAATGAAAGTACACTTGTTTTGTGTTAGTTTGCCCCTTTCGGGTTATACATGTATAACTCTAATAATTGGGGAGACCGTTACCGGTATCTTGCCATTCTTTCGCATCCTTTGGTAATGGAATGACATGAGTGTTGTGTAATTCTTCTTATCAATATACTTTCTCAATTGTTTGCCCACTTATTCCAGTTTGGATTTAGAGCAATTCTTTTGTCCATGTATAGCAGGCAAATCCGTTGGTCTCTTTTGTGCATATGATTTTATTTCACTTTCATTCAACAACCATTTGGCTGTTTCCTTTGCCTACATGCCAAATGGTGCCATTTCTAATTGTATCCACCCTCTCTCTGATGACTCTAGGCTTCCTATATCTTTTTGTGCTCTCTTTAGGGGCTCAATTCTGATCGAATTGCACAAGCACAAAACGGCACAACATGCACATTTTCTATTTCCATGATTACAACGAATTTGCATGTCACCTTATTCACAAATACAAAGCGGCTAATATTGGAGTTCCTGGTACTTTTCGCAGAGGGGACAGGTTACGTTTCCATTTTGGCATACACAGGCCCCTACTCATCTGTACACTACCCTTTTGCACTCGGAGGTGCAAATGGACTAAACACAGCCTGCCATGTCTGCATGCCAGGCAGTGTTTATATGGATTTCCATGGCATCTGTCTGTTTTTTTGCTGGTGAAAAGGAGGCAGACTCCATAGGAATGCACAGCATCTGTGGCAGCATTAGAATACATGTTGGAACAAATGCATGGAGTATTGTATTGTGGAGAGGAAGGGAGTGGCAGAGTCTTATTATCTGTCCCTCTGTCCCTGCTCCTTGCCATGCAAATGATGGAAAAATGAGGCGCACCGTTAAATAAATGCATACAAGTCATGCCTAGGTCTTTTACACATTCAATTAATGGTATGCCAGGAGCAAAATTAACTCCTAACAGTGTATTTCATATGGGGCTAAGTGCCAGCACAATAAAATTTGTTGGACAACCCCTTTCATGCATTGGTGTCGTCAGCAATATATGTATTTA
This sequence comes from Ambystoma mexicanum, assembly GCF_040938575.1. Lineage (NCBI taxonomy): Eukaryota > Metazoa > Chordata > Amphibia > Caudata > Ambystomatidae > Ambystoma > Ambystoma mexicanum. Next base: position 889,412,660 of record NC_090937.1, on the reverse strand, counting down.
TTTATTGAGCATTTGTTAGGTGACTCTACAACAGAATGGTGTTTCAAAGCGGCACAAGGCAAAGTGTGGATGGAGCAAGAGGAGTAAATAACAGTGGCAGAAATAGAAAATATACAATTGTGCTCCTAGTGGGCCTTGTGACATTCAGACATGTACCCGACATTAATATATAATTTTCTTCCTCAACGCTGGGGTTTGGGAATGCATTTCACAGTGACCTTACATGTAGGGTCTGCCATTGTGAACTACCAAAAAAATAACAAAACATGTCTCCAACTGTTTGAGCGGTAGACATGCAACTGAGACAGCAATGGTTCATGCCCCACTTGAAATAAATACATGAAATATCAGGGAAATACCTCATATCTTGCTTTATCCTGCACCTGTTCCACACTGAATATGGGACAAGCATTTCTGGTACAAATGAAGCAGATGCATAAGTGCATGCTATCATTTGTGGCAGAAAAGCTTTTGGTTATCCCTTACATGTACACATTTCTGAATTCCATATATCTTTTACTTGTTCAAATGGCAAATACACTTACGAATTTTTGGTTTCAATTGCGCAAAAATATGTTTCTGATATTTTAGTGATTGGATAATTGAAGTAGGTCTCCAGAGGATTACATTGGCCTTCTCCTACCGTGTAGTTTTCTATCAATATGATGATGATAATAGTAATATGATCATGATGTTTCCTACTGTCATTGAGACTATTTATATTACGCTTTCAGCAGAAGGTTATTGTATGGACGGAGGTGATTGAGTTTGTGATTGGAAGATGACAGGGCAAAAATATAGCAAGACACAAAGGGCTGCCTTAAGCACCCCCAATTCTACTTCAGCATTTTTTGGCATGCGTAGTTGCCTTTATTTATAGATATTTTCATCATATGAAATAATGGAAATACACTTTGCTAGATGGAAATAACGACATATAGTTCTGAAAAGATCGATTCATCTCTTTCTCCTTGTAAACATCTTTCAAATCCAGATATTGTAACTTGATTTATATAATTCCAAACAATACTGATTTAAATTCACGCTATGTGTTGATGACAAATAGCTTTTGGGTAATGTAATAGTATGTATCGTGCAGACATTGAGAAAAAGAAATGAAGGGTAATTTATTTGAACTAAAGGGCCAAGGAGAAACAGCACAGAAATAAATCTCATCCAGAAATTCCACAAGCTAGTGTTCTGTGAAAAGTAGCAAATAATTGCATTCCACATTTGTTTTATGCTTTGTATTTTACTAAATGCCATAGATGAATATATAGAGAAATTGAGACTAAACGAGGACCCAGACTATCACTCAAACGTTGACAATGATCCTCTGCAATATGACCGTAGGCTGCAATTTACCAAATAATGTATTCTACACCAGATTTGCCCACCTTTATTCAAATGGCCCTGTTTCACAAATATATTCCTTTCCAAAGTGCCACGCCATTGCTTGAGAATAAGTTGCCACAAGGGGGACATATATAAAGGAAATGCCTTGGGTGCTCTACATGTACTTTATGGTAAGGGCTGTTCATGGTACTCCGCGAGATCCAGTTGCAATGGGGCCGCACAGCTCTTCCTCAAGGGGACGATTAACAAGGTAATGGCTTGAAATAACTGTGATTTATACTTGATTTCCTCCAAGGAAGGGCAATTTCATTCACAAATGTGTTCATAGCCACAGGGATGTCATTTCACCAAAATGACAAGGGTAGCGGAAGTGACATCACATGGCCCTTGATCTCTGATGACATCACAGGAAGTGATGTAATTTGACCCAACCCCAAAGTGACATCATGGGAAGCAATGGAGCACGACCTTTCACCCCTTGACAAAACAGGAAGTGGCATCACATAGCATTGTTTCTAAGTACACTACAAAAATATGGTTACACTATCACTGTAAAGTGATATACATTTATGCAAGAATGGATCACCATATGTATCATTAATATCACCACGCATCGGCCCATATAACCAAATTACTGTGAATGCAAACAGACATCCAAAACCAAACGATAATGATGTGTTATTATAAAGCAATTACGCTTAAGCGCTTCATACAGAACACATATACATACAATATTACCCAACCTGTGTTGGTACTCATTTATCACCCTCAGCAGGATGAAAGACTGAGTTGACCTTGCAAGGAGTCGAACATGCAACCTGCAGATCACACACACATTGCAGCAGCAAGTGCTCAACCCACTGAACTATCTTAACAGCTATAGCTATCAGAAAACCAGACACTGCAGAAACAAAGAGCCTTATGCTGGTGGCCATAGCCAGGAATCTCAATTTAATTTTAAAAAAAGACAAAGGGCCTCATTACAAACCTGGCGTCAAGGGGTTAACGGTGCCGTAAAAGGCTGCAGCGCCGTTAAACCCTTAACGCCAGATTCACACTTTAACGCCTGCTTTTTGCTAAGGGACCTTGGTGCTAATTCACTGAATTTTGTGGGTTTTTATTAGTTATTAGTGCAATTTAACAATGTTTTTTCACTGAATTTCAAAGGTTTTTACCAGGGCACCCTTAATTTCCTACAAGATCCTTACATCATACTCACCCCCAATGTAACAGCTGTAGAGTCCATGGACAGTGCTGTAGTCTGCAGACAGAAGGCAGCATTCCTAAACCCAAGAAGCACAGCGGACAGCAGAACATGTTCTACCCACCAACCAACAGACAGATATACATAAAACAACATTACTTATATTTGCTGCATACAAATATATGTTTTTGCACAAATGATTACTTGAAAATGTACCCATAATGTACCCATATTTATTTTATAACATAATATAATAGAATGCACCAAGAATAAACCATAAATATACACCTCATATTATCAGTTCAGTACATAGAGACTCACATACATAAAGTGCTTATTCAAAAACAATCTCTCACCAAACAGTAAGTACACTGTATTTACTTATTTGTTTTATTCCCATTCATTATGTAGAGATTTCTTATAAGGACATATTGCTATTTTGCTATTTTAAATGAACTGGCAAACACATTTGAGTGGTTGAGAAAACACATTCCAACAGAATAAATGAGTAATGATAACATCTCTAATGGTAAACAATACATCTTTTAATGTAAACTAATAATGTCATTTTTACAGACCTCAGTGAAATAATAATTTCTTTTTTTCTTATAGCACAAAGTTTACATGAAGAAACAACACCCCAATTTAATGATTGAGAATCCGAACTATCAGCAACCCTATGCTCAACTGTACATAATGAAATAATGATGTTGTCTGCAAAATTGGATAAACTTAGTAATGACTTTAAAGAACTTTTAAATTATGTTAAAAATCATGTTATTACACATTTTGATTATCATTGTCTTTCATTTATATCTGCCCCCCTTGTCCCCAGCAATCATCTGCACCAAATTCCCAAAATTTAAATGAAATATGCTTTGATGAAACTTCACTGTCTTCCTCTCCTGATCATTATTGTACAGAAATTCAAAATTCTCCCATTTATGTTTCCATTCCGATACCATATCCCTTTTTATAAATTAAAAAAAAATTTATACTGTAAATATCTTCTATATTTTTCTCCCATAATTCAGTTTTTAAAAACCCCAATTAATAGTCTGTGGAAAATACGACTGTCCGGGGGGCTGTCTGCAAATTATGGGTGTTTGCTGACAGCGCGCTGTGTCCGGACATGTCTGTTCTAACATGACACTCACAATGCATTTTTAATTAGTCTGCCGATAACACGCCTGGACTACAGACACAAACAAAATGCAAGTAATGCAGAATAATGCCGTCAGGTCAGCCTGCAATATCCCAAGGAATCAACGTATTTCCACCATTAGACAAAACCTTAAATGGCCAAACATCAACCAAAGACTAGACCTTAAAGCCCTATCACTAACACATAAATCCCTACACAATCAAGCGCCCTCCTACCTTTGTGACACCTTTACTAGGCACACTTCAGCCAGACCTGTCAGAACAGCCCAAATCCATTGCATAACACTCTTAGAGTCAATATACAAAGTGCGGGCGGAGGCAGCTTCCCTGTCCTTGCTGCAAAAAAATGGAAAACACTCCCCCTTAACATCAGAGCTGAGCCTTCCTTCAAGATCTTTAGGAACAAAGTCAAGTCAGGCTTCTGGAACCAAATTCACACCTAGCCTACGTCCTTGTGGCGCCTGTTCACACACCTGTATCTATGCAAATGTTCTACGTTTTAACTGCTGCCAGTCTGGCCAGACAATACTGTAAACTGTAAATTGTAACTATCATTATGTACAATGTCAATGTATGCATAACATGTATGCAAGATATGCGCTCAGCTGCCCCAGGGACCGATGCGCAATTCAAATAAATAAAATACAAATAAAAATACTCATGCACATGCACACTGCGTCTCAAGCCTGATGGGTGTCTGTGAATAGCCATCTTTCTTGACTGCTCCTGTCACCACACAAACTACTCCTGTGGGGCAGAGGATCTCAGTGGCCACCTTTCAGGCCATACAGAACACTGTTGACCCATACCTTTTGAAGGTCATAGTACTATGTATGTACTGCGATGCACCAATCTGCAGGGGGAACCAGTTTTGTAGTGCTTTCGAGGCCGCGGTCAAGGAGTATGAGAAACACTGCCCCCACCTTATATTTAAGGCCCACCCAACATCATCTTCTTTCCACCTGCCCCTCCGTCTCTGTAGTTGGTGCCCCTTCCCTCTCCCACCTTACCTTGCCTCTCCTGAAAAAAAAGCCCAAAAATATATAAAATCTAAAAAACACAAACAAACCAGTTCCTTTCGGAGCGACGTTTCACAGATAAAAGCTATAACTGAAAAAATAACTCACAGGCCACTTTGCTGCCTGCATACTCTGTGGACAGCATGGTAGTCAGTGGACACCGGGATAAATTCCAGGCATGGAGTGTGGGAATGAAAATCATTTTAATTGTTTTTTGCACAAAAATGGTGGCTCTTAAAAAAACGTGAATTTTGTCTTTCACATTTATATTTTTTGTATTGTTTCATTGTCTGCACTAAACTAAAAAAGTTTCTACCAATGCAATTAATGTTTGAAACTTTCACAGTGCTTATTTTTTTTCTATTTTTGTTTAATGCAACTTCTAAAGTATACATCCATATTTTATGTGTTTACAGAAACTGCTTCAATGCATTTTGAACGTTTTCAAGGAAAATCTCATTTCCTAAATCAGTTAGATGCACTCCATCTCTTTAAAAATTGTTGACAATATCAAATTTAATATTTTCATTATGCAAATGTGTAATGCCAACACCCTGCAAAAAAACCTCATACAACTTTGTTCATGTTGTACCTTGTTTTCTCAATTTGTGGACAAAATACATTTGAACACATCCACATTTGTCTCTGAGCTATTTGAGAAAAAATAATGTTCAAATGTGGAAACAGTTCTATCATCTTCCCAAATGTAATCTTCATTGCAAACTGTAATGATATTCCGGTAATATAGCCCGAACTGTTGACTTGACAGTGAACTACAATGATGTCAGGATGCTTCAAGTAAACCATATTCTCACAAAATGGGAGGAAGTCCACCCACATCATTCCTAGAACTCCATACCATGAAACTTGAAATTCATCAGACAATCCACACTGTTCAGAATAGACCTTCAGCCAAATGGATCCAAGGGTCTTCCAGGATCCATACACTGTGCTTCCTCAAAGACATAGCAATATCTATCTTCAGTGCACTCACCAAAGAAAACTCCTGCTACCCTCCCTTCCTGTACAGAACACCCAGGAATCCTGATTGGTTGATCCCCCCATGTCCGCAGACACCCCGAATGTCTGCGGACTCTGCAGTCCCATTTCCATGCTGGGCATTCTTAAAAGACCCAGATGGCATGAGCAGTGTCTGTGGACAGCCCCAATGCCCATGAACCCCAGAGCACAGGGAATCCCTTCTACCCGTTCCACTTCACGTTTGTAACACTTCCTCATTGGCTGCTTTCAAACTCACCCGTCCACCAATCACATACAAAAACTATGCAGCTACCACTGTCATCACAGTTCAACACTTCAGATGTACACTTGAGCTCTGAGAGTACATATCCCCTGTTAATCACAACCATCTTCATCAAACACTGTGCTGTGAAAAACTCAAAGATTTTGATTTTCAGATTCAACAACAGCTGCATCTAACAAGACATAGTACAGGTATGCTTACATTGTTTTAAGTATTTTATTCAACTCTTTTACAAATATATATATAGGGTGGGTTCCTACTACTAGCCCTGCAATAAGCTGCTCAATAAACATGTTATCTTGTTTAACAATTCTGGCAAATTACATGCATTGCATCATTCAGTATGTGCTCAAATCAAGCAGCAAATACTTACAATACTCTGTGTTTAAACATGTTTCTTTTTAGAAGAAGTTTGATGAAAGTTAAAAAAAATAATTTGTGCATTTATAGCAGCACTGTGTGTAACTTTTTCCTAAAAAAAAAAAAATAAAGATGAAAACAATTGTAGAACATGCTTAAATGGCACTATGTGTGTGTGCAAGTTTAATATGTTGGCAGTACATGCATACCTGCCAACATTACCCATGCCAATCTGTAGATGTTCATCAATTCTTCATTTCTTCATCAGATTTTGTAGCATGTAATTCCACTCATCCCATTATAAAACTCAGACTACAAGTCCCAGAATGCAAAGAAAAAAAACAGGACTGGACTGGAAGATTCGAAAGTGTGACATTCATATTGCATGAACAACATAACATGCTGTACATTTAAAAAAAAATCTTTTCAGGAGGATTTTGATGAAAATTTAAAAATGCATATGTACATTTATAGCAGCACTGTGTATAACTTTTTCCTAAAAGAAAGAAAACGCAGATGCAAAATATTTCTGAAACATTTTTAAGTGGCACTTGGGATGTGGAAGTATAATATGTTGGCAGTACATGCATACTTGCTAACATAACCCATTCCAATATGTAGGTGCTTATCCTATCCTGGCTTTTTCTGTGCAATCTGGAACTTGTAGTCCAAGTTTTATAATGGGAAAAGTGGAACTACAAACCGCAGAACGCAAACAAAAATCTAGAACTACATAAGCACCTACAGATTGGAATGGATAATGTTGGCAAGTATGCATGTACTGCCAACATATTAAATTTACACACACCAAGTTCCGATTAAAAATTATATTGCACCATTCAGACTCTTTCTATTCCCATCTAAATACCACCATTATAACAGCCACTGTTTTCCTCAAAAAATCATAATGTGCCTACTTACTCAATTACACCATTGCTCCCTGCCTCACTAACCCAAGCCCATCACACCTCTATAAACTCTTACTCTTGCAACCTTCCCAACCACACCTAGTATGCCACTCCACAATCAAACAGCACTCTATTCATCTCTACAATCACACTCACACACTGATGCACAATACATGCATCTACATTCCACAACTTTCAAACCCAAACTTTCTTTTTTCCCAACAGACAAAATGCCTACTAAAAAGCAACTCTGTAGAAAGGAAAGCATAAATAGAGCAGATAAGAATAAAAGCAAGCCATATAGTAATCCACCTTTAAAATAATGTGTAGAAAATAATAAAAGAAAAAAGCTAGTAACCATACTCAACAAAACAAAACCAGCCACCACTAAAAAAGGTGAGGCCCCTCTTAAAAGTAAAACCAGATGTACAAACAAAAGCATACCAACTAATGAGCCTAACATTATATCTGCCAATGTTAACATAGACACTGTAAAGCAATCAAAAAAATAATTTTACAAAATGTATTCCAACAGAGAGTTCTTCACAATCTTATAAAAACAGCTGAAAAGTTACAATCTACCCTTAAGAAAAACCATAGGAGACTAATCCTCAAAGCTCTAATTGACAGCACATTTCTATTAATGAGAACACCGTTTATATTGATTTAAAACAGAATGAAACCACCAACTAAATTGATCAATACATTACAAAAAGTATTTCTAAATATGTGCAATGTCAATATAGATAGCTTTTCAAACTTCTGTTAAGGTGAATGGATTCACACAAGCAGCACAGAACCACATTTCAATAAAGAGGCTTATAAACAAGAACAAAACAAAAATTCCCATAGACAGCAATGTCAGAAGGTATACAATTGTAGGAGACACCATTATGGCTAAAGAAACTCTTATAGAAAAAACATCCAGATCAAATGTACAACCACATTTTCCTTTCACTCAAACAAACTGTCCAGTGTACACATGGACATGCAGTTCAATGTTAAATGTATGCCGACAATCCTTTAAATCTTTATGACAATTCCTCAATCACTTAGATGAAACTAAAAGACAAAAGTGAAATAAAAACTTTGTACTCTTGTCCAGTGCGCAGCCACACTGGACTACAAGGACATTCGCTAGCCTGCATTTTAGGAACTGCTTACAAAAGCAGCTTCCATCACATCAAAATGTTAGCAACACACCATTCCACTGTACGGAATCTTGTGCATAGACTATACTATGCAAAAAGTCCAGCTCTAGAACTCCAACATTTAAATAACATTCTTCTACATGCAACAGCCAAAGAAATCCATCGAGAAATAGAGGACATTCAAAGTAAAACAAACGCAAACAATTGGAAGTGAAGTTGCCTTCGAAAATTCAATAACTTCAGAAACCATTAGCAAAAACCCCACAAACACCAACCTCCTAACAAAAACATACAATAAAGAAATAGCTAAGTTTCACGCACATCTGCTGAAATACCAGACCAACTATGTGTCTGTTGTCGCAAAACATTTTATAAAAAGAACACAAAAATAGTAGATATGGCCTACAAAAAAAGAGGACAAAGAGGAATCCCAATGGTTCCAATTAGCTTTATATCTAAGAGCAGAAAGTAAATACAAAATAACTGACCCCTCAACAGTTTGCATGTACTGCAACACAAAGCTTGACAATAACCAAAAGCCACGATGTGATATCACTAACAACTTTGAAATATTCCCACTTCCAAATGCTCTCAAGCAACTTAACTTGTATGAGAGTGTTACAACCCAAAGAGTACACCCATGTCAAGCTATAACAGGCCTTCCGGAGAAAACATCCACTTTGCCTCCATCTGAGTTACTAAAAGGCATCTGTGGCAAAGTAGTATATTTGCCATTAAATCTTAAAGAAAATATAGAAACTCTAAGAGTATAACAACCAATAGATCAATCTTGGATTGTACTAGTTAATGGTGTACTAACAAAACACAAAAGTATTTGGCAACAACTAATCACCTTAAACAAAAGTAGACAAGCCCTACAATATCTGAAAGAAAATGATGAACACTACAAAGATATAAACAGAGAGGAGAACCTAAAAAGAAACCAGGCAAATAATTTGAAATTCACCAACAACTGGCCAAACTGAACATGTAGATCCTTTTACTGCAGCAAACATTTTAGACCAGTATACAATTCACCCACTACACTCCAAAGACACTATTGAAGATCCATTAGAAACATATAAAAAGCATCAAGCCATAGGATACCAAATGAGCACATGATAAATAAGTGTAGAAGCAAGTTCTTTTCCTCTACTCTTTCCTGCAGGAAAAGACGGAAGAGATGATGAAAGGTCCACACAAATTAGTGCACTAGAATATCGCTCTTTACAAAAGTATTCTGAACACCCCAAATTCTGGCAAAATGTAGAATACATTTTCCACCTCCTGTTCCAAAGTGAACTAGAAACTCTATGTTATGGAGTTGCACAATCATTAAAAATAGGCTTTGTTTTTTTAAAACATGTCCGCTACCCAACTGCTTCAAAAGATAAAAGACAAAGATGATGTTTTCAGTCAAGCAACACAAATCTCTTGGTAAACATGCATGGTACAAAAGAATACTGGTTCTGACGTCACACTGATGTGCGTTGTTTGGTAAGGAACCTAGGCCCACCCACATGGTTTGTTACTTTAAGTTGTGCAGAGTACACATGTGATGACTTGCACAACTTCTTTCGCACTGCAAACCAAAATAAAGACAGAATAGATATAAAAACACCAGGAGAACTCTGCTCTCTTGACCCTGTCAATGTATCAAGGTACTTTCACCATCTCTTTATTGCCATGCTGCACTTCATCTGCAATAAAACGATTCCTCTACTAGGAGAAGTGCAACACTTCTTTTGGAGATCAAACCTGAGGAGCGACACACATCTGCATGCTATTGTGGATAACTGATACTTTCAGATTTGGCCATGACAGTGATGCCAATGTTTTACAGTTTATTGAAAAATACATTACCTGTAACATCCCTTCAGAAACCACAGATAGTGACCTATGTACACACATCATACGCTTCCAAAAATGTAAGTGTGGCAAATACTGCCGACATAGATATAAAAACAAATGCAAATGCTACACCAAACATCACTTTGGCTTCCTAAAACCAGTTTGCAAAAAAAAGGACATGTAAATAGTGTGATGTCTTCTGTTAGACACAGCGTAAAAGGCAAATCCCCATTGAACACATACAACCGTAAAAAGGGACGATGCATCAGAGTACATCAATGATTACAATGCAATCATTGCCCTCTTGTGAAATGCAAACCTAGACATACAATCCATTGCGGACAATTCCAATGAAGTTGGAAGATATGTCACAGCATACCTCACCAAAGCTAAGAAAACAGAGCTAAAATACCTCTGGGATTACATATAATCTGATAAATACTGTTGGAAAAAAATGTACAGCTTTGGTATAAAAATGGTCTCCCATAGGGAATGCGGCTGCTACATAATTGCAGACCGTTAAATAGAAACAGCCTTATATGGAATATCTGAACACATTGTTTGGCTACCTCGGTCTACCTTCATCCCAAAAAATAGTGCTAAAATCCTACCAAGAGATAGGAACAATAGCCACAAATGATCCCAAAAGCCAGGACATTACAAAAAAAAATGACACATGCTACCCAAAAAGTAGTACTACTTTGGAAAACAGAGCCCAACACTGCTCCTACAAAAACAAGGTCACACCAGATGAGACAACTGGCAAATATTCAGTGTCAACTTGGGAAGGAAGCCAAGAGAAACTTACCAAACCCAAACTAATTAATAATATCAAGTTATCATTTAAATCTCGGCAACATCGAGAACTTCATTACATGGCCCTAATGCAACTTTTTAAACCTTTGAGAAAAGAAGAGGAATTATTAGGTAACTATGACTCATTTGAAGCTGCATTCAAAGCAAACCAACGCAGAATTCCAAATGTTAATTGGAATATAAAGACATTTTTGGACAATGAACGTCAACAAGAGGAAGACATTGAAGCTCAACTAGATAAAGGCACTCATGAGGGCAGTCAAACATCCCTTAAATGAAGCCAAGGACCACTAGGAGAACCACTCCTTCTAAATAAAGCAGAAATAGCCATGACTGAGGTAGAAAATAGCATGTATCAATCTAAACAATCTGAAGAAGACTTGTCAGTGCTGAAATCACAGCTTAATGATGAACAACTCACCATTTATCTGGAAGTCACTGAAGAAATTGAACATGGTTTTAAGTATGAAACTAAAACTTGTAGCTGTAAACATTGTAAACTGCTGCTCCTGTATGTAAGTTTTGAAGATGGTTCTGGTAAAACGTTCTCAATTAAAATAATCAGCACATGTTTACAAAACTTAACAAACAACAACCCTCCGACTGTTGTAAAAGCCCCCACAGGTTTCGCAGCCTACAACACAACAGGTGTAATTTGCACTGACTACTGCTCCTCCCAGTAGAACACAAAAACAAATTAGAATACTACAAATTATGAGCAGAAGATGCTACTGAAGTACACAGAATTCTGAAACAAATTAAAGTGTTCCTCATAGTTGAAGTAAGCATGGTTTCATCCTCATGTTAGCTTTAATTCACCTCAGAATGCAAGAAGTCCTAAAAAGCAACTACAAAGAACTGTTTGAAGGAAAACATGATATTGTTTTGGGGGATCTTCTACAGTTAACATCAGTAAAAGGTCAACCTTTTTTCAAAACATTATGGCACAAACAATGGTGTAACACACTTGACAGCAAAGGACATGTAAATCTCTGGCAACATTTTCACGGCAAAGAACTAACTTAAAACATGCAGTCTGCAGAAATCAACTATGCTAACATTTTTAGTATTAGAACGGGTGTGCTGACTAAAGATGCAAAATCCATCTTAAATAGTACACTAATCCATGAGCTATATGGGCGAAACACTTCTGCTCCTGATGGCATGGAACAATTAACTCAACAAAATATCAAATGCATGCACAGCATTACATTCCCTATGTATCAACAAGCAACAGCACGACTAAATAGCTTAGAAAAAGTGTATCTCCAACATAGCTGGATTGGATAACATATTAACCTTGAGTCTAAACTGCACAGATATTCTAAAACATGACCTTGACGTACAACAAGGTTCAGTCAATGGAGCAATTGGTACAGTTTTTGTCTTCCAACAAACATATCCACATGACAGCAACATTCAGTTTTTCAACAACCCCTTTGACAAACTTGCAGAAGTTAAAGAAATTGGATGCACAATAACACATGTCCTCCTTTTCAAAGATATGTACGTACACAGAGAACAATTCCTTATATCTCTTGCATATGCTGTCACTATTCACAAATCACAAGTGTCAATCAGGTACACAATAATGGGGGAAGGTGTGTCAACACTCTCCCCCGAACCACAGAAGCCGAATGAAGTCAACCCTCCACCCGTGGTTGGCACAGGTACCTGATATACAAACAACAGGACACCACGTGGCAGCCAAAGGGGAAGAGGGTTAGGGAGAGGTTGTGGATGGGGAGGGGGATGTTTAGGAACACCGGGTAGATGGTTAAGGAATACCTATTATGGATAGGACCGGGGAAGTAACAGGGAAAAAACCCTACTCTGTCTAGTACCTTGGAAATAACATATACCATGTATTCCTTACTCAACCACACCGATAGTACCCTTGATACAGGCACCTGATGCGCTTTTCTTGCTCAATTACACCAATAGCATCCCTTGTACAGGCACTTGTTTTCACACGATTACTTGGATTACATACATAGCAAGCAAGATGACACATACACATGGGATGGTTCCCACCATGACGAACATAACACATGGTCCTATGGGCAAGCGTGAGCAACACTTACAAACATGCAACATAAAGATTCATAGACATGAAAATACACAGCAACTCTGCTGTTTTGACACACCCGGAGTACCCTAGTTAACATCACTGGTTACTCGAGTGGAACATGTGGTCCTTCCCAATGAGAGCGCAACCTGCTCCGGAGCACTAGCAATCTGAAAACTATGTGGAGAGAGATTGTTTACTCTGCGGGCCGGTTTATTTGCAAACCTTAATACTCTGAGTTCCCATGGACTTCAAATGCATATGTCAAACATTATGCCCCATTAACAATGCCAGTTCCATGAAAACATAACCATCGTGTTGCACTCTTAACATTAGAGTTCAAAAGAGCCCCTCCCGCACTTATCTTTCGTCCGGGAAGCTCACAAGCATTCCCAGACGTAATCTTGTGTAGCCTGTAGCAGCCGTGCGTGTCACCTCCTCTTGCCACTGCAATTTTCAGTCTGCCCACTCATGTCAAAAATCCAGGCGCGGGAATTTTCACTCACTCCTCCAACACGACTTTGCCCTGAAAACACAAAATAAGCCACACCTGCCGTGCGCTGTTGGCTCTTAATAAACTGTTGCCAAGTAGTGTCAGCTGGCCACATACGCGCATGGCAATGAACTACCAATTTTGAAATTTAGTTTATTGCTGTATTGCAGGATCTAGCTGGGAAATTAGTTTATTCCCTGTATTGCAGGATTTAGCCTTTCCTGAGTCCACAGCACCTGCTCCTCCTATTCCACCCCATACTCCTGACAACAAGGTTGAAACCTAGATCACTGATTGGTTGACATTGGAAGCCCCGTCTTTAAAGAATGTATGAGTTAGGTAGCACTTTCACTTCTCTTCACACTTAATGGTCTATTCCTTGTTTACTTTGATGCAAGCAAAAACAATGCTGACATTCTTTGCATCCTAGAATACAACAGGCTATGTGCAATGTACACCCCAATTTTGATATGTACCCTGTACCTCAAAAAATAAAACCTTTAAAAAGAAAACAAATACAAACATAGCCGATAACATATCTACCAACAATAAGGCTAATGAAACATCGACCAACTGCTTCCCCATCAAATAATACAATCACAAAACTGTCTAGTACAAACTCAACTGCACGTCCATCATAACGATGCAGGGACACAACTCTCTGGTCTGTTTAAATTCAGCAACACAACTGGAGTAAATTCCTATGCAAATGTACAATCAATCTTTTCTTCCAATTGCCACCAATTGTTCACAACATTTACTTAATTGGCTCAAACTAGTTGTGTTTGCAAATTCTCATCCTTCATAGAAATGCCACAAATAAGCCTGGCAGCACTTATAGGTTCTCAAGTATAAGGTAAGAATTGGACTACTGTGCAAGAATGGTAACATTTACCATAATCACACAGGAAGATCCACAATAACTCCTAATGTAATTACTACAAGTACTGGAAACCAAAAACATCCCTATTAATGAAATCTTCCAGATGTCATACACTTTGAAAAATACATGCACTCTCTGCAACCATGATTCAGAAGAGCACATCCCTAATAAATGGTGTGTGCATGTATCCATACCAAATTTTGAATCCATTCCATTTCACCAGCCACTGCAGAATGTAAATCATGGCATACTATGCCCATTTCGCAATACAGACACTTGTTCCAGCATGCAAATAAACTCACATAGCCAATATGTCATACTAATGCTCCTGAGATACAGTGCAGATGGCACCAAAAATAACTGTTAGCTCACTAGTTTAACACACTGGCAAGTATCTCTTGCAACAAGCACTTCTGGTCACTATACTGCATACGTGAAAAAATGAAGTGGTTGTTTAAATTTACCGACATCTCTGTTACTCCAAAACGTAGGTTACCAGCAAATCTAACAAATGCCTACTTAATATTCTTTCAACCCAAATTTACTCACTAAACTGTAGCACAATAAACAGTTAGAATATGCCAACATGTATCTAACTACATCCATAATATTACAAAAGTACTTTTAAAAGTCAAGATATATATATATATATCAGCCAACAGGTATCTAACTACTTCAAAAATAACCTTCATTTCAATACACTTCAGTTATACCATTACAGGTCTTGTTACTACAATACTTCTTGTAAAGTCTGATATAGTTAGAATACGCCAACAGGTGTCTAACTTTTTGAAACATTCCCTTAATTACAACACATTTCAAACAAACATACTATCACACTTACACATACATAATTATAGGGTTTTATTTAATCCTCTATGTTTTTTTTTCTCCCAATGAGCCAATGATTTATATCATGACAATAGAACAACAGTGTAGCACACACTAATGTTGTACCAAATATACTACATTGAATGTAGTGCTTTTGAGGGTCAGAAAACGTAAATGTGTATGTAGAATTGTATGCAATTAAAGCTTTCAAACTATCCTGCTTAAAAAGATATACTGTTTTTTTTCACAGAAAAGAACCAGAGATTCCAGCTGTATTACTGTATGCAACTAAGTAACCATACCGAGTATAAACAATGGCATATTCCATAAGCAGTATCCTCAATTGTGCTACAATCATAAATACAATAAACACTTCAATATCATTCCACTATATTACAAATACGGCATACTCCCCCTACAGTACCTATAATTACTATGCACATATTACTATGGTCTGTGTGTCCAATGGCCACAACCACCACAATATAATTAAACCATATAACAATTACGTACAATACACCTTCAAATAACAAAACTCGCCCTGACCCCCCTGCAATTAAAATAATGTAAGCGAACACCAACATTGACTGCTGACTCAGCAGCATCTGCAAACCATTTTTTCACCTATAAGAGCAACTCCATATCGTCTTTATTCCACCTTTCCACACCCTCTTTCAGCCATCAAATAACCCCAAATGTGTTTTCCAAACTGTTCTTACAAAGCACTGTCCGCGGACCGAGCAGCACCCGCACCCACTTTTTTCACCTAGAAAAAGAGCTCCTTACCATCTTTATTCCACCCCCACACTTTCCAATCCCTCTTTCAACCACCAACTAACCCCAAATGTGTTTTCCAGACTTTTTCCCCACTGCGCTATCCACTGACACCAGTGGCTGTCCGTGGATCCAACATTGCACCGTTCCATAAAATATGACTCACTTCACACTTGTTATCATCCAATCAGAGGGCGCGTCCGGTGTCCGTGGACATCACGCCGCCCCCTGATTGGTGCAGGTGGGTGCCGGTGGACCGAATAGGGAAGTGAGCTCACGGACTGAACCCAGATGCCACCAATTTGATTTGTACCTACTTTTTTGCTGTTTTTAAAAACATGACTGGACAGATTTACACCAAATTTACAAAAGCACGCTTTCTGGACCAATTCGCCAATCCTGCTGCAAATATGGTGAAAATCCACTCAACGGTTTGGGCTATAGGCGTTAGCAAAATAATGTTTCCATTGAGTATATGAGCAATTCCAAACCTTTTGGACATCCCTATAACTTTGCCACCCCTTGACAAATCCACACCAAACTTTGCAGAATCATTCCGAGGGGGCCATATACTTCTTTTTGCTATTTGATGAGGATTTTTCCAGTGAGGGCAAAGTTAAAAGCCATCCAAAAACTTCTCTTTCTATGAGTAGAGAAACTTAGCCATAGCTACAGGGCCGCTACCGCAGGCCCTGGAATATGGCCATTGCTTCTGTGGTTGTTGGAGCATTGCAGCAGAACACTATAGCAAAACAAAATGCTTTCTATAGCTATTTTAGCCAAGTCACATACAGCACAGCACACTACCCAATAGCCATCACTGGAAGTTCATCCCCAGCTCAGAGCCAGGCGAGAAATGCATTTTGGGTATGCAGATTAGCTCAAACATCTATATGTGCCTGCTGACACGGGCGGTGGGACGGCATGGCCTGCCTGTTTCATCCAATCCCAGGGGACAGGCGGCACCGCGGTTGCCATGGATGCTTGATAACTTAGCTTCACACGGGCACGTGCATCTGCAGCCCGGCGAACGAGCGAGTTTTCAACAATACAGTGTTAAGGTAGGAAGCGTTGGCACGCACCGGCATTCCTACAGTTTCATGCTAAAAGCGAGTCACAGAAAGTTCACTGTCTCTCTCTGTTCACAGAGACACTGAACTGACGAGTGTGAATTTACGAGGCGTTTACGTCTGTAAGAGCTAAGGTAATTAATGGCTTGTACGGCTTGGGGAGCACAATCTGATCTTTGAAAGCAAGCAGATAGATGTAAACATAGTCACTAATGTTTGTAATGTAATTTATCTTTCATTTTTATCACATGACGGATTTGATCTACATTGTAGTATGTACATTTAAAATTTACTTTTGAATGTTTGTTTGACATATATTATGTTGAAATTTAGCCCTGAGGATGGTGCAAGTCACCGAAATGCATTGGCAATAGCTGTGACTAAATGCAGTGGATCTGTTGAGAATACGCCTAAATACATTGTGTCATCTGCTTGCCTGGCCCGTTCCATTATGATTTCATTAATTCACCACAATGCTTTGTTCACTGCATGGCACCAAATATTCAACATCTGTGATATGATGGCGGTGCATAATAACTCTTCCACTGAACATTGTGATGTTATCTCCTCCTCAGAATGTTGCTGTTTTTTATGTAAAGAGATATTTCTCCTATCATAGAATTGTCACCCGTGGATTTACTGTAATCCCTTACATGCATCAAGGGCAGACAGTGGAACTATTAATAGGATTTATGGGAAAGAGACACAACCTGCCAAACGTTGTTTTTTGTTTGATACCAAGATGAATTACATTAAAACATGTATAGCACAATCAAATCTTAGGTGCTGATGTGTTTGGGTGGTTAACGTAGTGGTGGGGTGCCATTGATTCAATATGTATGACAACCATCAAATGTTATCATACTAAAAGTGGCAGAATGGCACTTTTGTGTCCCTCTTTTTATGGCTCAGTGATGTGAGAAAGAACTGATTCATGATTCTCAGATATGAATGAAATATAGTAGAGGCATTGCCCATAGTAACCGTGACCTCTTTCAGTTTAATGGGAGACTTGGTGCTGACATTGATATGAATAATGCAGTCCATTGCTGATCTGAACTGCACTTTTCACATTATTTGCAAGGTGCGTGTATGTTTAACACCACAACATTACTCTATTTTGGAATGATGTTCCCAAATGTGGAACAGTTTAGAGGATAAAGGACCCACAGTTCAGGAGAACATTTGGCAAAATAGTTTGTGTGAATAAAACCTGGCTTGCAAGACAATATAAACATTCACTGACTGAGTTGTTTAAAATAGCTTCACCCCACTGATATTGTATTTTTGATCACCCCACATTGGCGTTGCTCTATTCGGCATAGGGCTTTATCCCCATGCCCTCCTGTTTGGAGTGAATACCTGTCACCCACTGTAGGTCCCCATAGTGAGGGACTATTATCAGCACATGTTTTATCCAATGCAACGCTACTGATCTGGTGGGAAGGCAGTAGAGCTTGTAAGAGGACCCACAAACTGGATTTAAGATATATCAACCACAATGTGTTGGGGTTTATACTTGCTTAATATGTTGCATTGATCAGAGGTTAGCCAGAAGCGCTCAGATGATAGCGTGATGGGGAGGGTCGGACTGGGACAAGAAATCAGTCCGGGAAGCATAAATAAAGTGGCCCAATACCCAAAAGAACGTTTCCTACAGCTCTGAATTTCAGCGAGTTGTGACTTTTCGCAGCAAACTATACGGAAAGATGGTGAGGTGTGGCATTGCTCAAATGTGTGGTTACTGCGTACAAAAATATTTCAAGTGAAAATTGGAAAATAACATTTTTTTAAATTAATTGTGTTTCTTCTAATGGATGAAAACATCCTAACACCCCCCTAATTGTTATTTTCTGGAAGCAGAATTCAGGCAAGTCTGTTTTCATGTAATTCATACACATTTATGTTTAATATTAAAGCAAAGCTTGTCATAACTGAATTGCCCAAAATGTGTTCCTACTTGTAGATACTGCCACTTAAAATATGTGCAGGTTCTTGACTTGCACATATATGTTAATCTATTCAAAGGAGCTGGTATTCAGTCATGCATGATCCCAAAAGATGAGAGTAAAAAAAAAAAACAGAATGTCTGAAAAATGTGTTGTGTACGTGTTTGTGTGTGACTTTTAAAATGTTTTGCCCTCTTGACTAAAACATTGAATCCGATTCTCTCAATGAAAGATTTCAAACCTGACTTCAGAGAAGGTACATTATTTTGGAGTCATTAAAAATACAAAGTTTAGAATTAAAAAAGTTAGAATAGCAACATCAATGCATCATCTCTCCCCTTAATGTGGGCATTTACTGTGCACAGTTTGCTCCTAGATGGAGAAAGTAGTGCAGAACTGAAAGCAGAGAGTGAGTTATAGAGAATGTAATAGCTGAGGATAGATTTGGGGGGTTGACACATCATATATAATCTGACAATATAATAAAAGGCCAGATGTATGTTTGTCCCTGTATGTTTTCTGATGCAGCAGCTTTGCCTGTTGTTACTGCTAAAGGGAGCTGGTGCCTTAGGATTTACAGTTACAGTAAGCCTAGAGGGAGTTGTAGGGTTAGGATCCATAGTGGTCCTACTGTGTCAATGAAAACCTGCACTTTGTCCAGTGTGCACGGGCCTGTCCACTAGTAATATAATAAGGCATCTAAGGGCAGCTGCAGAGTAGTGGATGGATACTAGTAAGAGGATGGAGAGTGGAAGGGATCATTGAATTTCACTTGATTCTAAGATGCAGTGTGGAGATTTATGGAATTCCTACGTGAAATGGTTCAACAGTCTTATGGGGCCAAATTGTGGTTCTCATTTGGAGGCAGTGGAGTTCCAGTGAGGCTAGCGCTCATCTGTCTTGATGCGATAGCGGCTCTACTTGGGTACGTTTTCTGCCAGGAATGTAGTGAATTTAACAATAGCTGGTATGTGATGCACCAAGAATCTCTCACCACATCACCAGCAAAGAGAGAGCAGGAGTGATGCTATGGGCATCCCATCAGCCCTTGCCCTTTCACAACCACAGTGTAAGTATACTCCCATCTGTTGCCTCACTCGACGCCGGCAGCAGATCCCTGAAGCCATGGAGAAGGCCCTGTATTACCAGCACAGCGAAAGCAATTGCATCCCCAGGATTCTTAAACAAAATACAAATACTATCTAATATGTTACTATGCACAGCTGCAATGAAGAAACCTGTGCTTTGGAGCATGCAATCATTTATAATATATTAGATGCTTGATGAATTGCTGCCCTACTTGACAGAATGAATGTAATAGCGAGCGGTGCACATGTTTTCTTCATTATTCACAAATGACTTATGACGTCCCCAGCCTGAGGGCGAATTTCTTTTGTTTCTTACTGTCTAAAATTCTTTGAATAATTGTAATGTGAATCTACTGAGACACTGCCAAGTGACTGATAAATGCACTATGCTGAATTTGTTTTAAATGATGCCTGACCAGGATTCGCCTGGAAAATGTCGTGCCCTCTTTCCTCTCTTTCTCTCGCGTAAGATATGTATATATCAACATCACAAACCAGGGGTGTTGCTAGGTCGAGAAAAGATCCGTGGCTACGAACAGAGAGATAAAGAGAGAATCCCGAATGCTGCTACAACGAGAGCCGACCTTAAACATCAGGAGCAAAAAAAGTGCACATCTTCCGGGACTGTGGCCAGTGACAGAGAAAAGGAGGAAGAAGTTAGCGGTGCTTAAGAAATCATGTCTCGCTCCCAAAGGTCGTGTTGCACAGACCTGTCAAGGTGAAGGTGACATGGAAGGACAAGGAATACATGCCAAAGAACTACAGAACTCTATCCCAGAGAAGACTGTTGGGATGGAAGACAGGATATGAGGAGGCATTTCAGTCTTGAATCTCGATTCTGTATGAGTCTAAATGGGACTGGTGTTGCATGTTTTTTTTAATTATTTTCCATATGAAGGTGGGTTGCTTCGGAGGCATAGAATGAGGGATTTTGTGGGACTGGATGCCCAGGGACAGTAAAAGTACCCACATACCTCATAATCCCACCAGGGAGTTCTTTGGCTTGTGTCGTGAGATCTGGAGGATGGGGGGGGGGGGTACTGGCACGCTATATATTGGGTATCTTTTGAGTTGCTGATGCAAATATTTCCCCCACGTTAAAGTGGACATCCAGAGAGACTCCAGAGAGAAAACGTTTTTCAAAATGTTATGTTTGCACATTTAAAATGGCAGTCTTTTGCTTTGTTCTGCAATAAAATTACAATAATATGTTAATGTTTTATTTAAAGATCTGGGCTGTGCTAATGTCGGGACTTTCATTACGATTTGGGACTAGCTAGTCTTCTGGTTGTAGCCCCTCAGCTTTTATGCTGGGCTACAACCAAAAGACCCAGATCTATAGTCCCTCAAGCTCCTCTAGCGACGCCTCTGACACAAGCAAATCAAATAGCACTCATGAGAGCACCGCGTGGCACCATTAAACAACATTACCCGTTTATAGCCATGGGAGGCAAAAGAATGTGTTAGTACACATAGCTGCAGTTAAGGTCCATTTTATCCAGCAAAGAATGATTGTTTCGCTGTTCCCCTCAGCTTAGTCATGGTTTAATGAAATAGCACACCTATCTAAAATTTGCAAGAGTTCATCTCTTCTTTTAATCAATGTTAAAGGAGAGCCGTGAATGCCACTTCAGGGTACAAGCGAAAAGCACCTTCTGTTTTGAACCTCCTTAAGTGGTAAACTCGTCCATCAATTCCTAAATAAGATTCTTGGTCAAATGTAAATCATATCTTTTCAAGATTAACTCTTTTTTTGAGATGGATTATTTTTACTTTAATTGAGATGGATTATTTTTACTTTAATTGAAATAGGGATGCAACGGAACTTGCTACTATTTTCTTTAAATCGGAATCATAGTTACTTGCCATACTTACCAGACACTCTTATAACACTAAGTCTGACTCACGAAGATTTGCACTAATGCAACTCATGATTTCCCTGTGAGCATCTCACTGCTCACTTACAACTGATTGGCAAAGCCTAAACATGAAGACTGTAGTGTTCTGGAGCATCACTGTCATGCCTTTCAGAAAATATTCGTGAATTTCATGTGCACATAAGAATCTAAAGGATGCTTCAGGCATCTCCACATTTGCTACAGTGTCAGGCTTTTGAATCAGGCCCAGGTCGCAGATACATATCTTAGATGTTCATGGGCATTTCTTGATTTTTTTTAAACTTTGATTTAATGTTTAATGTGCAATAGTAAATTATAAACTTTCGGCATACACCCGTATTATTTACCTTTTTATTGCATTGATCTGTAAACTCCCTACTTAATTTCACCGGGTATCCACATGGTTTGGTGATAGCAAACCTCTAATGGGAGTATACCAAATACCTTTTCTTCAAATGTAATGCATCCACATTACAAGACCTATCCCATAGTCTAGCCTTCTTTTTATTTTACTTTCATAATTAGGATCCATCTCCAATATATCGCCATCAACCCCCAAACAAAGAAAGAATGAGGCAGCACTCTGTTTCAGTTCAAGCACAAATCGGTTTGATTCCCGGCCTTTCAATTTAGAGCCCTATAATTTTAACATACTACTGGAGTTCAGATTACCTTGCATGTGTTTGCAAAAACAAGAACTCTCTGTACCCACTATAATGAAAGAAGCAAGCTCTGACCAAACTCCAGCCTGAGTGCCTCTACCAGCACCCCTTGCGGCATATTAATCACTGTGCACAATATTTTCGCCTCAATGTGGTTTAACTAGCTCAATTGGCCCGCACATAAAACTACCATCGCATATAAAATACCCGGTATGAAAGCAGTACGGTATTTTTCTAATAGACCTTGTATATTATAAACCACTTTATGGATGATATATGGTCTTGCAGTCAGCCATTTGTTCCAGGTTTTATTAAATACATATTCACCATAGTATTACATAGGGGGCGGGGGTTATGGTAATCGGGAAACCCAGGTATATACTAGTCACTAACATTTTCTAATGACTGATCATTTAATTTTCACATGCCTGGGGTCTTCCTAGTAGCTTTTTTTTCCCAGACACATGGTTTTGCTTTTACTTATATTAATCACCATCTAATTTTTTGAAGCATAGATAACCATATCCATCAGGGACCGCTGAAGACTGATCACAGTTTGGTCAAATAAAATAATGTCATCAGCGTAGGTGAGAAAGGGTAGGATAATAACATTAATTTTAGGTGGAAACATGTGTATGTTCATAAGATCTTCTTTCATGGCTGCCCTGTACAGGTTATAGAGTATGGGGCCAGACCACAACCCTGTTTAAGGCCCCTATTTGTTTGAAAATATTTGGTATACATCCCAGAGGTGTTTAAGTGGACCGTAAAGAAATATGAGTGTACAGCTGTTGGATTAAGTACAGCATTGGCTTGTCAATGCCCATAACATTCAGCTTTTTTCCAAAGAATTGAGCATGAAACTAAATCAAAAGCCTTGCTAAAATCAATATAAAAGCAATAGAGATTTGGCCTGAATGTATCGTTTGTTTGTGCAATGAGGTACTGAAATATAGATACGTTAGTGATAGTATTATATCCTTTCCGAAATCCCAGCTGAACACTCAATAGGTTATTTTTGTTTAACCAGTTTGTGAGTTTTTTCAATATGACAGTTGCAAAGATTTTTTGTATATAATCATTCATCGCCAAGAGCCGGTAATTATTCGGATTAAGCCTATCTCCATTTTTAAAAATAGAAATGATAACAGAGCTACACCAACAAATTGGCAAAGTATCAGAGCTGAGTATTTGTTCAAACAGGCCGTTTTGTATTTTCTTTTGTATAAGGTGTGGATTAGCTTTGAATACAACTCTAGTAATTCTGTCGGGACTTGCTGCACATGAGCTCTTCAAGTTGGATATAATACTAGTTAAACTATGTAGATCGATGTCCCAATTCAAAGAATCAAGATCAGAGGATAATTGAATACAATTAGCTTCCCTTGTCTTATCATCATAGTATATGCTCTCAATATGCTTACACCAGGTATCCTCCGGAATACGGTTGATTTCAATCGGTAACAAGCTCATCTTGTTTGTTTGTTTGTTTGTTTATTGATTTATAATGCGCTCCAGACCCAGAGGTAACCGGGCGCAGCAGAAAGAATATGCAAAGCTTACAATGTTACAGAAATCTAGAATTCACAATGTTACAGACATCTGCAATTTACATACTTACAGGTATATTCAAATAGTTGAAGTAAGATTAATATACATGGGTGCATTAAATTGAGACCAGAACTTTCAGGTATTCTTAGCAGAAAGCCTACAGAAAAATAAAACTCAATGTGTTGTATATGTCGAGGTTTTATGCCATTTCATCCAGTTTCTATACCCTCTGTTAGCACTCATTATAATTTTTGCTTTATGGTCGGGACTAATATTTTAATCTCGCTTTATTGTACTGCAAATTCTTTGATGAGAGCTCTTTTGTATGGCAATTAATGTGTCAAATAGGAAACCCTTTCTTCTATCATCACTGAACATCTTTTTTTTATAATTGAGTAGTCTTTACTTCATTTTATTTTTAAGCAGAGTGTCTAAAGCCCACTTTGAATCTTTCAGAGAGTCAACAATATCAAAATTGGACTGCTTCATATATTCATTTATATCTTTAATGACCATCTCTGTCCATAACAGGTGCTTACCTTGACTATCTGGCCTAACATTTGTTTCATGGATCCTATTAGTATATGTGCCATCACATTACAGATCCCAGCTCAAAATTGCATGATCGCGTCAAAATTGCATCATCGCGCAGGGCATTAAACTCCGTCTTGATAGGACTGCATTTTAAAGTCAGCATTTGGGAACATAAGGCATGATCAATATGTGACCTAGGAACTCTATTTGTCCAAGTAGCAATATTTTGACCCTTTATCGGATCATCAAAGTGCATAATGACAAGATCATGAGCTTTCGCAAAACTAGGCATGGGCAAATTATTCGCAGCACTATTCGGCTGGCTATGTTAAAGTCACCGGCTAGAATTATCAAACCCTCCAGCGATTTTTCATGCCATTTAATTTTCATGGTCTCAATATCTCTTTGGAACAGTTATGTGAAGCAACCCCTGATGGATTATAAACATTGATTATATGTATCGGAGGGGCTGCCTTAGCTTTAATTCTCAAAATAGCTGTGACAACATAAGAGGAATAATTATTATCACCAAAATGGCATAGTTCATGCGCCTGCCTCACAACAATAGCCATACCCCAATTAGCCCTCCCTCCCTCTAATCGATGGAACTGCAAGTTGATGGATAATCTGAAAACCATCATTATAAAAAGGTTTAGTGCACCAAGTCTCTTGAAAGAAGGAATACATCAGCCTGAACAATAGATTCAACCGCAATAGCGTGAACCAGGAAAGAGTGGTAACCTCTAGTGTTCCATTCAATAATTTTTACATCTCTTGTGGTCACCAGTCAGTTTTCCCGATGATCTATACATTCCATAGCCCACATTTGTCCATCCCAAAAGTCTGTATGTTTATTTTCCTGAAGCAAGAAATGTAAAGCTTCTTTATCGAAATTCGGATCTGCAAGAGGATGGAATCCTATCATCTTAGAGCATGGTTGTTCTGTACAAAGTTTTATGATTTGCGGCTTAAGCTTAAAGCAAAGCCTAGTTCAAGAAGCTTTGCCACACTCGTCTTGAGTAGCACCACTGTCAACATTAAAGATAATTCAAAAAGGGCCGAGTTTGACCTATTTCCCACCCTGGGCAGCTCAATACGAAGAATGTCTGAGGAAGTTATGAGACTCAGATTTGGTAAGACTCTCAACAATGTAATAAATTAGAGTGATTTAAAAATTGACTATATTCGGAAGGCTTAATTTCAGACAATATTACCCATCTGCTCAGCTCTCTAGGCACCTCATTAGATAAGGCCTTTATTGCCCCTGACACAGCATTAGGTTGCTGTTCCATTTGGTGGAATTTGTTGTGCGAGCTACTTAGACTTGGCCCACGGGAACATTTAGAATCAATTTCTTTTTTTGACCACTAACAAAAATCTGGGTTAAGGCAGCAGCATGATGATATTAGATTACAATGTCTTCGCACTCTGCTTGGGTTTGTATGCGGCTCCACATTAGTTGTCTTATTGAGATAGTTAGAGCTCTTTGGGCTTTTAAGCAAGGATTGGCGTATTGTACCATCGGCCAAGGTTTTAGTTACCAGCTTTACTTTTTCTCTCCCTTGTCCATTTTTAGGAACTTCCAAGGCCATTTTGGGTACAAACACTGTAGCAGGGATCTCCCTCTCTTTAGGCAATTTTACATTAGCAGATTTAGCTTTTTTTGGAGTTTTGGTCCCCACACCCGTGTAGTTGTTCCTATTAGTTAAGGAAACTGGAGATGTAAAAAAAAGCTCCTCAAAGTCCAATGTTTCTCGAGCATCAGTATTTTCTGAGGCATGTATATGTGGACAAGAGGGCAACAATGCCAGAACTTTCTCGGAGATTTTAGGACTAGTAACAGTGTTTTCCCGTTTCTTAAGGGTGGTTTTATTTTGGGTTTTAATTGGAGCTGCTTTTATTTCTAACAACTTCATTTCTATGTCTTTTGCCATATTGACCAGCGTTGTCTTAATTAATGCTTGTTCCCTGATGATAGTAGCTCTGAGCAAAGCTAACGCATCAATATTGGCAACCAGCCGAGTGAAGTCCTTACCAGAGAAAGCTCCATTGCTTGGCTGTACAGTTTCCCCATTTACGTCCGTGGAATTTGTAATGGAACTATAGGAGTCATCGGAGATTGAGGCCGGGCCATGAGGTCCGGAGAGTACATCTGCACCGACATCCTCCACAGGTAACTCCCACTCACCCCCAAAAGATACTGTCTGGAGGACAACTACCAGTTTTAGCAAGGAGTTCTTGTTGTCTATTGTGTCGGATAGGGAGTGGTTTGAAGAGGTTTGTTAATTTTTTGTAGGTAGTAGAAGTTTATTTGCAAATGTAAAAATAAAACGTGTAATAGATGTCAGAGGTTTCACAACGGGATCTTGTTTATTCGTGCCCTTGATGTCGGTAGCTGCATTTCCAAGTTACCACATTTTTTTCCACCAATCAGCCGTCTTTTGGTGATGCGCAACGTTGCTTTTCGTATTTCAGTAGTTAGAATCAAACAAAAGACAAGGCTCATTTTGCTGTACACAGCCTTACCTAATAAGTCCTGACCTCCTCCACACCAGAGCACCAGGAACAAGACAGTCCACTACACTCCGGAACACGAACGCTCACACTAATGCGCCATTTTCCAGATCTTACAGGTGTCAGGCAAAGTTCGTAGAGCACAGAGACCAGGAAAAGGTTGAGCAATCAATCTCCAATGAGGCAGCAATGCCGTGGCTTGCAGATGAAATGTCACAGATCCAGAGCGAAAGATAGTGAGCACAGTCCAATAATGCCCAACACACAAGACACTCCACCACACTCTGGAGCACAAAAGCGCTTGCTAACACAGTGTTTCCCAGATCTTAAAGGTGTCAGGCGAATTCTGAAGAGCCCCGAGCCCCGGAGCAGGAAAAGGTAGAGCAATCAATCCCCAATGAGGCAACAATGCTGTGGCTTGCAGATGAAATGCCACAGATCCAGCACGAAAGATAGTGAGCACAGTCCAATAATGCCCGAGACACAAGACACTCCACCACAAAAATGTCTTGTTTTGCTGCAGTGCACATCTTTGTGAATAAGGCCCACTGTGCTCCTAAGGAATTATAATATAGAATGTGAGTTTTGTGTGGTACTTAACTGCTGGAGTGGGCAGAGCCTGCAATGATTCTATTTAGTAAGGGTGACCATTTCTTAGGACCGTCCAAGGAATGGGTCCTTTGTCCCCCTGTCCTGACAGTTTTTTTTTTATTTAAACACCATAGCCCAGTTTTAGGCAAAGGGATGCTAACAATTTAAACTTAATTGCCAACAATTATGATGTAAATATACATCATAACACACTCCGAAATGTGCGGTGTAGGGTGGGATCAAACCCCCAGCCTTTCAGGTACTATCCACATGCATTAACTGGTTGTGCCAAAGAAACCTGTTGAGAAACAAATTAACAGAAAGGCCTGCCAAATGAATCAGTGAAATACCTTGTTTTTTAGTCTGGGCGTTTAGGTGTAGCTTATACACCTATAAGCCTGAGCTATTGCAATAAAGCACAGGTAGGGAGGATTGGTATAACAGGAGGGACACAGATGAATGGCATATGAGGAGGGACACAGTCTATAAGTGTTATTTGGTAATGAGCACTCTCATTGACTGCCAATGGCCATGCTAATCCCTATGGCCATTCCCACCCATTCCTGCTTCTCTCCGCCCAACACTCCTCCTCATGGGAACTCTCTGAGCTTGTTTGAATCAAGCCTTACCATCAGACTTCACAATTTGTGCCTGAAAGGGTTTTTTCAAAGCAATCTTCTGAGACTTAATGACCTAATTAGAGATGAAAATGCACGGCTGGTGTAATAACAATGTCCTTAACTGAGGTCCTGTTAAAAAGCCCAAACTAACCAGGGCTGGACAAGCATCGGTTGTATGGAATGGAAGTTCCACAAAGAAGCTAAGACTAAATTTTGCCCACCACCAATCTTTGAGCCATTCGTTCATGTTGTGCATCGCAGAGGAGTGGGGCATCCGAAAATGATAGCTGGAGACTCTCTTAGCTACACTGTGAAAACCTTCCTGTATATGTTGATAATAAAAAGTAATTGATCTTCTGTAGTCTTAAGATTTAAAATGCAAACGGGCAGTTGAACAATGGTAAACACGTTATTTGGGGCCAAAGCAGTTTCAGTTGGTGAGTTCAAATCCCTGGAGCACATATCTGATCACACATTCCATGTATCATAAGGAATGGGAAGAGTGAATTCAGTGCATCCTGGGTAAAGGACTTCTGCTAGTAGAGGCAGCTGAGCGATGCATAGATTATAATAGGAGAATATGGATACCACTCCTTCAATTTCTATTATGTATCCTAATAGAAATTGAAGGAGTGGTATCCATGGTTTTAGCTATAATGTTAGATAGCTTGGAGAGGTCCACTGTTGAACTTTAATAATTTAACAGTATATTGGATACCCCACACCAAAGAGCTAAAGGAAGGTTGACACATGTCTGTGATTATTGAACCATTTTTCACAAGGGCTGTGTTTGGCCAACAGTGGACAAATAAAATGCACCAGTCTTCAATTTGTGAGGACTTATGTTTCTTTAGGGCTTATGTGCACACCTTTTGCTCCACCCTGTGCCCTAATCCTGTGGCAAACCCTAGATGTAGCAATACAGAGGATGTTAAAACTACAGATTATCACAGGACAGGTTTGTTGGCCTCTGCATAGTATAACAAAGAAAGGCAGCCAGCAAGGAAGTTGTAACCCCAAATGACTGCTTTATAAAAGCTAATAAGCTTTCTTGTAAAATTAAAAGAGTGGCCCCACAAAGAGTAGAGTCACATTCTAAATAAATTGCTTGAAAGGCCCTGACGCCAGTCCTGATTCCGAATCATCTTATTATTCCATTTTATAATCATCAGACTCTGATTTCCAGAGTCTGACAATTCTTGATGCATGGACTCAGACAATCCCTAGACTTCCTGTGGATCAGTTTCATGCTCCATTATTACCATGTGAATAACCTCAAGAGGCTGGTTGGTTGGTGACTGTGCATTACTGGTTTCTGGATGTATTTCTAGTTTTTGGAGTACAGTAGTAGCTGTTGCGGGTGCAGTGGAGTCGCTAGGAAGTGCCACCCACACCCCATCCATGAAGACTGCTCTCAAACCTTTACCCTTCCCTGCTCTAAGCAACAGAAGGCCTGGTGCTGAAGACATACAGAGCACAGGGCCTGTTTGTTTGTTTGTTTGTTTATTTATAAAGCGCACCAAACCCTAAGGTATCTGGGCGCATTGCATTACAAATAGATTACGCAGTTACAGTTGAATAATAGTTTACATACAGTGTTTGTTACAGATTCTAGTCAGGTGAAATGTGCACACATTACATTTAATTCAGGCTGCAGTTTGACATTCATACCATAATTCCCCTTGACAGGAACCTTCTTCAATTCTCGTAAATGTTGACTTTCTTTCAGTGGCTATTGTGTTTTTCCACAAGGACACAGGTAGAGAGTAGGGTTTGTCAATTTAGGGCAGGCAGACTGGATGCACCACTTCAAGAGCTTTTTATGTAGAATCAATGTGACTGTTTTATCTTTCTATGGCCTTTTTGGGCATGCGAAATACTCAATGTTCATGCTACTGCGGTCTAGAGTTTCCGTAATGTTGCAAGAATGTTACTATATCACATGTTTATGTATAGCGCTTCATGCTTGAACACTCACACTTCTAAGTGGTGTAACAATGGCGCAAGCACCAAATATAATTGTACTCAATTGGTCAACCTCAGAAGGTTGAAGGACTGATTAGGCACTGCCAACATTTGAACTTGGAATTTGCAGGCAGACACATGTCACAGTTGAGTATTTAACTCCCTGAGCTATACACTTAGTGCAGATACAAATACATATCATATTTGCCTCATACCCTCCCCTAACCCTGTTCCCTCCAGTCCTTTTTCAATACAAAATATAACATTAATATTCTCACATTCATAAGAAGTGTACCATGACATATTTGCCCTGCTTCTAAGCACTATAATACAAAGTGAAATAATAGGTGTTATATTAATAAGAAATGTAATCGCCAAAGTCAAAGCATTGCGAAAAGTTGTGGGTATTCACATGTAAGGAGAAATGTCTAAATTGTAGCATCAGCAATTCGATACAAAGGCTCAGAATGCTGTCATAAGGCCTTGTCACGAGTTGGGCGGTATCCCAGTGGTAATTTATAAGCACTATGTGTGTTCTTTGCTGTAGACCTGTTAAAGATATGCAATGGCGAAGCCAACAGTTTTGGCTTGTTAATAAGTATTAAGCATATGCCAAGCCCAGCGATTAAATGCCCATGCATTTGTACGATTTTGCACCTGCTACCATCAATGGCCAGTTAATACTAATACGGCAGTGCCTGGAAAGGGCCCTTGGCAGGCCCGCACAAAAGCCCAAACTGTTGGTATTGCCAATGCTTGTTATTAACATGCATGCACCCTGATTCAACACTGCACATTTTATAAGTAGGGTAAGTGCTGGAAATACCATGGGATGGGATTGGGGTGGGTGCTGGGGGTACAGACAGTGGGACTGCCGGTTGGGGGATTGAGGGTCAAAAGCAGGGGGAAGCAAGGGATTATCAGGGGGCAGTCCTCTATTTATGTTGTTGGCCGTCCCGCATTTTCTTCGTGAAAATATGGTCACTCCAACATAGTCCGATTGTACTTTGGTGTAACAGATGTAGAGACAACTGGCTACATGCCCCCCTCAATTAGTGCTGGACTGACTAGCTCTGATACAGGGAGAATTCCCCATAAGCCTCATGAAATGGGGTCTCTTTTAATGGTAGGGGTATATGTATGCCTCAGGCCTGTGTCATGGATTTTAATTTATTTGTTTGTGTTAAGTAACTATTGAGCTAAACTAAGGAATGACGCCCTAGCCAACCAACTAGCGAACATGAACATCATGGGCACAGTAGGAGGCAGGGCCATTGAGAGACCCCAGACACAGATATTCTTTGGAAGGCATTAGGCCTCATTTATTACACGTATTCCATCAACAAATGTGTCAAAACACCATAAATGTAAGACATCATAAGAACAGTTAAGTCATCAATTTCATTATTTAGCATGGGGGAGTGGCTGTGGCCATCACCCTCCCGGAATGGGAAGTACAAGACCCCGTAAACCGACCGGACCCCAAGTCCCATTCCCTATTGCACTGACTGGTGAGGACTGCTCAATGAGCTCCTTGGATGACACCTCATTGTTCCGCGCCAAACATTGTACCATAACATACATTAGCAATACATCTCCCTTCCAGTGCCCCAAAATTGTCTAGCCCATAACTCAATGTAATGCAATGTGCCCCTAACCTACCACCACAGGGCCATTGGCCTACTGGCCTGGAGCACTCCCCCCTTACTGAGTAGCTCCTTGCCCACTAACTCATGCCTACACGTTCGGCCCACGGCAGCAGCCGACAGGGCCTTCACATCCACTCTGTAATGCTGGGATGACTCCTGCTGTGCTTTTCCCCCCATTTATACAGTTCTTTGATCGTCCATACATAATATTCAACTCCCATGATTCCAACCAGTGTCCATGGCAGAAGTCAACTGGGATTTGCTTGCTCACTTCAATCAGATTGGGATGACCACCACACTCCTCTCCAGTCTTTGTTTTGCCTACAAATATTATATTACCTCTCCCTCATGCCCCTTGACCCCCCCTTAGACCGAGTCTCTTGTGTGAAATTTGGCCAACCCACAGACCGTGATGTTTGGGTGTCATTCCCCTGCAACAGGGCATCATCTAGAGGTAAAAACAAGAAATTTAAAACATACCACTTACGAAACCAGTAAGACTCACACTCGCCCTCGACATAACTGGTGGAGACTCTTGATGTCCACACTGGTGCAAACACTTCACAATTCCTTGACCATCAAGCCGACAGTGGCCCCCACAACTTGCAAAACACTGTATTGAGAGTCAAGAGACTTCATCTTGGCCACACTACCCACAATCAGGATCTCAGTCTTCCTGTCATTTAGGGCTAGGAAGTTATCAGACATCAATCCTTAATGACAGAAAAGACTTTAGAGACCAACTCTGCATCATCTTCATGGGAACCTGTAAGTTCCAGAACTATCTGAGTGTTGTCGGCAAAGTTTGCAAAACTGATTCCCATACTGTCCAGAAGATAAAGAATAGTTTAGAGTAAACATTATATAGTAATGGAGACACACTTGATCCCTGAGGCACACCACAATCAAAGGTGGCTTCCTCGGATTTAAAGTCTCCAGAGGTTACCCTGGCCTTCCTGGGACCCAAAAAGGAACAGAACCAGTCAACGGCAGACTTAGAGCATCTTCCCACTTCCATGAGCCTGTCCGCCAACCTCCCATGATCAACAAGATCGGAGGCGGCGGACAGGTCCAACAGTAACAACATAGCAACTTTGCCTTTGTCTGCTATCTCAGCCAGGATATATTTGATGTCTATAAGTGCAGTCTCAGTGCAATGGTTTTTCTGAAATCCAGATTGTCTGCTCAACAGTAGACATTCCTCCTCAACAAATGTACTATATTTGGAGCAGAAAACAAGGGAGGTCCTGGGAGTCTCTATGGCAGACATTAGTCCTGGTTGCGAGAGCCTTACCCAGATTCTTTAGCTCACTATCTTTCACAGAGGAGAAATATCCCAATCATATCAGTCTTTGTCCGGGGGCAGTCAAGCACCGAAATGCTAGGCAAATCTCCTCTGAACAAGAGTACCAACAGTAACCACAGACATGTGTTTTGGTCTGGTTGGACCTCACCAGTTGGGTGATGTGCCTCTCTAAGAATAGTGAGCAAGGGGTCAATGTCTGGATTCCCCTAGTAACTTAGGACCCAAAGTTACTTCAAAATGCAAATAACAAAGGAGGGTCCTGGAAGTCTCTCTGGGAGCAGGCAGTTATGTCCATAACTTTGAGGAGGAAAGGCACATTAGCTATTCAACAACAGTTTGTGGGGTCCTGTGGATCAAACCCCTCTTTTTTTTAAAAAGAGGGGTGATCCAGACCTCCTTTATGTCTTCAGGAACTACCCCTTCAGCAACGGAACAATTAACAATGGAAGTGATGGGAGGAGCAATGCTTGAAAAAAAAATGCAACATATTTGCCTGAAAAATATTTCCCTTACAACTGGTAGGCTTCAATTTTTCCACCATTGCAAGTACATCTTCAACCATGACCTGCAAGAAGGAAAAAACTTCAGTCTCGTTTGTCTCATCCACTGGCAGCATGGTAATGTACAACAGATGAGGAGCCGGTCGCCTGGTCAGTAGAATTAGATTTTATGGTCTTTTGGTTTTGTCTAACCTTGTATATGAGACAGTTATGGTTGTTTTGTTTTTGTATTTGTAATTTTTTGACGTTAAGTTAAACAAATGTTTATAACTATTTGAGATTGGCTCCATTGTACACAACTTGTTTGATATTATTGAAAAATGCCAATAAACAAATTTGAAAATAAACTGATCATCATTTTATCCATTTCTCACTCCTTACTCCAGATATTAGGACGAAGAAAACCGGGGTGCGTACTAATTAAACTATGCGTAGATGTACTAGCAAGGTTAACCACAAGGCTTTTACACATATATGTTTGCCTTTAGTGTCAGCAATTGATGAATCTAGCACACTTGACTCTTATACATCTCAATTGCGCAGCATATTAAATTAGACCTATGACAAGCTAAAACCACTTAAAGCTAGTTTTGGGAGAAAAGACATTCACCCCAGCGCAAGCCAATGGGGGGTCTGGGCCCTCTGTGGTTTCATGTTATCAGTGGCGGGGAGTGATCAGAGATAGTCCTCCCCAAGTATTGTGCTCCCTCCACCCGGGGTAAGTGTTCCCTGTCTATGAATATATAATCTAGTCTTGTGTGTAACTTATGTGGGGATGAGTAGAATGAGTATTTGCGTGCTTCAGGATGTTTTTCCCGCCACACATCTGTCATTTCCAGCCTCCCCAACATGGCGGATAGTGCTGTCGTAGCGGTCGATGGGCCTCCTAGCTGTCGTGTGGATCTGTCCAGCCGTGGGTCATGTACACAATTAAAATCCCCCCCCCAAATAAAGAGATCGTTCCTGTACTGTGCAACTCTAGGATGCAGTGAGTTCAGGTAGGACGGTATGTTATTGTTAGGGAGATAGGAGTTCATGATACATACTGCTTCTTGTTCAATGAATCCCCAAATTACGAAAAACCTACCTTCCGGGTCAGTTTTGTCCACCCGGAATAGGAGCTGTGGGTGAATCCAGGTGTAGACCCCTCTTGCATATTTAGAATAAGTGGTACCAAACCCCTGTCCACCCCAATGTGTTTGTAGCTTGGCCACCGAGTCCGCCGTGCAGTGGGTTTCCTGTAGTAATGCTATCATTACCCCTTTTCTGTGCAGGTAGGTTTTAATCCTGTTCCTTCGGAGATAAGTCCTTAGGCCCCTTACATTCCATATCATTATTTTTATGGTGGTCGCAGCCATAGGGGTTTAGTAACGGATCTGTTGTCCCCCCCTTTACCCGCCTCTGTCACCCCCAGGAATGGACCTGTTAACCAGGGGTCGGTCTGTGTTGGGGTTGGGGTGTGAGCCTCATCGTTTCCTCTCTGCCTTCCCCCCTCCCTCTCAGTGTCAATTGGAGACTTATTAACATTAACAATCCTCATTCTAGTGAATAAGGGCAACAAACCTTTCAACTCAAAACTGCCCCAGCACTTGCCTCGAACTTGCAGCGCTCGGGGGCACCCGATCCTTCCAGGCCTTTCCGGGCTTCCCGGTGTGGGTGGTGTGTTGGCAGTCGGCCTCCACGTGTTGCAGGGGGGTGTTCGTCGGCTTCGTTGTTATTCGCATGTGTCGGTGCGCTCCTGCCCGTCATGGCATACGTAGAGTTGTAGATCTCAAGCGGTCCGGTATTCATTTAGCAGTTGTGCAAACCTTCATTTTCCTGTCGTTTGGTGCTTTCAATGGCCTGTGACTTTGTGCGCAGTGCTTTCCTTATCATCAGCAAGGTTGTTGTCCTCGAGCCACATATTTGCCGCTGCCGGAGTCTCAAGAAAGATAGCTTTCCCCTTGTATAGTACCTTAAGGCAGGATGGGTACAGTAGCATGTACTTGAGGTTTAGCTTGCGCAGCCTAGCTTTCACCGGTACAATGAGTTCCATGCTCGCTGCACCGCGGGGGTATAGTCTGGGTAAATGACTATTTTGGCGCCATGTTTCTCGATCTTCCCTCCTTCTCTTGAGAATCTCAGTATAGTCTCTCTGTCGCGAAAGTTCAAGACTTTTGCACTAATAGGGCGCGGTCGGGAGCCCTGAGGGGACCTCTTCTGAAGTGATCTGTGGGCCCGTTCTATTGAGAAGCCCTGGGTCAGATTGTCGGCCCCGATTTCTTGCAATAGCATCATTTCTACGAATTCGGTCGGGTCTGGGCCCTCCGTGTCTTCCGGTACCCCCAGGATTCGGATGTTGCCGCGGTGGGCTCGTCCTTCAGCGTCCTCTGATCGCGCCTCTAGCCGCGCTACTTGCAACTCAAGGTCTTGGACCTTAGATTTAAGTTCTATGGTGTCGTTAACATTGTCTTGGAGCATTGCCTCCGTTGTGGTCACCCTTTCTGTAAGGTTGCGAGCGTCCTGTCTCATCAGTTGCATGTCCGACTTGATTTCATCGATCCTGGTTTCGATGGACGTTCGTAGCGCCGCTATGGCTTGTAGCACTTGCGTATTTGTCGGATCGTCCTCCTTAGCCATCGGGTTGTCTGCTGTCTCTGTCCCCTGTTGTTGTTTCGCCCTGTCCGTGGTGAAGGAGTCCATGGTCGCAGTTTTTAATTTGCTTTTGAGGGGAGACATCGCCTATCTTTGGGCATGCTCCGCGGCCTTTTCCCGTTCAGCGGGGATGTGTATTTAGGGTTGATTGCGGGGGCGGTCATTGCAGATGGGGAGTCATCAGCCCGCGGATGTTCCAGAGGGGACCGCCCGTCACCTTCTCTCTTCTTCGTGTCTCTCCGTGTCTCTCACGGCCTCCCGCCAGCCAGCACCTCTCCTGCATGCAGTCTCGCACTGAGGGTCCCCCCCCCTTCATCTCCTCCTCCCGGCACTCGATCTCAGAGACAGAGACCCAGGTCACAGCCGGCCGCAGGGGTCCGTCCCCCCCGGGGTGTCGCCAGATCACTGGGTTGGATGCTGTGAGCCCTCTTCTCTCACCTCCGGAGGCTATCCGCCCTCCAGCGGTGCGTCTCAGATGGGACCGGCGGGCGCCACCATTTTGTTGGGCCGGGGCCTCCTCTCTGTTTGCTTCGGATAACCGTTATCTCGGTCTGATTTTCTTGCGGAAACTTCGTCGAGGGTAGGGAAACGGGTCTTTTTCCCATAGCTACTTCAGGCGTGCTTGTTCAGCTTAAGCAGGCCAAACGATTCAGTCCGTTGTAGGATCTCAAGCAGGAGCGCGAGGAGAACACGTCCTCACTCCATGCGCGCTGGCCACGCCCCCCTAAGATGATGATCAGACCAGTTACAGGTTTTGACCTCTTTAGGTGTAGTCTGCTGATTTCTGGTCAGCATCCAGTCTAACAAATTTCCCCCTTGGTGTGTGGCAATATCTACCAGTTGTTTAAAGGCCAGGTTTGCCATGAGATTCAACAAGGAACAAGCCTCTGGATCAGTAGTATTATTTGTCCATAGGTTAAAATCTCCAGCCACTAGACATGGTGTTAGGGGTTTGATAAAGGAACACAAACATGCCAATAGTAGCTCCTGGAAATCTGGCAGGGCAATTGGGGGCCGATAGAGAATTAATAGGCTTACGGTGGTAGTGGGGTTAAAGTGAAGTTTCACTAATAGACCCTCACAAGAGTTTAGTATTGGTATACTTGAAGTATAAAAGGTCAGCGAGTCTTAAAAGATGATAACCCCATTTTCCTTCTGTCCGTGGTGATCTGTGTGTAATGCTTTATACCCCACTGGAGCAGCAAGTTGTAGGGAATGTTGGTTTGTATCACACAGCCATGTCTCGGTAAGGAGCATAATATCAACATCTGCAGACAAAACATAGTGCACGATCTCCGTAGCATATCCTGCTAGAGAATGCGTGTTCAGCAACACTGTTTTCAATGAAGTTTGAGCTTGAGAATATTGGTTAACTTTTGGAGGACTCAATGGTATGATACTGCTGACTTCCTCTTGCTATTAACAGGCTCACTCCTGTTCATTTCATTCTGGAAAGTATCTGCTGTTAACTTGCCTAGATGAGGGGTTTCCGTATTATGCAGTATAACTAATGGAAAGTCCCGTGTCTCAGCATGCAGTCTGAGTTCCCGGTTGAGCTGAATGTGCCTGACCTGGTTGCTGTGGGTCATGCTTGACTTACTTTATGGTAAGGAGGAGTAATGTAATATAAGAAAAACACAACGCACCTTATCAAAGGAAAACAAGGTCGGGCGTAACGTCTCCTACTCTCCCTTCACCTCCCTTACACAAACAGGCACTAACCGTCCCATTAGTGGCAGGCATGTTCGTGCCTGCTTTAAAAATGTATCCCAGAGCGAGTCTGGGATTTGTAGTTCCCAAGACTTCCATCATGCATTCAGACCGAAAGGTAACTGCTTTTACTTGCGTGTCTGGCAGTAAATCAGAATGCTTTCGTACACACAATGAAAGTAGCAGTGCTAAGTAGCACTAAGTCCAACAACTAAAAATATTCAGAGCACAATAATCATGGTGATCTGAAAAAGGCTAAAGACAGTCTAAAAGAGACTCAATGAGAGCCGATAGCTACAGTAGCCCAAAGGAATAAAATCAAGTAAGTGAGGTATGGATATGATATTAACTGCCGGGGAGTGCTAGTAACACCCACATCCTTGACCCATGCCAACCCACTGTGCATCCCAGAAGCCCACACATCATCCTATGGTGACCTCACTGGCCCGACACCAACCACTGGGGTGCCAGGCACCCTCTTGACAACACTACGTGCTCCCTCCCTACTACTAGGTTAACCGCCAGGGAGTGCTAAGCAACACCCCATCCCTGTCCCAGGCCAACCAATGGGATGTCCCAGAAGCCCACATGCCATCCAATGGTGTCCCCTCTATCCCCACACCAACCACTGGTGTGCCAGACAACCTCTTAACACAATCCTATGTGCTCCGATGCACCCACAAGGTCAACCACTATGGAGGGCTAGCAAGACCTACATTCCCGGCCCACTGCAGCTAATCATGCATCCCAGGATCCCACAGACCATCAACCTCACTGGCCATAAACCAACCACCGATGCGCCAGGCCACACCTCCACCATGTGCCGGGGTGGTCCCTTGTAACTTGGCATATGCAGCCTACTCCATCCCTGGTTCCTCCTGTTCTATGTGCTGCAACGCTGCACACCCGGGCCATAGGCTGCTAAACAAAGTAATTACACCTGTGCCTGTAAACTCAATGGCTACTCTTTTGAATTCCATTTGACCGGAACCACACACAGCCCCAGGCCTGGCTGCCAATGTGTGAGGCCCTTCAGAGTAGACAGCAAGCGGCGGTGCCTGTATGGCTCATACATATTCACAGGGGAAAAGAAATACTTCTCACCGCTATTGCTTCCTGAAAGATCCCCCTTAGTTTGACGGAAATGTATTATCACACCAGGCCTGTTATGAAGTATGATTGTTTGAACTTAAGGTTCAAGCTAGTACATGGAGTGCCACTGCAATAATACCCATAATACCTATTTCCGCTCGTGCCCCTGATGATCCTTGACCCTGTAACGTAGCCATTGTCAGACCCATACCCCCACTGAGCCAACAGGTCTTGAATTATAACAAAGGTTTTGCCCACTAAATGTCCCCCCCTTTCTGCACTGAAAATATTTCATAATGGCTGCTATCCGTATGCCACGGAAAAGACCTGATAAAAAAAAGGAAACGAGAACTGAAGACCAACTACACGCACACAATAACTAAGAGATGGACTTGTAATGTGCTACTTCTATGGTTGTGATTATTTGTTAGAGGACGAGTCCTCTGTTTCTTGCAGTTTGTTGGTGGGCTGCGACCCACGTGTACAAAGGGGCAGGGCTCCCACCAGGGAGCCAGTTCGCGCTTAAATAAATACGAGTAAGACGCTACCACCCTGTCTCCGAGATTTATTGCCTTATTGCCTGCATGACTTATTACTGCATCATTGATCTGCATAACGCTATGCGCAGCGTTCCAATTGAAGTCATAACAGGACTGATCCTAGAATGAAACAAAACAATAATGAATGAACAGTGCACTATCGATCATCCAGTGCTTATAATTCAAAACAAAGTCTTACTGTGCCACCAAAAACAGCAGGGACAACACCGTGTCAGAGCACACTTATTACAAACTAATCATTATTGCTCTGTCATTTGAGTACCATTATGTTAAAAAATCATCTTTGGTGTGTGGCCTGCTAGAGCAGAGACAGGCCTTCATCAACCACTCCCTGTTGGAGTACACCTGATATGGGGATTGAACTTGGGTTGTTTTTTTCAAACGCACAGGTTATAACATTGCGCTAGTGCGGCGTGGATGTCATTTCACCAAAATGCCAGGGGTAGCAGAAGTGACATTACACGACCCATGACGTCTCATAACATGACAGGAAGTGATGTCATCCGACCCCACCCCGAACTGACAACACGGGAAGCAATGGAACATGACCTTTCACTCCTAGACAAAAGATGACGTGGAATCACATAGCATTGTTCCTAAGTACACTACAAAAAATATGGTTACGATATCACTATAAAGTCATTTACGTTTCATACAAGAGAGTATCACCAGATGTATCATTAAGATCAATGTGTATAGGCCCATATTACCAAGTTACTTTGAATGCAAGCAGGCGTCCAAAGCCAAATGATAATGATGTGTTATTACATAGCACTTACGCTTAAGCGCTTTATATAGAACAAATATGCACACAACATCACCCAACCTGTGTTGGTACTCATTCAGTGACCTCAGAAGAATATTGGATAGAATTCCACAAAAAACACATTATTTGTTATTCCTATTCTTTCTTATTTAGGGTCACTGCTCAAAGTGTTACACATTTGGAACCCTGTGTTTTTCTAAGAGGCCTGAGCAAGAAAGGCAGCCACTCCAGAAACGGAGAGCCACTCGCACCAGCGCAGGAGATTACATTTAAAAAAAAGGGGTAGCAAGGGAGCGCACAGGGGTAGCAAGGGAGACCTCAGGGGTCACATTTGCGGCCCCTGGTGACCCCAAATGACATCCTTGTACTGCGGCCCTTTATGGCGCGAGTTAAGAAAGTGGGATGTGCCTGGCACCCCCAGACTATGACACAATTCCCCTCACTTAGTTAAACGGCAGAAAATATTCTACTTACATAAAGCATAACGTTCCTTGTGCCTCTGCCCATACTGTTACCACGATGGTCACCATGCCCCCCTTGAATGCAATACTCCTGTCAGGGCCGACACTGACCATAATGCCTTCCCCAAACACAAGCAAACGGCTTTACGAATGCCTTTCATATCTACGGACCCAAATGGGCATCTCTCGCTTCTGGTGCATGCATGCCTGTGTCAGCTGCTCCAGTCAGGAGAGGAAGTCCTTATGACTCCGGCAGTAGCCGTGCCAGTAAAGAGCACGCCAGAGTCACAGTGCCGAGAGAGAGCAGAACAGCAGGGATGAGGGGGGGCAAAGGCAGAAGCAAAGCGGAAGGTCTTGAGGTGCTTCCGGAACCAGAGATGGTTCTCCTCAATTTTTAGAGTGGCAGGGAGGCTGTTCCAGAGAGAGGCCCCAGTCAAAGACAGAGCTCTGCCCCCAAGCTTGTTTCTTTGAAAAAACTACTGACCTTGAGGGAGTTAGAGCCAGAGGAGCGAAGAGCTTGATAGGGGAGGTATTTGCACAGGGATAGATGAAGGTATTTTGGACCCAGGCCCCAGAAGGCCTTGCGGGCAGTGCAGAGGTTTTTGAATTCAATCCTTGCATCGCCTGGGAGCCAATGGAGAGATTTCATAGCTGGTGAGATAGGATCACAGGGCTTGGGGCCAAGGACAAGTCTTGCAGTCCTGTTCTGGATTAGTTAAAGAAGGCGGAAAGTAGATCAAGGTAGATTTAGAAAGAGGCTGATACAATAGTCCAACCTAGTGAGAACCAGTGCTTGGGAGACAGTGAGCTTCTGGGGGAAGAAGAGGAAAGGCACAGTACCTCTGAGGAGGTGTAGTAGGAAGTTTGACTTTCTAGAGACATCAGAGATGTGGGCGGAGAAGGAACATTTTTAGTCAAAGATGACCCCGAAGTTCTTAGCCTCACAGGTGGTGATAGGAGGAGGGCCAAGGGAGGCCGGCCAGAGAGTGAGGGGAAAGGATGGTGGTGTGCCGATGAGGAGGATCTCCGTCTTGCTGGCATTCAGACAAAGATTGTTGGCGGCACACCAATCTTGAATGGCAATTAGGTAATCAGAGTTAAGAGAGGGAGAGGAGGTGGCCGCGGGCAGCCTAAAAATGATTTGAGTGTCATCAGCGTAGCATTGGATATTTGAGCAGAAAATGGCAATGTAGTGGGCGAGTTGCCAGGTATGTTACGCTCACCTGGTATCCACGGTGGCGCCACACGATACTGTATGGAGGTCTAAGCGCTATCCCGGACCCCTCGCTGCTTGGTTATGTGCCAGACGTTGGGTAGCGCCTATAACAGGAGAATGGAGGGTTAAGATACTGGTTCTGTGATGGGTGGACTCCCTCCTCCCTCTGGTCCAAATCCCCTCCTTTGGGGTTATTGCTCACCTTAGGTTTTTGTGCATTGAACTCTCAATCCTGCGTCTCTGTGCAGGGGCATGTTGTTGATGCGGGCGTTCCATGGACCTAGCTGCTTCACTGGTCCGTGTGGCCTTATGTCGGGTCCCGACCAGCTGTGACTCCGACTCTGCTTGCTATCTTCCAGGTGAGTTATAATGTCTTTTTCGTCTTTATTCTGTCTCTTTCTTTCCCTCCGTTTTCTCTGTCTTCTCAGAGTCTTGCTCCATTACGCTGTTCCCTAACAATGTCCCTTTTTGTTTTCACTGGGATGGTTGCGATCTAGCAGTTGCCCCGCCGATGGTGAAGACCACGGTGAGATATTGATTCGCGGAGCACTGTGCTGTTTATTGGTGTTAATTGCTAACCTGTGTTTTCTTCTCTTCTTTGTACAGGTTGCGGTGATGTTCCGGAGTGATGAGCGATTGAAGCGCTGCTTCCCCAGGTAAGTGCTTTGTTAATGCTGACCTTGTTCCTTCTCTCTTGCAGGTTGTGGTGAAACCCGGAGATAGGCGAGGTAAGAGAAGCACAGGGTGCTGCCAGGACTCGATGCTTGCCCAGGTAAGAATTGTTATTAATACTGTCCTTGTTTCTTTATCTTTACTGGTTACGGCAAATTCCGGAGATGGGCGAGGTAAGCAAAGCGCAGGATGGATTCAAGGCCGGTTACTTCACAGGTAAGTGTTCTTGCTTGCTAATGCTGTTCTTGTTCTTCCATGTTATTAATGGAATCCGGATCCAGGGCTTCAGGATCGGGCCGCCGGAGAAGCAGATGAGCAGGAACTGGACACAGTAAGCGTTACGCTGCAGGAGTGCAGAATAACTAGAAGCGTGTTCTGCTGTTTGGGTGTGGTTTAAATAGCCCAGGTAAAGTAGTTGCAGTCCAAGTAGTTCCAGGCCCAGCCACACCCAAAACACTAGACAGCATGGGTTGTTTCTAAAGAACTGAGCTGTGTAATAGGCCTCCATGTTGGATTAAGGTCTAAAACTGGTATTGCTTTATTCCTGATAATGATCCTGACCCCAAAGGCGCCAGGACTGACTCCATGTATGTTTCTGATGGAGTTTCAAGGCAGACCTTTGGGGCCAGTGTGAAAGGCTTTAGCCCCATTGCTGCCAGGGGGCTGTTATACCTGAGGGAGTCAGCAGCATGGATCGTGACAGGTATTGGTTGAAAAGCCAGGGCGAGAGGTTAGACCCCAGGGGAACACCACAGGTAGAGAGGAAGATAGATGACATGAAGGACACAACTTGGACATGGGAGGGTCGATCAGAGAGGAAAGAGGTCGCAAAGAGTCTGATCAGTGATCCCCAGGTTATCACGGAGGCGGTTGATCAGGATGTTATGGTTGACCATGCCAAAGGCAGAGGAGAAAACGAGTAGGGTGAGGACAGAGGAAATGTTAGAGGCAAGGTTGGAGAGCACATCCTCATAGATGTTCAGGAGAGCAGTTTA
Source organism: Ambystoma mexicanum (assembly GCF_040938575.1). Lineage (NCBI taxonomy): Eukaryota > Metazoa > Chordata > Amphibia > Caudata > Ambystomatidae > Ambystoma > Ambystoma mexicanum. Next base: position 889,368,515 of record NC_090937.1, on the reverse strand, counting down.
CGAGCTTCTGCCAGCTCTGAAGCCAGACTGATGGTCATGGAAACAGCCAACAGAATGAAGGTTAAGCTTAGAGGTGACCCACTTTTCCAGGAGTTTTCCCAGAAAGGGAGTAATGGAAATTGGGCAATAGTTGGCCGGGCAAGAAGGATCAACTGTGGGTTTCTTGAGAAGAATATGCACAAGGGAGTGTTTCAGAGGTGAGGGGAAGGATCCTGAAGCAAAGGAGTGGTTGCAAAAATCAGCAAGGGCTGGAGTGAGGATATCAATGTGGTCCTTGGCGGTTTTGGAGGAACATGGGTGAACCTGTTTTGATAAGGCTTTCATAGATTGGACTTGTCTAGCGACCTCATCAGGGGAGAAAAGAGGAAAGGACGAGAAGGATGGTGAGGGGGTGGCTGAATGACGGTCAGCAAGTACAGAAAAAGAGGGGAGATGAGGGGGAGTGAAGGAGAGGGTGGACAGGATGTCCTGGGTTTTTGTGATAAAGTAGGAGGCAAGGGCATTGCAGAGAGCCTGGGAGGCAAGAGAAGGCATAGAGACTATAGCAGGTTTGGCCAGCTCCTTGCAGATTTTAAAGAGTTCAACCGAGTTGTTAGATGCCGCAGAGACACGGCCTTGAATGTGGACTATCTTCTTGGTGTAGTTTTGACCAGTGTTGCTAAACATTCTTTAAAATGCATAATTTGCATCACACTTAATCAAACAACTACCCACTTGGTTACTATTCAAACAGTGTCACAAAAGGAATGATTAACCATTTGCAACTGTGGGCCACTTTTCCATTTGTGCCCGAGACAATTGTATGGCCCAATCCGCCCCTATTAGCAGATAAGAGGCCAGCCCTCCAGTCTGTTTTACACTGTCTATTTACTTTGCCCACTTCTTGAAACAACTAGGTAACTAGGAACAAATGTAGAAATAATAATAATAATAATATGTCTCCATCAGGCTTTGTCAAGATGGTGCCATTTCTAATACTATTGCCACCAACAAGGGCCTCAAGCAGCGATGCGTGCTTGCCCCCTCTCTATGTAATCTCTACGTTGCAGACCGGGATGCCTCCCTACGTAAGTCTCACAACTTGACCCCTAAACTCGCCTGCGTACCTATTTCATGATGGCTCGATGGTACTGCACTGTTTGACCAAACTCCCCTTGGTCTGCAAACCATCGTTTCATGCGCTTTATCAGCACGCCTCTGCCAAGAAGTTAAAGATAAATCAGAATATGACCATGGTCATGATGCCTGGAGGAAGCAAGTATCGAAGTCAACTCTTCTGCTGGCATAAGGGTCAGGGGGACTTGACATTGTTGATTCGTATACTTACTTAGGGTGGCCTAGAAAGTCCTTGCCCTCGGTACTATTTTATAAAGTTCTGATCTCCACCCCATCCCACCCTCCCCCCACCTACGATAGCCATTAGAAATTGGAAAGCATGCTGGAAGTATACAAAAAGGGTGCGAGTCAGAAGATCATGCTTGGACTTGCAACCCTCCGCACACAACACACGAAATGGCTGGACAGCATTGAGGGAAAATGGTTACGCTCCTTGCTCGGCTTAGCCAGCACGGTCCCTGTCCAGGGCCTACGTTTGGAATTAGGACTCTTCATTTTTGTCGCATTGGACCGTAGCACGTTGTAAACTCTTTGCTTCGATGGTATGGGCAGAGGGAAAGCAGCATTCTTTATTGGCCTTGTTTATTGAGCATGCCCATAATAGGCTCTGCAGCACGGCCCATTTGGGTCTTACTAATACTGCGAGGACACGCTTAACTCTTATTGGCCTGCAGCTCCCTAAAGTGTCAGACACTGGTGCTTTCTTTTCCGAATTAAAATTTGGGATTGGGACTGTTCTCCATCTACTGCGACTTTAGCAACATAAAAAAGTATACGCAATACTCTGTTGTTTCTTACCTGAACAACCCCGGAGTTACCTTCTGAAAATCTGCGATATGACAATGAGGCGTTTTATATTATATGTGCACTTTAACTCACTTCCTGTTCTTGAATTCACTACAATCTCCCGAAAAGGGTGTGTCGACTTTGTAAATCAAGTGTTGGGACAGCGCTGGATATTGTAACCAACTGTTCTTCCCTAGCTGAAAACTATTGGAAGAGCTATGAAGGGCGTTGCTCCTCCCCCCACAAATGTCAGTTCTAATTTATTTTGGCATTCAATCTATTCAGCCAATTATTTGGTTATTGTTGCTGCGGCACATGGCGCGTGGGAAACGGCTTTACTCGAGTTTAATGAATCTTATGGACATTGATTTCAGATATGCCCTGCTAATTCCATGTTTGACTTTGCTAGAATGAACTTTGTATTTTATGTATTTATTGAGTTTTTTCTTCCTTAACTTTATAATGTGTTTTGTTTTAAGTGCTGCTTAGTGATTATGCTTATGCCTCACTTTGCATTTATATTCGGGTTCATTTATTTGACTGTGCAAAATGCGGACTGTGCAACAGGCTTACATTTTGCCATATGCACTTAATAAAAAAAGAAAATAATAATACTAGTAATAATAATAACAATATTACTTCAAGCAAATTACTATATACAGTAGGATGTGATATAATGTTACATCCCCTCACAAGAGACAGGGTATTCTCCTTCTAGGTACCTCAGGTGTGAATTGGCCAGCAGGATTGATTTGCAAAGGCTCGCGCTCGAAGCCACGGATCTGTAACAATTTCCATTCCTTTCAAAGGATGCCTTGGGCTTATTCTCCCTGTGGGACTCTGGGGCCTGTTTAAGCACTGCTCCTAGCACCTGCTTGAAATGCTAGCCCTTCCTGGCACCCTGTCTCATGGCTGTTGTTTGTGAGTCCAGAACTCCACCAGACACGTCTCACTAGAAGGTCTGCTTTATTCTTTGTCACACAAACAACTGTTTTGAGGTGTAGAACGGGAGTATCTGAGGTCAAAACGGCAGAAGAGAATATATTTGCTTTAATTCAAAATTACTTCTGGGACTGGGAGAGCAGCCGTGGACGGGAGTTTGGGGGGGGGGGGACTCACAGTTATAAGGAAACAAAGTTATGCATCAATCTTAAATCAAAGAATTAATGACTTCATGAATTTGACATAACAAACAATGCGAAATTGTGAAATACTGTACACTTGCCCAGAACTCCCTGAAAAAAGCACTCTTCATGTTTATTGCAGGGAATGGCGATGACTGAACTGAGCTGTTAACTTAGAGTTAGAACACTGCTTATATGACAGTAAACTAAACGTGACTTCCATTACCAAAGCTGACCTCTCGTGTTATATTTCTCTTCAAGTATGGCCCCTGCCAGCCTCTGGAACCAGGCTTGAAGCAGGCCTGCTATTGTAAGATGTACTGCTAGCTTGGCTTCAGTTATGTTGTGAGTTATCTACCGCAGCCACACCCATATTTCCTGTCTTCTGGCTCAGCTTCCTGGTTTTCCCAACATAGGTTTTGGCTTAACAATATCCCTTCATCTTCTCTCCTCACTGTCTCCCTTCTCAACATCGCTCTCTCTGGACCACTGTCCTAACACCTACAGAGCTAGGAGCTTTATAACTCATTTTATTCAGATGGCTGAAAAGTCAATGGATAAGGAATGTAGACAGAGGGATGGCAAGACAAACGATCTTACTAGGCCTTGTGACATTCAGATTGTGCAAGGGCAAAGAAGAAGTGCAGGGGAGAGGTTGAGGGGTGAAGTGCAGTGTAGGAGTTACGGGGAAAGTGCAGTCAAGGCATCAGAGCTCTGAGTAAGTGTGAGGACGGCAGAGGACTAAGCGGTGCAGTTCCAGACCGGAAGTGCAGGGTAGGCCAGAAAGCAGAGCAGGGTGACTGGTAGGGAGGATGGGTGTGGTACCTTTTGTGACTCTGAGGGCAACCACCCCACCAGTCATGAAGAGCAGGCAGTAGATTATCAGGGGAGAGCGAAGGAAGAAGAGAATATGGAGGTCTCCATCAGCTTCCGGAACATCGGGTGATCCGGCTTAAGGGAGGGCCAGGGATGCCATTCCAGAGGGAGACACCTGCAGAGGAGAGAGATCTACCCCCACTCTCTGCTTGAGAAGCGTCTGACCCGCAGTGGGTTTGAGGTAGCTGAGGAAGGGATATAGAAGGTGGGTATTTAGAAAGAGGGTGTTGGATATGGGTGGGACCACAGCCCCAGAATGTCTTGTGGACGATGCAGGGGGTCTTGAACTTGATCCTCATGCTGACAGCGAGCCAGTGGTGAGATTTCAGGGCTGGAGAGATTCGGTCCCTGGCCTTGAGGCCAGGGTTAAGTCTCACAGTCCTGTTCTGGATTATTTGAAGAGGGCGAAGGGTAGGGTTAGGAAGATTGAGAAAGAGGCTGTTGCAGTAGTCCGGCCTGGAGAGAACCAGATCTCTGGATACAGTGAGCTTCTGGGGAAAGATGAGATACCTATGAGGAGGTGCAGCTGGAAGTGGGCCTTCTTGGCAAGGTCCATGATGTGTGGAGAGAAGGAGAGAGTGGAGTCAAAGATGACGCCTAGGTTCTTAGCCTCACAGGAGGGCAAAGAGAGGGGGCCCATGGTGGGCGGCCAGAGCGGGAAAGGAAAAGTGGGAGGAGGGGCTCAATGAGAAGAATCTCTGTTTTACTGGCATTAAGGAAGCGGTTGTTAGAGGTGCACCATCCCTGAATAGAGGATAGAAAGTCAGGAATGAGCTAGGAGGGAGAGGAGGCTGAGGGTAGCCTGAAGGAGACCAGAGGGGACAGATAGATGTTAAAGAGTCAGGGTAATAGGATAGAGTCCTGGGGAACACCACCTGTAGCAAGAGAGGTGGTGGAGAGAAAGGACCAAATTGGACCTGGGAGGGGTGGTCAGAGAGGAAGAAGGTCAGCCACGCCAGAGTCTGACCAGTGAGGCCAAGGTTCACACTGAGACAGTTGACCAGGGTAGCGTGATTGACCATGTCAAAGGCAGAGGAGACGTTGAGGCAGATGAGGACAGACTGCTAACTGGAGTCAAGGTTGGAGAGCAGATCTTCACAGGAGTTCAGGAGAGCAGTTTCCGGGACTCTGGCCGATCTGAAGCCAGACTGATGGTCATGATCATGGACATAACCAGCAGATTCTGTGTGGAGGTTTAGCTGAGAGATGGGCAGTTTCTCAAGGAGGTTTCCTTGGAAAGGGATGATAGAGATCAGGCGATAGTTGGCCAGGCAAGAAGGATCAACAGAGGGCTTTTTCAGGAGGGGGTGCTTGAGAAGAGAGGGGAAAGATCTTCTGGCAACAGAGTGATTGCAGAAATCAGCCAAGGCAGGAGCGAGGGTATCAATGTTGTCCTTAATGGTGCTGGAAGAGCAGGGGAGCACCTATTTGGATGAAACTTTCTTAGACCAGACCTTATTAGAGACATCATCAGGTGTATAGGAGAGAGAGAGGAGAGGAGTGGGAAAGGTGGCCAGAGGGGAGCTTAGAGAGGAGGGGAGAGAGTGATTAGGATAGGAGGATAGCGTGGAAATGATGTCCTGAGTTTTAGTGTTGAAACGAGAGGCCAAGGCCATATAGAGGGCCTGGGAAGGAACAGAAGAGGTAAATACTGCAGTCGGATTGGCCAGCTCCTTGCAGATTTTAAAGAGTTCGGCCATGCTGCTAGAGACCGCAGAGAAGACAGACTCTGTATTGCCTTTGGAGTAGGCATAAGGCCAGTTTGTCAGAGGTTGTGTCAGATGTCCTCCACTTTTGCCTGGCCACTCTGCATTTGCATTTCAGAGTGTCCAAGTCAGAGACATACCAAGAATTGCACTTGGAGGCAGGCTTCAGATGGATCCTCATGACAGGGGCAATGCTATCGAAAGCATTGGAGATAGAGAGATGAAGGTTGGAGAGGGCTGTGTCAGAGTGGGAGTCAGCCGAAGGGGTAGGAGGAATTGAGAAAGTAGTGGCAAAAGTGGCAACTGACCAGTGGTCGAAGTGGACGTGAGAGGTTGGGAGCGCTCCTCCTGTACTTTTTTAAATTAATTTGTACTGTTCCCATACTTTTAGTTTAAAAAGAAACCTTTCCGGAATGGTTTCATTTTAAAATGAAAGTGTAGGAAGAAGTTGAAACTTACACTTCAGTGTGCTGCACTAAATGTTCCCTTAAACAGCAGGCACACGTATTTAGGGGTTTTTATGGGGTGTAGGAGGGGGTGTGGCAATTGGGTTTGTGTAGAGCGGGGACAGAACAGCAGGGAACATAGTTCCACTACTTCTATTCATACACTATGACCACTGTAACTGACACCTGCTTCATGGGTCGAATTAAAGCAAAGGAAGGTGTCACCGCTGGGGTAGGTTTTGCCAGGGGATAGATAGTTTCAGGTGAGAGAAAAGCAAAAAGTGATCAGTCCAAGAGAGTGGAGTAGTGAGCTGGTTAGAGCGTGAGGATGTCTTAGGAGATGAGAACATCCAAGGTGTGTCCGGACGAGTGTGTTGGACCAGATGGAAGAATAGAGAGGGAAAGAGTTGCAGAGGTTGAGGAAAGGCCCAGAATGGTCAGAGGAGTCCAAGTGGATATTGATATCCCCAAGGGGGAGAAGCTTAGACATAGAGGTAAGCAGAGAGGAGGAAAGATCAGTCCATTCAGAGAGGCAGAGGGTGACCTGACCAGGCGGCCTGTAGACCCATTCAGGAAAGATCAGGGCCACTCAACCTCCAGGCTGATTGGTCCTGGGTTGGGAGAGGATCTTGCAGCCCTCAGGGAGGAGAGTGTCCAAACCTGTGACAGAGCTAGCCATGAAACAAGTCTCAGTGAGAGCAAGAACAACCAGATCAAGGTCTTTGGGGAGGTGGCAGATGTCAGAGAAGTTTTTGACAGCAGCAAAAGCGTTAAGAGTAGCTACGTGGACCAGGTTGCCACTTTTGAAAGACTTCCGGGTTGGGGTACTGTGTAGACATATGCCCAGTGGAAGAGGCGGAGGGGCTCAAGAGAGGGCTGTGGTAGAAGGAGGGGGCAGATGGCACAGAAAGGAGGCAGCAGAGGAGGTGAATGTCAGAGGAGTGGAGCGGTAGAAGAGGAAGGTGGCAGAAGAGCCAGGGAGGAGGTAGAGGTAGCACTAGGTGGCAGAGGGCCCAGAGAGGAGACCGAAGGGAAAACCCCAGAGGAAGCAGCAGAGGAAGAGAGTGGCAGAGGAGCCAGAGAGGTAGAGGAGGAAGGTGGCTGAGGAGGCAGAGAGCTGGTAGATAGAGTAGTAGGAGAAGGGAGGAAGTTGATAAGATGTGGGAGACGCATGTACAAGAGGAAGAGGTTGGGCTGAGTGCCCTGGACCATTAACGTCCCATTTAGATAGACATAAATGATGGTTTTGGAGGACAGGAAGGAGGTCAAGAGGACCTTCTATCTTGTGCCACCATTAATGGGTGATGAAGAGAAAGGAGACAGAACAGCGACCATGTGTAAGGCCATAGGCCGGGACTGACCTGGGTGTCCGCATTGGGAACACTGGACCACAGACCAGAATGTTCTTCTTGAACTTCTTCCATTCAGACTTAGTTAGAGGGATAGGATAGGTGTTAGTCAATATTGTATGTAGTAACCCAGTGGAAGACTACAGCACCCTTATCCTCTTGGCAATAGGGAACCCAACCTTTGGTATAGGTCTGTACCAAACAAGTTGGAAGAGTGACTGAGCAGCAAGACTTATCTCAAGAGGGGTCAATGTGAGCCGTAGAGGTGCAACACAGAGATTCATGGTGATAAGTATTCAATTAACACTTATACTCAAGGTTTCTCTTTAAAATAATGATTTATTAATTTAACAGTCCGTTTTAAAATAAGCCTTCTTTAGAAAGGGTAATAGGCAGCAATAAAATACACTTCAACAATACACTCCTTCAGTTTCACTTAAGTAAGTAGATGCCCTTTAGGGATGTCACGCACACACTTTCTACACCCTGAGGTCACTTCAATTGCTAGAACACTGTGGACATTGATATATCACTTTTAACACTTAATGCAATACTGAGGTTGTGTAAAAAAGGAATAGGTTAGGGAAGGAAACAAAGGTTAACAAGTTGTTCCAAACAGGAAAGCACTTTACAGTCCCCCAATGAAATATGGTTACCTGTTTTCCAACTATACAAGTAATTTATGTATGTCTTTTTGGAGGGACAGATAAACACAAAATCAGAGGGTAAGAAGAGTCTGCAGGGAGCCAGGACAGCCACTATCAATTGAGCAAAGTGTAGGGGAGCTAAGGCACTTCTTGAAAATAGCACACAGGTTTTGCACAATGTAAGAGATTTGTTGAAAAAGAAACACTGTTGGCCCATAAGCTGGGAGGCTTGTGAAAATCAAAGAAGAAAGCCACTCTGCAAAGTGCAGCAAATGCAAGTCTCCAGTGAGATCAAGCAAGTTACACACAACAAGAGGTAAGTATCCCTGGTTAGATAGGTCTGTAGAAAAGGGTCCAGATGGCTTCTGTTGCTGTTGTAGTCCTGCAAATCCTGTGTTCGTGGGCCTCAGTCGTGGGGACAAGAGAGGGACGTCTGGGGACTCCTGCACTACGGTTTGACAGTCAGCAGCAGAAATGGGCTTACTCCAGAACCATGGCCCTTCGCGGTTTCAGCTACTGGGAAATAGCACCACCAGGATTCTTGGACACCTTATGGGCTCCCCTTGCTTCTGGGGTCCAGCACTCTGTTGAAGTGGCTCAGGCTTGGGTCACCGTGCTTCAGGGGGCTCTTCTGGAGGCCTGTGCCAGACATGCTGTAGTCAGAGGTGGGCTTCCTCCTGGAATATGTCACTGGGCTGCAATGTAAACTCAGGCCCAGATGAGATGGCTATAGATGATACACTATGCAACACTTATATGGATCTATGTAACCATCAGAGGCAATGGCATAGAGTAGGTTTCAGCTACTTTCACAATGAGAGGCTTTAAAGCCCACATATGTGGATTGCAAGTCCCCTTACTTATTAGCCAGTTCTCTACATAAATGATACTGGCCACCAGTCAATGTGACTTTGTGCCTGGTTTGTCACTGATTCAAATTGAATACCTTCTTTTGGTACACAGTAGGGTCTGTAAACGTTTTCCTAGCTTTTCGAGCAGTAGCCTTATCATGCAAGTCGCTCCCAAGTTAAATGCCTTTAGCAATCATGCATTCTTTGTTGAACCATCCCTTTTTGATGGTGCACTTGACCTTTACTTTGGATGATGCATGTCAAGAGAATACTTCCAAACTCAAACCACCAGCAAATCTGGCTACCGCCTTATACCGGTAGGATTATTTTCAACAAGAAACTATAGAATGCTTAATGAAGTAAGTATGGACACTATCAATGAGTTCATTATTCCAGATAATATTTGGTTCACTTATCATAATCCACATTGGGTATGCACAACAAGTACCCAAAGACTGACTGGTCAGTATCAATAACATTTAAGAGAGCCATTGCGTCAAAGGCAATATTTTTTTTTCAGTGTTCCAAAATGGCAGGGCTAGTTTAGCACGGATCATTGTGGTAACTCCAGTAGGAGGAATGAAGGCAGACATCCTCTTCTGAAATCTAAGTGTGGGTGCCAATCTGGGGTTTCTTTTAATGGGGGTAGTGCAATCTGACATATTCAGAATTTGAGGACTAGAATGCAATACAAATATTATGTTGTTTAAGGCAATTAGCCACTTTTTTTTGCTGCCATCCCATGGTCTTAAACTAATGGAGCATCCATTTTCTAGGGGATAAGGACCTCTGTAATCCTAATTCAGGTGGATTTGTGGAGATACACAGATGTACTAATGTACAGTCTTATGATTTGCATCATGAACAAGACAATAGGGACGACCCTTCGATAAGTCAATTTTAAAAATGTATTTTCAGGCATCAATCAAGAGAAGTCAGGAGGCTGAGATTAGTTGGGCAGAAGTTGTTGAAAGGCTGGAAAGAAAAGGCAAACTGAACACGTTGATGAGACTCCAAATTTGAAGTCTAAAGAAGTGTGTTGAACTTGGGTAAGGGAACCCCAAGACCTTTTTGTTTGAACTGTATTGAACTTGGGGAAGGGAGCCAAGAGCAAACCTGGAGCTGGAAGAAGCTCAAATCTTTAGTTTGAACACTGTTATTTTGGTTGCTGATATCCCTACACATTCTTTGGACACACACTTTTTTTTTTACTGACTGTCCTTAGGTTATTTAGGTAGGGAAGTCCCATTAGAATAGGGCAAGTTAGGCCTTACACCATCCTGACATTTGAGTTAATAAATACCTTTTATTTGAACTTTGAATCTGTTGTCTCTGTCTTGGTGCATGCTGTCTTCACAAACACCATTTCCATTCTTGTAACATGTTCCTTTTGTGGCCTTTGTTTATACTAAGGTGTAGCAGTAATGTATCTCCTGTTTGTCAGAAATCATACTGTGTATAATCCATGGTCTAGACCACTACTGACCTAATTAGCAATGTGAGATGTACATGCAATCAGTATTACTTATATCATTTATTGGAGGGTCCATTCTCTCTGAATATCTATCAGCAATATGTTTCAGTAGTAGATGTGTCTGCAGCTTTCTCCAAGATCTGTCTGTATTTTTTCAATCTTGCTGACAAGTCAATTTTGTGCACAATTGCAAATCTGAGTAATTCTATTTATTTTATTGATTTAGCTGATTACTCAACTTTACAATATTATTTGGTACACATTTCGTTACAGATTAAAACACATCAAGAGTGTATCAACATGATTATTTCTCTAACCATTTGAAACTTTCATAGCTAATCAGCTATGTGTAAAATAATTCACATTTTTTCAAGTATTTAAATACAAATATCACAATATTGGCTATGCTTTTACACAGATTACGCAGTAATGTGAAAAAGCCATCATCATATGATGTTATTTCAGCTTACACATGTACTCATGGTTCAAACGAGGCATGTAGGTAATTTGCAACTGCAATATAAATAGACGTTTGATTTGCTGAAATAAACATATTCCATATATCATCATTATTGAGTGTGCTCAGATGCATGTAATATTTACATACATGTAGTTCTCTGATGTGTATTAGTGCTGGACATTCTAGCATGATATGACGGAGAGTTTCCTTTTGATTGGCACTTTCACAGAACCTACAAACATTCATTGTTTGGATGATTATTTTGCGGCTGGGTAAGACAGCTTTGGTTAGCCACAGATTGAATCTGAACTATATAAAAGCTGATTTGACAGCCATCGAGGGACATAAGAGAAGATATGAATCACACATTCCAAGTTTTTTGTCTGCAAATCGGCCAACACCTTTATACGTGCAACAAAGCTCACAGGTGTGGATCCAATCATGTAGGTCCACCTTTTTCTTAGCTCTCTCTGGATTTTCTAAAAGGGTGCTTAGCGTTAGTTCAGCCATGGCCATGATATCAAATATGTTATTTTGTCACCTGTTTTGAAGTGAGCAGTTATTGAGAGAGGGACCAGAGTAAAGTTCTGGGGTTCTTGGCTAATATACACTTTCTGAACAGGGCGCACTGACACCATTGGAAGATACTATTTAAGATGTGAGGCCAAACTCATAACGTATAAGAGCAATTGGGATGCATTGTGGTAAATTTAGGATTGTCCTTCAATATTTACCTTCCAATTTTTGTAAGCTTACATGTTTAGTGCTAAGCCATGTTTCCAGACCATATAAACGTATAGGAGTTATGTTCTCTTTTTAATATGCAATAGCTGAACTTAGAGAAAATGTCCCGTATTTTCGTAGAATCATCTTGGTTTGGGAGATGTCTGTGGCTAACTTCACTTCCATGGTCTGTAAATGCATCCTGTCAAAAGGCTGATTATCAATGTGCATGCCCAGATATGTGTATGTTTGCACCATCTCCAATTCAGAATTTTGGAGTGTCCATTTCATTCTACTCCTTTTTGCATACTTGGCGTTACAGATCATTATATTAGATTTTTTGGTGTTAACCGTTAGCTGGTTTGTGTCTAAATAGGACGACAGTGCTTGCAACAAGTTATGCAGCCCTATTGATGTCTTTGAAATTAACACTAAATTGTCAGCGTATAGTAGGGCCATTACTTTCTCATGCCCCATTTTTGGAGCATCGGAAACCACCTCTCTAAACTCGTCTGGCAAGTCAGACAGAAAGAGGTTAAAGAGGGCTGAGGCAAGTACACGTGCCTGCCTCGGCCCACTTGTGGTGAGTACTGATGTAGTGAGCATGCCCTGGATGTTCATCCTACAACACACAACAAAATGTTGATGTGTAGTTCATTGACAATGTCTACAATAGTGGCTGGACAATTCTCTTTTTGTCATTTATTTACCAAAATCTGTCTGGAGATCGAGTCAAATGCTGCGTTAAAATTAATGAATGCAAAGTGTAACGGCCGCTTCAAAGCATAGTACTGTTGTTTAATTGCATACAAGGTTGTCAAATTTATGGCCGTACCCACCCCGGCTATAAAGCTTGGCTGGTTGGGATCTCGCTTTCGACAGTTTAATGTCCATGCGTTAAAGTCCTGTAGTACAAAACATGCAAAGATTTTGCCCACTACATCTAAGAGTGAAATGAGTGTGTAGTTCCTGGCACATGCTCAATCCCCCTTTTTATAGATTGGTATTACTACAGCTTTACGCCATGAAGTTGGTATAGACCTCTTTGGTATGACTGAGGTAAATATATAAGCTAAAATGATGGCCCAATTGCGTGGGTGGGCCTTCAGCATATGATTGCTTAGGCCATTTGGCCCCGGGTCTCTCTAGCTACTAGATTTCCTGATGAAATGCTCAATATCTTCAACTGATATTTTCATGCACCATGGTGCATGTGCTGTAGATTTGGTCTCAATTACAGGCCATGTAGAATTGTCATACAGAGCAGAAAAATAGTCTATCCATTGTTGTTCTGTCACTCCGTTTATCTGGGTTTCTAACTGCACCCTCCCGCCGCTTGATTGAGCATAGTCCAAACAAGGGCCGTGTTCTTAGATGAAATTGATTGCAGGAGGTTTTTGCCATCTTGCTGATATCTAATGGCCTGCCGATTACGGTTCCAATTTCTATAATCACACTTAGCCGCCCGAAGTGCTGATGTTCTCATGGCTTGTGGAAATTTCTTAATAGCATATTTCTTCCAGCGTAATTCAGCTTTTTTTCCCTTTGGAGTATATCGAAACGGTGTCTCTTCTTTGGTCAGTTTTGAATTACCTTATTTAATTGCGTGTTAAATAGAGGAAGATTAGAATCATACGACATGTTCCCACCTGTTCGGTCGTTGGTTATCAGCATGAAATAAAGTTTGTCCGTTTTTGTTCATTCCATTTGAATCTATTAGCTGCATTATTGGTATTAAGCTGTGGGGTGTGATATCTTCTTGAATCAATTATGTCCACTGATCGCCGGTGCCACTGCAACATAAGAATGTGATGGTCACTCTTTGATTGCTCAAAGATTTCAAACTTTTCAGCTGAGTTGTACAATTGTTTATCTGTGTATACGTAGTCGATGATACTTCGTGAGGAGACTCTAGACTACGTTGGATGCAGAGGGACATCACAGGGTAAAGAGCCATTTGACATAAGAAGACCTCTGTTCTTCATCAGTGCACACCATCTCAGTTGGGTATCAACAGTCCTTGTCTTGGAGTCAAAACATCTTAAGTACAAGTCAACAGTGATTATGGTCTTTTTAATTAGAGGATCAGTTAAGATGGTATCTAACAGAAGTTGTAGATCGTGGAAAAACGTCTTCTCGGTTATATCCACTGGATTCCTGTATAACATAATTAGTGCATTGACACCCTGTTGATGCTGGATTTTGACGAGTTGCCTGAAGTTGTTTGGTGCTACCTAATCTTGGATAGTGAATCCTGCACTTGGTTTGGTAGCTACCATGAGTCCAGAAGTTGGTTGGCCTTTTGGAGTCAGAGTTGCACTAAGAAAGACAATGTCGTGGTCATCCCAGATTGGTTTTTGAAGGAGCCATGTTTCTTAAAAGGAGATAATATCATATTCATTGACGTTACTTTGATTATGATATGCAAGATGCATATGTCCACGAGTGTTCCAACTCGCCAACTTGATGGAGTTCTCCTGTGCTGTGTCTACAGGCATCCTTACAGATTCATTGGTGCATAGTTATGCCTCCTGAGTATTTATGATTTTCTTTGATGGTAGATTTTGACAAACACATCCACGGTTATCCACAGTATTGTTCTTGTTTACCAAATGTTCTATTTTCGGCAAGTCCTGTGAAACGGTGAAAACCTATCATGTGCAACTCAGCCTTGGCCAACCAGATGGTGTTGAAGACCACTCCTGATGGTATCCAGAGCCTCACAGTTGTTGCGTCATATAAGTCTGGAAATTCGACTGTGGCTATGTCACCTGCAGCCTTGGGACATCCTCAAATATACTTAATATGGTGAAGCGACATAGAGTAAATTGGTGAAAAGGGGCTGCCGACAGCTCATAATCAAGGTGTGATGAACTGGACCATATTCCTCTTTGGCACGTTTGGTTTTACATGATTTGCAGACGAAAACAGTGTACTTTCTATTTGACTCCTTGACCGGGTGGCATTCCGGGGGCGTGCTTTGGCTTCCCACCGCTGATTTGCCAACAATTTGTTTTGTGTGGTCTGAGGACACCTGCAGACATTTGATGCCATCAATCCTTCTTTTTTGTGTAGTAGAATATTGTAACTCTGGAAATGTTTGAGTTTGATGTTGAGATGCTTGTATGAACATGTAGGCATCAAGGGTCTCTCTAATTTCTTTTCTTCGCTCTTCCTGAGCACGATTTTCAGCACTCTTATCGCTGTTGAATGTGCCAATAGCAATATAAACTGTTTGAGGTTTGGTTAGGTCCGTCATTGCCTGGTCTTTGTTTTTGTTGATCGTAAGTTCAGAGACAGCTCATCTAATGGCTGGTATGGAACAATGGTAGTATGGTGTTGCTTCTCCTCAGCTTTTTTCTCCTTCCTTAAGTTTTTATATTTTTTCACAACCGCTAAACTAGTGTTTTGCGTTTGCTTTTGTGAATCCACAATTTTCCTTATGAATTGTTTAGAGAAGGATTTCGCCTTAGGACCTACATTTTTCATATTTTTAGTTTTCAAAGATCGGGATTTATCAGAAGATTTGCATGGTCTTTTAGACTTTGGCTGATTTGGTACATGGTCCAAATTAAATATGTCATATGTAGGTTGATGAGGCACCAGCCTTGATGCGCCATTCCACTACCGACCATCATTACTAGGGAGCACCACGATTTCATCAGCAATTGGACGGATCACCACATCAAAACTTAGTAGGCACTGGAGAGCCACGGTTTTAGGCACCGTCGGTTGTTTGATTGTTCCAAAACAAAATCAGTTTACACAGTTTTGTCCATGACCGTAAGGTTTTTTGTATTTATATGCTCATTGCGGCCAATCCAGTCCGTTATTTGTTTAATTTGTACCGCTTGATTGGATAGTTTGTTGTTAAGAGTTTCAAACAAGTGACTCAGACTGACAATCGCCGTATTTATCACTGTTAGAGTAATTTGCAATAATGGCTTTGGATTGGGTTCCATCATTTCTATGCACGGGACGATAGGTCTCCTTGGTGTAGGTGCAACAAAGGAAATAAAGACATTCAGTGATTGTGATTGTTCCTGTTCGAAAACAGATGAAGATCGTGGCAAGTTGGCAGCAATCGATGAGTGTACCAAGTCAATAATAGAAGTATGCAATTCACTATTAGGTGTCAACGAGATGGAACTCTCTGCGATTGATTCGTTTGCAGGTGTTTCACCCATGGAACTATCCATCCCCACACTAACATTGGATGTTTTTTTGTAGGCGTTAAAGTATTAAAACTCCTTAATTCCATTACACTTTTATATCTTTGAGCTGAGCTAAGTGAAGGATGTATAGTTCCAGTACCACCCAGTCGTGTTTCAGAACCTTCCTTAATTCAAACTTTGCAGTTTGATCACTACTGACTGAGTTCGAGTCTGTCACTATAGAAGCCGGCGCCACAAATGCCGGCGGCTGCACGGTTCCTTTACTAGTGCAGTGAGGCACACAGAATCCTCGTATGTCCACCGCCAGACTATTCTTTATAGTTGCCGCTGTCAGTGTTATAGTCTTTTTAGAAATTCATCTGTGTGAATGCAGACTGGAGACCGGCATGTTGGATTTAAGAGTGTATAGGGAGAAAGCCAGTCGATCTGAGGATAAAGTTTGCCTATGCAGATATCACTTAAGGACTGGGCTCTCAAATGGGCTTAATTATAACAGTATCGCATTTGACAATGCAACTAAAAGAAAGGCACGGATTAGATAAGATCAAGATGTAAACATAATCAACAATGCCTTATATAGAATAAAGAAAGCATTTTTCCGGTTGTAAAGAAAGCACCGCCACCCAAGGCCAACAACGGACAGCCACAGACAGCCCTTACTGAACAGCCCTTGCGAAAAAGCGTACACGCAAAAGCGCGTGCTTTGGCTGTATATGGGCTTGTGGGAAAGAAGGCGGTGCTAACAACACTTAGAAAATATTCCACACACAGGCACTGTTGCGTGTCTCTAGCAGAAAGGGGCACCCTGAGGACACTGCAGAAGCCGTCAAACAGGGCAAAGTCAGTAGAGCAGCTGCACCAGCCACAGACAGCCCTTACCGAACAGCTCTTGCGAAAAATCTGAGTAATAAAAATTAATAGAATCACAAACTGATAAGGCCATGATAAAATCAGGGGATATTGTAAATTCGCCTCCCCACCCAAAACCAGATCTAGGGTTTACCAAGCTGAGTGTGCAGATCCATTGAACTGCTGGTTTAAGTGTAAATACGTCATAGATTATTGGTTGTGGTGGAAACTGAAATATCCACTTAATGATTAAATTCCCCACCTATAGATTCTTAAATTCCAGTCCACATTCTTCTAGTTTTGTGGGAAAGGCATAGTCATATCCAAGTTGGCACAACTATAAGAGGAAGTAGATGGTGTTGTGTGGAGTAAAGCTGTACATTTAAATGTATGTATGTATTTAGGACATAGTGGTTTGCCACTTGTGTCTGAAGCATAGATAATTCCTAAGCCCCCCTCAAAAGGATTAGCAATATTAAGTGTATTTTCAGACAGGACCAAGTCACTAATTGGGTGTAGATGCCACCCAGCCATGACTATGTCATACACCGGGCATTCACCTGATCTACTACGATGAATCAAGAAACCTCAATATATTTTTCTGAGTCATTGATTCAATAAGGGCAGGTCTCATTTGTCTTTCCAGCTGGTCAATGTATTGGGTTTCCACGATATGACTTCCAGATGTTATGGGAAAATACATCTGTTACATTTCATTTATTTATTTATTGAATATTTAAAAGGGACACTATACAGCAAAAAGGTGTTTCCAGGTGCCACAAGACAAAAGAGGGCGAGGGGGTGGGCAGGGGAGATAAACAACAATAACGGTCCTACCAGGCCTTGTGACATTCAGATTGTGCAAGTGCTGTAAAAAGAAGTGCAGTGGGAAGGGAGTGGTGGAGGGGCGATCAGGGGTAGTAAGTGATGGTCAGGGGAAGGGACATACAATGCAGGGAGGGGGGAGAATGATGAAAGGGCCCAAGGGCCAGGGGCAAGGCAATGCTGTGGGAAGCCTTGGGGGGAAAATGCCAGGGGATGTCGGGGGTGGACCAGCGTCTAAGTGTGAGGACAGGGGGGTGGACCAGACTCGGAATGGATGCCCAACCCACCAGGCTAGTCAGGGACGGGTGCCCAAAGGGCAGTGCTGTTTTTGGGGGGGGTGCTGGTATAGACTGGTCAAGGAGGGCCTGGTGATATATAAAACTCATAAGGGACCAGGCCGCCAGTCACAGCGGCAGTTGGGAGCATTAGCAAGGGAGGGAAAGTGTGAAGGAGGTAGAGAAGAGCAGGGTCTTGATAAGCTTCCAGAACTTAAGGAGGTCCAGCTTAAGTCTGAGAGGGGCAGGGGGGTCATTCCAGAGCGTTCCACCTGCCGAAGACAGAGATCTACCCCCACTCTCTTTTTAATTAAAAAAAATCTGATCTGCAGGGAGTAGGAGCTAGAGTACCATAGGGCTTTAGCAGGGAGATATTTAGGGAGAGAGAGACTTGAATTTGATCCTTGCAGCCACCAGGAGCCAGTGAAGAGATGTCAGGACTGGAGAGATGTGGTCGCTGGGCTTGTGGCCAAGGATAAGATTTGCAGTTCTACTTTGGATTAATTGAAGGGGGCGAAGAGAGGAAAGAGGCAGATTTAGGAGGAGGCTGTTGCAGTTGTCTAGCCAAGAGAGAACCAGAGCTCTGGAGACATTGAGTTTCTAGAGGCAGGGAAGAAAGGGGAGAATGCCTGTGACGAGGTTAAGCTGAAAGTGGGCCTTCTTGGCAAGGTCATTGATGTGAGGGGAGACGAAGGGAAAGGAGTCAAAGATGACACCAACATTTTTAGACTCACAAGATGGTAAGTGGAGGGGACCCAAGGAGGGCGGCCAGAGAGTGGGAGGTAGGCAGAGAGCAGGTGTCCCAATGAGAAAGGTCTTGTTCTTACTGGCATTAAGACAGAGATCATTAGCCGTGCACTATGAATATCAGTCACTCAGTCAGGAATGATAGAGGAAGAAGAGGAGGTAGTGGAGGGAAACTTGATGGAGAGTCATCAGCATAACACTGGAAATAAGGAGAGAAGGAGGAGATCAAGTGGGCGAAAGGGGCAAGGTAAATGCTGAAGAGCCACAGCGATAGTATAGAGCCCTGTGTAACGCTGCAGATAGAGAGTGAGATGGAGGAGAGGAAAGGGCCCAGTTGCACCTTGGGAGGTCGATTAGATAGGAAGGAGGCCAACCAATTCAGTGCCAGGTCCAGGAGGTCACAGAGCTGTTTTATGAGGGTGGCATGATTGACTGTGTCAAAGGTAGAGGACAAAACAGAAGGAGAGTTGGAATCAAGGTTACAGAGAATGTCTTCACAGGTGTTGAGGAGACCAGCTTCCGTACCTCTGGATGCTCTGATGCCATAATGGTGGTCATGGAGAAAGCCAACAGATTCAATGTGGTGGGTTAGTTGGGAAAGGACCAATTTCTCCAAGAGGTTACCCAGGAAGTGGGTAGTGGAGATAAGGTGGTAGTTAGCCAGACAGGAGGGGTCATCAGACAGATTTTTTAGGAGAGGGTGCACAATGGAGTGCTTGAGGGATAGTAGGAAGGAGCCTGTTGCGAAGGAGGCGTTGCAGAAATCAGCCAAGGCAGGAGTGAGAGAGGACATGTTGTCCTTGATAGTTCTGGAGGAGCAGGGGAGCACTTGTTTAGATGAGACGTTCATAGATCAGAACGCTTTATATTTCTCACCCGGTGCTATGGGCAAGAAGGGGGAGAGCATGGAGGCGGAGGGAGAGAGGGGGGATAGGGAGGGGCCAAGGGAGGACTAAGTGCAGGTGGGAGAGTTTCAAGGGGGTTAGAGGAGAGTCAGGGCAGGATGTCCTGGGTTTTGGGTGTGAAATGAGAGGCCAGTGCAGTACAGAGGTCCTGAGATAGAAGAGGAGAACATGAAACTGTAGTAGGATTAGCAAGTTCCTTACAGATTTTGAACAGTTCATTCGTATTGTTGGTGGTCCCAGAGATGCAAACTTGGATATGGGCACTCTTCTTGGAGTGGATGGGGAGACGGTATTGTCTTTGGAGCAGGTGAAAGGCCAGTTTGTCAGTGAATGTGCCTGAAACCTGCCACTTCCGTTCAGCAACTCTGCACTTGCATTTCAGAGAGGCTAGGTCGGACTCATACCAGCTGTTGTGCTTGGAGGCAGGCTTCATATGGATCACCCTGACAGGGGCAAGGTGTCAAGGGTGTTGGATATGGAGAGGTGAAGGTTGGAGAGGGCTGTGTCGGTGGGAGAGTCAATAGTTGGAGTGGGAGGGTGATGAAAGTGGCTTAAAAGCAGCAACTGACACTTCATCGGTCGAATGACAGAGAAGGAGACTGGCAGTGCAGGCAGAGGCTTAGCCAGGGAGCCCAGGAGCTCCAGGTGAGAGGAGAGAAATTAATGTTTATATTGTGTATATGTGTCATGGGTTTTGTAGAGCACACACTATCATCGCAAGGTTTCTTGGCTGTACAGAAATTAAGGCAGCCACACCGGGTTTATAAGAAATGATTGAAAAATACATTTTGATCCGTATCTGGAAAGTAAGTAGGTTTGGTTCAGAAGAGACAATAAGAAGCAAAGAGTTCCACTGTTTTGATGCAAGCATGGAAATAAAACAGCCTTTAACCCTCTCTCTTTTATGTGATGGAATTCAAATGAGTCTGTTAAATTGACATCTTAGAAAAGGCCTAGTTTAATATACGTGCAGTGTATGTTGTAGGAAAAGAAGTTGGATGAACTGTAACTTAAAGAATAAATGCAATTTTTTGAATATTATGTTTTTCCTAATAGCAATCCAGTGTAAGGATGTAAGGTCAGGGGAGCTGTGTTCATTTCTTTTAAACTCAGAAACATTTGTGCCACACTATGTATCACTCTCTGCTGGCATGACAATCATTTGGATGAAAGTCCAAGGTAGATACAGTTGTTAAAGTCAAACAATGATGCAACAAGGGAGTTCAATAACATCAGATAATGTGTGAAGTCTAGCAATGGGTGTTTAACTCCTTTAGATGAACAATTCAAGATTTGGATAATGTCACCATCTGATTGTTAAGGGATTGTTCAGAATGCAAAAAGACCCCTGGGTGAGGCATCTTTGACCACTAAGATATTTGCTTTGTCAAGATGTTTTTTTTTAAATGTTGATGTCAATCCAGTTCTTAATTGAAACTAAGCATTCCTAAACTCTAAGGGGCAATGTGTTATTATTATCCGAAAGTTTCACCAGGATATGCCTGAGGTCAGAATATATAAGAAACAAGACTAAAATGATGAATCAAATATATCAAAGATGTTATGCTTCCTCTGTGTGAATCAGAAAGTGACATAATGGCAACTAGTTGGTCGAATCAGCTGTTGAGTTGGGTCAAGATGAGGTTTTGTGATGCTCGGGATGCAGCAAGAGTTGGTTAATTTGACACGGATGAGCAGCCACTGGAATCGAGACAGCAGTGATGATGAGGCCAGAAATCTTTTATTTGCCTCCCTAGCAATATGCTGCCCAAATCTATGCTCTGTGAGGTGAGAGATTTAGAAGGCAAAGACACGAAAGGGAAACTCCACACACAAGTGAAAATGAACTGCACTTAAAGAAATTCCCAGAACAAAACAAAGGCAGTTCCCTTCCTGTTCCCTCCGTCCCAGACCATACGTGACAAAGTCATAAACTGACAAAACATCAGATCTGACTTTACAGTCTCAGAGGCTGGGCCATTTAAGGTTATATTGTGTGTAGGGAAAACACAAGATGCTTTCTCTCAGCCAAATTACGCTAGCAAAGGAATGTGTCCTTCAGCGCCACCCAGACAGAAAACAGATAGGTTTTAATGAAGAGATCAGCTAAAATTACATTACAATATTACATAAATAATAAATGTTGAAGAAATCCCTTCTTCCCTCTACAATAATCTTAACTAGTGTAATTCAGTGTCAAAGCAGCTCAAAGATGCAGCTAAGCATCTTAAAGTTTATAAAGTGCCAAATGCATAACCACAGGTCCTGTGCTGGTTTGAAAGGGGCTGGGAAGCAAGTGCAACACCCCAACCATGGATAGAGGTTTAGGCTACGTAAATTGTACTAGCAAGAAGGGCGGGTCATTTAGTGTCAGTATTTTGCCATTTGGTTTGGCAGTTTTGCACATGTGTTATTTGTTATTAGCATGGCACACTTCATAGAGTATCACAAAGCAATTTACAATGAAAGAAGGAGCAACAATGTAATAATGTTAAATATTATATTTAGAGGTTAGAGCCAGGGCGTGTTCAAAATGTTTTGGTAGCTAGTAGCAGTGATTGATGATGTGCTCAGGGTGCAGTAAGGAGATCTTAGAATATGTTTTTTCAATTTAATCATCTGGTAGCATGTGAACAGGTAGCTGAAGTGTCCAGGAGTGAGGTGGGGTAAGGGTTGTGCTGTAGTAACATGAGGGCTGTGTGCCGCATGAACAAGAGTTCTGACATTTTGGATTAGGCCTCGGTAGAAGTTGCAGCTTCTGGCAGTTCGAGAAGTAGGCCGCCTTTTGCAGCTTTTGCTCTGTCCATTTAATCAGAGTTTATGTATCCTTCTATTCAGCAAGTGTTCTGGCAGCCAAGGTATAGAGGAAGGGAGACGCACAGCACAGATAGACCTTAATTGTACCCAGCAGAGCATCTCACAGGAACTGAGAATGGTATGTTGTTTTCAGACGTTTAGGTTAGTGTTGCCACTGTGGCAGAGGGAATCTCATGGGAACAGATATTGGAGGCTGGCAGTGTCGAGCTAAGATTTGAGTAATACCTCCCCAATTGAGAAGTGGCCAGTCCATTTGAACTACAGGTGTATGAGCAAACAGGGCAAATAAATATGAGAAATTCATCCCCAAGAGCGGTGCTTGATTGTGTTCTTTATAAAGCACCTGGTTCCCAAGAGATATAAGGTAAGAAGCAAGCTAGGTAAGAAACATGTTCTAGAATGGGAGTAACAAGAGGTGATGCCAAAGAGTACAGCTGCAAGGTCGAAGGGGCTATCAGGGAGTGCCAAATTGTCTGGACTCATGAGGAAGCCATGCATCACCAGGCGGAGTTGACCGCATTGTTCGCAATCCCTCCCTAATTGGGTCGTATCGGCACATCAAGAATTTCACAGAGTTACTTTAACCAATAAGGAGAGTCCATTGTTGCAACAAAGTACCCAAATATAGTGGACCAATCACATGACAGTGTTTTCTGCTTACTGCACAATTAGGTCATGTTGTAAGGGGTTGTAATTAGATGTGAATGACAAATGGGGCATTGAACTATGGGGGATGTTTAGATTTTTGACTAGGTGTTAACCAATGCGGAATGCAATATTACGTTGTATCTGAAATATTTTGATTATTCTAATTTGCAGTTTTCCACTACAAAATCTGTAACTTGCAATG
The DNA here is from genome assembly GCF_040938575.1 of Ambystoma mexicanum. Taxonomy (NCBI): domain Eukaryota; kingdom Metazoa; phylum Chordata; class Amphibia; order Caudata; family Ambystomatidae; genus Ambystoma; species Ambystoma mexicanum. The sequence continues at coordinate 889,345,514 of NC_090937.1, read as the reverse complement.
GCCATTTTGATCATGGTTTCAGTTCTCAGTGTTCCTGGACTGACACTCCCTGGCATATTTGCATGTAATAAAAATGATGTCTTTCTTGCAAAGAAATGCAATTATTATTGATACCCTTGGAGTTGTTTTTAGTGATCAGTTTGTGGGCCTGCCCTACGAATTTGATGACCCTGACGTGATTCCAGATCTGAGAGAGGCTTGGATCTTCCCCGCCGTTCATCCTAGGTTGTGGCACCCATCTGCAGTGATCAGTCCATGTGCATATGCTGAGGAGGTCTACAGGTGCTGTGTTGCCAGAAGGCCTGCCTGATTGTTGGAGCGGGGCGCTGTGCTCAGCTGTGCAGGCTATTGGAGGGGTTCACCACATCGGGGGAGCTCGGAAGAACGCTTAGAACATGAGTGCACTCTTGCGGGAAAAACAAAGGGGATGATAAGTCTAGTTTGGGTGTGTAGAAGAGTGTCAAAAATGAGAAGGAGACTCTTCTAGAAGAAGAGGAAAGACCATGTAGTGACATTATATACATTTTGTGCATAGTAGAGAGGCAAATCTCCTCTGATTTGGGGAAAGATGACATCATTGTAGCCTGGTAGTGGTACAGGAAGAATTGATGTGGGATATCTCCTTTCAAACAAGGAGACAGCGCTGTAAATGCAGTGGTGGTACCGTACATAGAGGACCCGGTATCCCACCACCCAAGAGTGAAAGGGGCATGAAGAGGATTGAGTTCCCTCATCTGGAGAGAAAGGATACAGAGGAAGGGTCTACCCTATTCTGTAAATAACTGTTTTTGATATGATTTGCATGGACTCCTGGGATCGTACCTTTGTTGCTCTGCGTCGGCTTGCTTCAAAGGCGAGCACATTGCCCCTGAGCTATCCTCCCAAGACAATTAATGATCTTTTTTAATAATTGTGTAATAATGATATTTTCGGAGAGAGATGACTTGTTATTTTGCTGCAGTCCTGGAGGAGCTTTGTTGCTTTAAGGAAAGGCATAGTTGATGCTACAAAATCAGTAGGCAGGGGAAAAGCACTGATGTGATAGTGCTGCGCATAAGTGGAGTCTCGTCACAGTGCCTACTGTGTTTACGGAGCAGGAGTACTTGTATTTTTTCTGTGGTCCTGGTGGAGCTTTATTGCTTTAAGTAAAGGCAGAGTTGATACTACAAAAATTTGCTGGAAGGTGCGGAGCGCTTGGGTGGATGTGAGGTACATAAGAGCAGTCTTGCCGCAGTCCTTACTGTTTTTTTCTGAGAGAGGACTTGTTATTTTGCTTTGGTCCTGGAGGAGCATTGTTACCTTAAGGAAAGGCTGAGTTGATTCTTCCAAGACTGCTGGGAGGTGCGGAGCAGTGGGGTGCATTTGAGGTGCATAAGTGCAGTCTAGCTGCAGTCCTTACTGTGTTTTTTTGGAGAAAGCGGACTTGTTATTTTGCTGTGGTCCTGGAGGAGCGTACTTGCTTTAAGGAAAGGAACAGTTGATTCTACAAAAACTGCTGGGTGGCATGTAACGCCAACAAGGAAGTGCAGTGCATAAGTGCAGTCTTGCCACGGTCCCACAGTAAGCCCGGGTAAGGCTCCCCAAAGTTCTTCAGCCTCACAAAACTTTGGTTGTTGATTAACCTTGAATGGGTTCACTTGTTCTATTTATAAACATTATAGCTAAGTTTGAATGTCTAAGTTGGTTTTTTCCTACCTACTTTTTAGCAATGTCGATGTATGCCCTCTGCAGTAAGGTAGCCAATGATCAAGAGCTTGGTACTATACGCAAATCTCTTCCTCCTTGGCCAGCTGTTCATAACGGTTTATTACAGAGTAGCTCCAGTGCAGTGAATGACTTGCTTGCTCGCATCTCTCCGATATTGTGGCAATAAGCCCAGAGACGGCAGGCCAATACCACCCCAGATAATGCCCCCGGCGCCCATAGCTACAGGCCTGAGCGTAGCGAGGGCATTAACAAGCCTCCAGGGGCATTACCACTGGCGGTATTGGCTCACCATTGAGGGGCTTATTGCCATTAGTACCCCAGCCCATTAGACCAGGGGACTAGTAGTATTTTTTTATTGTTCCAAAAACGCGTTTCGTAACAGAAAAAAAAACAAAAAAATAAAAAAAAAGTAAAATAAAACAGCCGCCAGGAAAGGGAAAACGGAGCCCGTTTTCCCTTTCCATGCTGACCATCAGGAGTGGATGCGCTGGGAACAGAACTGTTCGCAGCACGTTCACTCCCGAGAAAAGAAGACAAAAGAAGGTAATTGGGGTTGGGAGGGGATAGTTTGCAGGGGAGGGAGGTGGAGGAAAGAAAAAACATACCTGAGTCCCTGGTGGGGGACGAAGGCAGCCTCCAGCCTTGGGGACTGCTCAGAGCGGGTATTGTCCTGTTTCATTGGCTAAGGGGCTGCCATGCCCCCCGCCGAGAACACACGCAGGCACATACATGTGTCGATAGGATTACACCGTGGTATGACTAGGAAAGAAGCCAATCACGTTATGTGTATCCCATGGATGCACATGCACCGGGTAATAATTAAAGATGCAGACCATTTTATTTCTATTCCTGATCTCAAGTTACTGTACCCCAGCCCTCTCTGTTTTGGAAGTAAAGGACTTTAAATGTTTCTGCATTTGAAATTAACTTCCTCACGTACGAACCCGGATCAATTGATGGTCAAGATAATTTTAGTTGATACTGTAAATGTTGCAAATCGTATATATTACCTGCATTAAGCACAATGTCAGACGAGAATCTCCTGGCAGCTGCTGCGGTCATGGAAGTTGTGAAGTATTGTTAATTCCCATGGGTGAACACTTACCAACTGAAGATCTGTTAAAGAAGCTGACCTGTAATGAAGAAGAAATACCTACCAATTTCTCTACCACCAAACCTTGTAAACCTTGTGAAAGGAAAATTATTATGGGTCAGATTCCAGGAGGATAACCGGTCGCCCCGCCTCAATGGTGATTATTTATAACTTGCCAGCAAAGGTTGTGGGACATTCCTCATTATAATCATTTTCATTGTCTTCACCCTCTTGAGATATAGGCCACAACTCTCTTGGTCTCGTTGTAGGAAATACGACTTTGTCGGCACTGAATGTTATGCTCACTACACAGGCCCAATCTTATGAACGTATACATTCAAATAAGATTGATCAAAACAACTTATTACCTGTACTGTCCTCAAAAATATTGTTCATAGAAGGCAATATTGTGGGTACAAGTGTAAATAATAATCAGTGCCATACTGCAGTTGAAACAGCCTTAACACAGTCGAAGAGTCTTATATTCCGTTATCTGTCCGTACACATACTATGAATGAGGAGTTTATGAACTCACCCTCTTTAAGGGATTCACCTTGAACGGAAATTCCATCGACCACATATATTATATTCTCAGATCTGATTACTATTCCTGAGGTGGAAGATGAAAAGAGGGCTGACTGTAACTTTCAAACAATTACGGCAACAGACGCTCCTACTGAGCTCCCTATTGAGACAGATTTTTAATTTGCAGTTCGTGTGACTTCACCAACACAAGAATCCTTTGCTGAAGAAGATCATAATGATGACTCGATTTGTCTATTTTGTACAAAATGTAGAAGAGGAACAGGGTGGGAAGAAAAAAACAACAAAAGGCAAACAACCAAAAAATATGAAACACCCAGATATTGCGAATAAAGGCTCTCATCAATTTCTGCTTCGGAAATCAAAATCTGATAATTCAACTACAAGTGTGAAACTTGGAAAGAAATCTGGGAAAAGGCAAACTATGGACGGTAACCAAAGTGTGAAAGTGTCCTCTTCCGATCAGTATGTAGAAGTAGAGATGCTGATGATGGTGAAGAGGCTTTTATAGAATTGTCAACAAATTCCACTGATGATATTCTACCTAATGAGCTATTAGAAATTTTAAACCCCAAACCTAAGATGTCTATACCGGTAAAGGAGGACACCAGAAACTGACTGGTATCGCAAATTCCAGTGATTTATTTTCCCTCCAATCCGTCCACTACCCTTACAGCCTTACCAGTCGCACTTTCAGACCAGAATAAGGTTGATCATTGGTTTTGTAGTTTGGACCAACGAAGACAAATGTTGCACTCTAAAATAGATATATTCCAATTACCGGTAGAACATTTGAACATTTCTTTAATAGACATTCTTCCTCCTCAAAATTCAAGGGAACAGAATCTTATCATGAATTGCCTGATTCTTTGAATTATTTCAATCAGTCCTTGATTCATGTATTCTGTAAGAACGATGATATGATGGACACTCCACTGCTCCAAAGATGTGAAGTAAAAATGGTAAATGTTTCTGCTTGTTGCAGTTCCTCAAATCCTTTCTTTTGGTTATGATCTCAATTTAATTGATTATTATGACTTTCTGTATAAGTACCATCATCATGAATTTAGGAATAATCCAGACCACAAGAAAGCTATTATTCTTCGACCCCTCTCTATTACTTACTCAGTAAATAGTGACAAGTCATGTAATGTACAGATGATTTGAAACAAAAAATGCATGGCCGGATTCATAAAGGAATGTTTCATGGCTAACATCTGCTTTGCAACTTACATGTCGAGAAATGTCCAAGCTTTTCAGCCATTTATCATCTGGCAACAATGACACTATCAATACTCTGGCCTCAGAAAAAACTAAGATCATCTAAGCTGAAACATTTAACAAAATGTGGTTCTCTGATTAGACTGCAGAAGTAACACAAATTAAAATAACTCATGAGCGAAAATGGAGGAAGAATCCATGTCTAACCAACCTGGGAAAATAAAATAAAACTGTTCAAGAGTGTTAGAATGTCATAATTGAGTCTAAAAATAACTGTTATAATGTTTGTGTTGACAACACCAAATCTAGTTCAAAAGAACTATGTAAAATTCTTAAAGACTTTGAAAACCATATATCCCCTTTCACGCCTATTTCCACAGACTCCATCTGGTTCCAATAAATGCAGGACAAATTTACTCACAGTATAGCTGGACATCGTCAAGCTATTGCCAATCAACTGGCCAACCTTGACAATAAAAATGGTATTTATACAATTTGCCAAAGTAATATTTACCCTGCTAATTTGCCTAAATTTGAATTCCGTGCCTGCACAGAACAAGAAATTAAAGACATTATAATATGGAATCCACATCATGTCTCGGGGACACCTGCCCGCCAGACATATTAAAAATATCCATGAATGCTCTGCAACCATAGAATACTAAACTGATCAATTTCTCCTTCCAGTCCGGCATAGTTCCCGCTGCTTTGACGGTTATGCAACTCCTGAAAAAGGCTTCTCTTGACCCCTCTATTCCCAAAAACCATAGACCCATTACCAATGTCCCTTCTCTATTGGAATTCTTAGATAGAGTGGCATATGTACAGCTGTAGCACACTCTCTTCAATCCATATCAGCCTGGATTTCATGCTCAGCATGGCACAGCACAGAAACCACTATTTTGGACCTCAAATCTAACTTTATTGAAACCATTGAAAAAAACATCCTGAGGTGCTATTATTAGACCTTTCAGCGGCATTTGATATCATTGACTACAACCTTCTTTACAATAGACTATTAACCATTGCTAACTGTTCTGAAAATGCAGCAAAATGAATTGCATCTTTCTTGGGTCCCAGAACCTCCAGAGTAGCAGTCGAGAGATCTCAAACTAAACCCATTTCAAGTACATGTGGTGTTCCGCAGGATTCTTGTCTTTCTCCCCTGCTTTTTAGTATTTACACCAGACCTTTTCTTGGCCTCCTTGAGGATCTGGGTGTTCAATTTGCAAATTATGCTGATGACACACAGATCCTCTTTAAACTCTCAGACAACTACCAGAAGGATGAAGATGCTGTGAATCATATCTATACCAAAATCCAAGCCTGCATGGCAACTAATTCATTGCCTCTCAATTACTCCAAAACGGAGTTGCTTATTATGGCCTCCAGTCCTAGATTGAAGAACCTCTCCCAACAGTATGAATCAGTGAAAAGCTTGGGATTGATAACCTCTCACTTAAAAAACAGGTTTCTCAAATGTGCTCATCTTGTGGACACGTAATTCATCTTTTACATCAGATTAGGCCTTACATCACACTTACGAACAGATCTCTCCTGGCGTCTTCATTGACAAACTTTCGATTAGATTATTGCAACAGTTTATCAATGGGGACATCCCAGGGAATCTGAAGCAGCTACGAACTGTGCAGCACGTGGCCGTCATGGCAGTTTTTGGCTTGGCTAGATGGGATCGCGTCACAGCCTCCAGGAAGAAACTACACTGGCTGCCAGTGAAGCAAAGAATCAGACACAAAACTCTCTCTCGCCTACAAATGCCAAAATGTTAATGCACCACACTATCTTATTAATAGATTAACAAAGAAATCATTCTGCTCAATCAGTCGAGATCTTGTCTGATAAATGTCGGCAATTGTAGCTTTGAATTCAATGCTCCTAGTGAATGGAATGCCTTGCCCGTGAATATCAAAATATCTCAATCACTATCTATCTTCGAGAAGCATGTGAAGACACTTCTTTTTAACCTACCTGAATAAAACTTTTTTCTAGGTCATGGTTACGCTGTTCTCTTATCCCTTGTGTGCAGCACTCTGAGGCCCACGGGCATGTAGCGCCCTACAAGAACTGAAAAAAATAAATAAACAAATAAGTAAAAAATAGGATGATCAACACATAAGATCTAACACTCTAATGGCGCTCCTGGAATACTCAGAAGTCTAACCACATACTTCTATCCGGCAATTCAAATGTTTCATTTTATCAGTATGATTTTTTTTATTCCAGGAGATATGGTTATTGACTTGTCCTTTGTTTCCAACTCTTTTTATCCCAGCAATAAAGAGGCAAAAGGACGGCCTGCTGCTGGATTATTAGTAGGTGTGTGAAGCATCATTGGAATGAAATCTTCCCACTGGAAATCTCCAAATCCATATATTCATTTTGTTGAAATAACTTGGGATTCTGCCTGTTTTCTGAGACAAGGTTGTTTTTTACTGATTAATTTATATTGGAATAACGCTAGGTAAACACAGGAAATCCTTTTTGAATTATTGGAGGACAAATGGAGACTGGTTGGTGGGCTCAGATTCATGTTGTTTTGATTACTCTAAAACTTTGTTAGTAGTCGTTCCTCTCCAGCTAAAATTTGAGGATATGTGTGGGTATACTTGATTCATAACTGGGGCGTTTCCATTCTCAACTGAAAATTCTCTGGAGATATACCACCTCATGATAATTGGAAATGGGGGTCTCAACTAGTGCTCATTTATTATATGTTTGCTTCGAATTGTATTTTTCAGAGATCCATTCTGCAAATGGAATATAGATTTGGTTAAGCGTAAAAAATATTTCACCCACAATTTAGAATTAAATTGTGCAGGGAATCTGATAAATTGGATTAAATACAATCTTTTGTGGTTTAAAGATTTTTTTTACAAAATGATACACGGTACTATAATGTTTTCAGGTCTCCAGAAAATCATGCTCTGACATTATGGCATATTTACCAGACTGGTATGAGGGGACAGTATGTTTTAAACCTAGGCATATTTTTAATCTTCAAATGCAAAACTAGAAACGTCAATTCAGATCTGCCATACGAAATATTAATAAGGAGAACATTTTCAGCTATACATTTGAGGTTACAAACTAAAACAGCAATATAAAAATTGGCTGAAAATCATAGGGACTCTGGAAACCTATTAAAGGATTTACAAACCCCTAGATTTTGATTCTGATTAATTCCATCTCAGAAGACCAATGGTTTTTAAAAATGATTAGTTTAACTACCCGGCTATACGCAGGATTTTCAGCAGTTTCATTGCTTCATTTTTCAGCAGCACACAATCTCAGATCAGTAATTGCTGCTTGAGTTTCTTCAGCGCTCTCATTCCATCATAGTTCAGAAATACTAATTCTCTTCACAGCAAGTTGGGTTTCAGTTTCTTCAGCAGTTTCGTTGCTTTTTTTTTAGCAGCACAAATTCTCTGATTAATTAGTCTTGCTTCAGGTTCTTTAGCACTTTCATTGTTCTGTCTGAAAGCATGTTGAATTCTATCAGCTTCATGGTCTTTAGATTTACCTTCTTCAAAATGTTGATCATGTTTCAGCTTTTGAAGTTTTGTTTTGATTCAGGTGGATTTAAATAATGCTCTATTTTTTGTGACATTACTATAAAAATATATTTGTGAATTAAAGCATTAATGAAACGAGATAATACAGAAGAAAGAATTATTTTTGTTAAGCACGGAACCTGATTCAAATCAACTGATTCAACTAGGTCATCTTCAAATTGTAGCAAAATTCAATTTCAGGTCATGAGGGTGAAGTACTTGTCCTTTACAAAATGTTGCCAAAGAAATTAATCAGGTGGTGATCATGTTTACGCTTTGATGCATGATGATGATCACTTTCTACAAATGACCTGTAGATAGCGGTGTAACACCATAAAATATAATGCAGAAAAAAATCTGAAAAAGCAAAAAGATTAATTATCTTGGGAACGGGATGACTTATCGATCCAGAGATACTTGCATTAATTTGGCAATGAAATAAGGAATATGCCATGCAAAATTCATGACACGAGACCTCACTGATCATGAGGAGTTACGTCCCCAAGAACACCACATACAAACCCACAAACAACTTTGTTTTATGTATATAGATATGAAAAAGGTTCCCTGGTCGTCCCACATTGGCAGGAGGAGCATTTAACAACATGGCTTTTGATATTTGAAGTGGAAGACGTTCAAAACCAAATTATACATCGCAAGAACTCTCAAGCTCATGGCTCGATGGTCTTTCAACCATGACTTTGAAAGGCAATCCAGATCTATGGGCTAATATTCTCATATCCCTTTTCAAGAAGGTTCTTCAAGATAGATTCATCCCACATTCCTGAAAACAATCAATCATTGTTCTTATATCCCAAAAAGGCAATAGGTTAATCCCCCCAAAAATTGGTCTATCGCCTTGTTTTACCCAGGTAAAATGTTTGCATCTATGATTCGTACCAATCTTTTTGACTATGCCATTTTAAGTAAAAGGCTTGATGCATATCAATCAGGTTTTGGTAAGGATTCTAATACATAATTGAACAGATTTTTCTAAACTTTGTTAAACAGAGAGTTACTTCTGTAAGGAATCGCTAGGGCCTCAGCTCGGGCCTCAGCTCGGGCCTCAGCTCGGGCCTCAGCTCAGGCCTCAGCTCAGGCTGTGGGATTTTACATCATGTGTCCACCCTGGATATCTTGGGGTGTGGATAATTTCCCAGGGTGCAGAGAATTATCTTATTTAGTATTCTGACATGAGATGTGCTCAATGCAAGCACATCTCCCGTTGGAAAGACAAAGACAATGGTCACCATGAAAATAGAAAAGGGACTAAGTCCTTTTATTCGGATGATAGCAGCCATATAAACATGTTCAAAATGGCTGCCGTCATCAAAAAAGGGACACCGTTTTTCTATGTTGGCAGCCAGACGAGGGGAGCATCGGAGACCGCAGCCTTGTGCTCTGGTCCCCGATGCTCCTCAAGCAGGTAAATTGGGGGTGGGTGAAAGGGGAATAGGGTTTTTCAAATATAGGAGGCAGCAGGGAGAGCATCTGTGTTGCCTCCCCATGCTGGAAAAAAAAGAAAAAGAAAAACAGCTGTGGAAGGGTCTTGCTTGGCTGGGACAGCAGGCAGTAATTGTGTAATCACGCCTGCTGTTCCAGCCACCTGATTGGTTGTGTGCCCTTCCCCGGGTCCGGATACGGACTCAGCTTTTGTCAATTTCACGTTTGCTTTGACAGTATAGACATACTTTTACTTTGGAATAAGTTGCATAAATGGGGCTGTCTGCTGTTTTAAATAGAAGTGATAAGGGAACTTCATATTAAGACTTCCATTTCTGTTTGACAAAATGGGGCAAGGAATGCTATCAAAGCAGATTTGCACTTATAGAGGTCTAATGCAAGGCTGCATGCTAGCTCCTTCTTTATTTAATCTTTTTATCTCCGATATCAGAGAACACTTGAAGAATGCTAATTCCCCCCCCGCCCCGATCAGGTCATACATCTATAAAATGTTTGCTGTACACTGATGACCTGGTCCTGATAGACCAGACCCCTATAGGTCTTCAGCGCCAGTTGAATGAATTATCAAATTATGCTGAATTAAATGAAACTTCGGTAAATGTTGTGAAAAAGATATCCTGGTTTTAAATCCCCAAAATCTGTGAAGAAAAATACCCTTAAGTGGTAATTTTATAAGGAGATGCTAGAAAGAGTTGAATCCTTTATTTATATGGGTTTTTGTACCTCTCGAAATGCAGTATTGTATATATGATTACTATGTTAAAATAAAAATGTTTGTCTTTGCCATCTGAAGCTCGAGCTATACACTTTAAATTTGGAAAATGTTCGTTGATGCGTATTATACATTTTTATAAAAACAAAAGTTGTTCCAATACCAACACGCTGTACTGAGACAACATTTAATGTGCCATCCACACACTGGAATCAGCTAGAGGGATTGTTTTGGTGGAATGTCCTATGTTTACCTAGCAGAGTTCCAGTGCCCATGATTAGGTTTGAGTTGGGTCTCTTATATCTAAAATTAAGAGAAATGAGGAAAAGATTATATAATTCTATTGTAAATCTTTAGTAGTCAAAAAGGACATGTATATTTAAAATTCCACGAGCCACTAATGAAAGCCAAAGAATTTTCTTTAATGGCTTGGAAGAACGGTTGTTTAGCTACTTTAGAAATATTGGATTTACCAGCAGACACTATGATCTCAAATCCATTAAAAATTAAGCAGAAATGATGTTTGAATGACTGGAGATTAACCTGTGCAAAATGTTATGATTGTACATTATTTATCATGTTTAAAAAAAAAATGAAAAATCATTGAATACTGTACTTGGATATTTGCTGAAATTTCCAAAGATATATTGGAGTCATTTGTTTTTAAGATTCAGGATGAATTTACTCCATACAACTGAGATAATAGATGCTAGTTTGAAAATTCATAGAAACTTCAGACAATGGTGGTCATTCCGATTTTGGAGGCAGCCATGGTGCTGTTAGCACCATGGCTGCCTCCAAACCTGTGTCCGGGTCTGGGTTCTCTGAATGGGGACTTACCGGGTCATTCCAACCTTTGAATCTCGATATGTCCCCATTCAGAAAACCATTCCCCATTCCCATTTGAACCCCCATAGGGCTCAATGGGAATGGGGAAGGAGCAAATAACGGGCCCGCTAATAGCGTGCCCGTTATTTGCTCCCTGGTCCCTTAACGGGTCCCGCTAAGAACGGCTGGTTAGACAGGCGTTCCTGATGGGACCCGCTAAGGGACCTTGGAATGTGGCGGTAGGGGGTTAACGGAACGGCATCCTTATCGCTGCCGTTAACCCCCTACCACCATACTCGGAATGAGGCCCAATGTTAGTTTTGTAAGATGACTGGACCTATAGAGACTCTGGAACATGTTCTGGTAAATTGTTTAGGGTTAATTGACCTAAGACAATTGTTTATTTAGAAGGTTTTTCCAGAACATCATTATGCATCGCCAGAGGATTGGTGGTTAAAGCTTTTAAGTGACACCCCAATTGGTTTTGCTGTAGCTCCAATTAGATTTTTGGATACACATTTTTATGAGGATTTATGATTGGAAAACGACATGATGAATGCCAGGTAATATTGCAGCTTTTATCTTGAACTTTAATGTTAATGATGTATTGTTTTATTTCTTCTTTGTTTCATGATATGGCATTTGATTAAACTGTCTGTTTCTTGAAATGCAAGCACTGTGATGTGAATGGTTTGATGTTCAAACCAAACACAAATAAAACAATAATTTTAAAAATAATAATTGTTTATACAAGAGTGGGGTAGTGTGGGGTGGTGGTTGCCTATTTTTGTGGATAGGGGTATTGTTGTTGTGAGTGTGTGAGTAGACAGGTTTTCAAGGGCGAGGGGTTTGGATTGTGGGTGTGGGAAGAGGGAATGGTTTTGTTGAAGCATTGGGAGGATTTGAATAGGATGCCACTGGACTGCTGATTGGTAAACATAGGGTTTAAAAAAGGTTGGATATGAGAAGAAGCATGGGTAATCAAGGGAGAAAATCATGAAGTATCATCGTGAGTGGGTATCCAGGACTGAAGGGAGGGCATTTAAATCTTGGTCCGAGGACAGCACAAATGATAAAGCGGTCCTCAAACAAATGCATACACATTGGGCATCAAAATATAAAGGAAAAAAGTTCAAGAGCAGGCAGAGTATACCTGAATTGTGCCACTGATGATAGCAAGGAGAGAACAGAATCAGTACACAAACATGCTACCACCCCCAAAGCCCACCTTCTTATGGGAGCTTTCCTCCACAGCCCGCCGTGGGATACACCAAACCCCAGTATGTGCCCCTCACAAGCCCAGGCAGGGAACCACATTGGGGCATAACGATTCAACATGGGACCCATTGAATATGTAAGTAGAGAATAAGGCACAGTGCAAATTAGAAACAGTGCTGAAGAAAACAGAGGAGGAGCTAGCGTGAGTGATGTAGGGAAAAAGGGAGGGGCACAGTTCCAGATGTTGTACAAGGGACAAGGAAGAGCACACTATTTGCCTTGACCACATATGGCTCGCAACAACTTAATGAAGGCACTACCCTCAATCACTGCAGTGTGAGCAAGTAGATATATGCCCAAGAAATCAGACAGCAGGGATCACATTAGATGTAGGGGACATGAAGAGTTTGTTTGCAGTGTTGTTTGGGGGAAAAGGTGGCCAAAATATGGAATTAGGCAGTATTCAGGGGTATAAATAAACAGGGACGATCATGATGGAGTGCTATTTAACAACTGTCAAGCACACAAGACATAAATTCAATAATGGACCGTACCTTGAAGGCAGATGAGTACCCTGCACTTCATATTCAGGAGATGTGGCAAGCAGAGACAGGGGAAACCTGCGACAAAAACATATCTATATTTTATCACATGTTCCTTAAGGGTCCCCCAAGGAAGTGCAAAATGATTTAGATGAGGTGGTTTGTACCGAGGAGAAGGGGCGGGCCAAAATTCAGGCACATATAATACTTCATTGTAGACAGAAAGAAGAGGAGAAGAAAATAGTGGAGCAAGCACAAAGTGCAGAAGCAAAACTGCTACAGAAGAAGTTAGCTAAATGTATTGTGGAGGAACTATAATTACTAGCAACACAGAAGGGAAGCCCAACCTGAGACAGGCACATGAATGGGTCAAGTGGTATACAGATGACAGAAGGGAAATGGGAGGTTTCCAGAGGGGAAGAGCTGGGTTTCAGAGCGGCAGAGGAGGTGGCTTCGGAGGGATGAGGTCTAGGTTTAAAGTACAGTGTTGGTCCTGTGGGAAAAGGGGATGTTTTGCATGAGATTGTAGAAGCAGACCACCCTAGCCTAATAACCCCTCCACATACACCAGCATACCAGCATTTGCGCTCACGTATTACCCACCATCGAAGATACTGCCCTCAGTTACTCCATACACCCCAGGTCACATGCACACCCGAACCAACAGCCCATGACAACTGCAGTCAATCCAGTACCCAGCACTCAACATCAAACAGTCATACGGGCAGCAGCTACCCCCAGAGACCCCCAGAGATGGGATAAACATTCCTTGCCACAAGGTATATTGGTGCAGTACACTGGACAAGTGTTTTAGGCGGGTAACCCACTTCATGGAACACACACCTATCCCCAATAGGACAGCCCACAAAGGGCTCTTATGTGCCCAGTTCTGTCTCTCATTGCTGACCCAGAAGAGTAACCCCAGGTAGGAGCGCGGATAGGAAATAACACATTCTCGTCACAGTAGGCACACAGGAGATGCTAGCTTCATTATTGTATTCTAAAGATACCCCAGTCAAACCTTTGGGCATATAACATGGTAGGGCCGCCATGATAATACAAGCATTTTACAGTGTCAGTGCCACAAGGGGAGTGCCCTCACATTCAGTTTATTTTCTCTATGGGGTGACAGTTTTGCAAGGATGGGTGGCAGGAAGAAAGCATAGGATGCTGCATGTACCCGCCAAGTTTCTGTTCAGGCCATCTGTCCCCAGGAAAATGCCCCTGGCATGATCATTACATTCGACTTGGAAGCGGTGATCACAAAAAGGATAGCATCATTTTATGAAGTACAGATGAGGAAGGGGGCAAATGGCACACAGTTTTGTGCATTGACCCAACACAGCCACTGAGTGACATTTCTGACAAACAGCTTTTCGAGTTTGCTGAAGAAATTTGCATACCCTTACAATCATGACTCAACTCAGAGTGGTCCCCCCACACTATGCTCATTGCCACAACATTGCTATCACATTTGCAGGAGGGTATGGAGAAGGTACCCAGTAACTTATGGAGTAGTACCGCCCCCATGATGTAGGATTACTTAAGAGCCTACGGGCCATTCGCATCAAGATGAAGCAAGGCGCAGTGTTACTCGGAGTACAACAGCATCCCCTATCACAAGAGGTTGTAGAAGGGATTTCTAACACCATTGTAGAATTATTGCAATAAGGCATAATACAACAATCAGAGTCCCCATGCAACACAGCCATATGTCCTGTGAAAAATGTGAAGGGTTCAAGTTGGAGGACGATACAGGACCTCTGCCCATTGAATAACATTTTAGAGGCAGAATTCCCAGTGTTCCCTAAACCCGCCATGATTCTTTGTGATATCCTCACTGAAGTGACACACTTTACCGTACTTGATATCAATAGTACATTCTTCTCTACTCCACTACAACTAGATTCCCAATAACTCACAGCATTTACTGACCATGGGCAGAGAAATTCCAGCACACACACTTACCTCAGGGGTACTGTGAAAATGATTCACCAGTTATTGTATCTCCTGCCCAGGGGGAGCCCTTTCTGGTGAGGCTAGGGAGGTGCAACCTCTACCAAATAGTCCTGCTAGTAGTGGTTTAACGCAGGAGGACCACTTGGGGAAGGACTCCCCCTCTGTGGACAAGGACAATCATCTAGGGTACAGACCGTTAAACAACATCATACCCCAACCTTTCCTAACCCCCTCCATTCCAAACCTCTTCCTTGATAATAGACCAATGTATTATTGCAATACATGGGATAAGGTAAAAACAGAAAGTACTAGGACAAATAAAAGCACAGAAGACATAAAGATTATGGACTGTTCTAGTACGGGTACAAGGTGGCCCTGAGGAGGCATGAAGATCAAGTTGTCAAAAGAAACGAAGGACTTTGACAAGCCGCCAGGTTGGGACTGGCAACTTATCAAGCTCAGCTGGGAGAGATAATAGATGTTGAAACCATCCAGAGCAGGTGTTTCAAAACTGAATGAAGAGCGGAGGACACCAGCAAATGGCTCAGGGAGTTCTCTGTGGGACCAGCTGGAGTGGACCTGAGTACAAGGCATAAAAAGAGACCCGAGCAGTGCAGCAGAGTGAAGAGACACCAGTTCTGCAGAAGCAGAGGTGAGAAGCCTGAAGAGCCAGAAGGACAGACCCGAGTCCCAGGAAGTCTCAGTGGCATACTGAAGTCTGAAAGAAGGTCACAGGAGGTATGAACGACCCCAGAGGAGACACTGTGGTACAAGAGAGGCAGGCTCCAGTGCCTCTTCCCTGACCCAGTAGTAACAACCAATGTATTGGGAAGAGTGAATCGAGCATCTGCAGATTACTTCCTCATCACAGTGGCAGCAATAAGTCCACTGACCAGCAGGGAAGTCTCTGGTCAGAGCATCTGAGGGGATCCTCAACATCGCATTGTCATCAATAAGCCCACTGAACACCTGAAAATGATCTGGGACCCAAATCTGAGGAGAATGTTCTTGTCACAATGGCAGCAATACGCCCACTGACCACTAAAGAAGGGTGTGGGACCCCAACTCAAGTGAACTGAACATCCAAGTAAAGCATCCTCATCACAGTGGCAGGGAGAAGTCCACAGAAACCCTGAGAAGGATCGGGGCCTTTGCTAATACTGTAAAAGAGTGGCAAAAAATAATTTCAAGTCAAAAGATGTGGAAAAGAATTTTCAAACACCAGTAGAAACCTGGTGCAGAAACTGAAGCCTTTTGAATATACTCAAGAGACACCACAGGAAGGGAGCCATCACCTCTGGCTTTGATATGAACTATATTGGCGTGTGTGGACCAATACCAGGAGAAGGGAGTCATTCTCCTGTTCCTGAAAGTCAGTGGTAAACAGGTTTTTGCTGGAAATACTACTCAGGGGAAGGGAGTGTGTGCCCCTGGCAACCTTTTGCAAAAGAACATTTTGGGAACACCACCCGAATAGCAGGAGCAGGGAGTAAATCTCCCGGAGAAGGAACTTTATGTTGGATTATTCTTTAGTTATAGTGAAAGGAATAGAAGTAGGTTGTGACAAAGGACAGTGAAATATGATTTCAATGGACATTCTGACAGATCCTTTAGTATTAGTTTGAGGCAGAGAAACCCCTCTTAGAAGAGAAGGATATTGAGGGTTTATTTTTATGACAAATAAAAGTTTTTTAAAATAAATATTCCACCTGCTTCGATACCCTTACAGTCCCTGAGCTTTTTCCACAGATTACTACAAATGGATTTAGGTAACCTTCAGGTACCGAGCACAATCATTCAATATGTAGACAAACTTTTGGTATGAACCTCTACAGAAGAACAGTGTAGGACAGATTCAGTGACACTTTTAGCATTACTTGCACACAAAGGGTACAAGATAGACAAAAACTAAATCCTGTATTGCCAGAAAGAGTTAGGCCAAATATTATCCTCTAGAACACAACAAAATATTCCCAACAGGAATTAATTATTCTATTAACGTATCTTAATTTTGTAGGGATATAAATCCTGGCCTAATTCATATATCACTTTGCTAGTGTATAGTGCATAAGTTTTAACAAAACCATAAGCAATTAATGATTCTTGAATGAGTGAAGCCAACACACACAAAAACCAACAAAGAAACTTAAAAATTAAACATATTTATTATTTGTTTGAGTGAATGGGAAGGAAAACATTAAATGAAAATGCTAATGGAAACACAGTTTTGACACCACCTAGCCCAAATGGTGACAGAAATAAGAAAAGGAGCCCTCAAGCTATCCTAGGTAAAACTAATCTGCAATATGATATCTATGGCAACCTACACCTATCTACATTTGAAGTCACACTAACAGCTACACCTCCTCAGAGGTATCCTTCCTTTCCTCTCCTTCCCCCAGAAGCTCACTGGCCCTCATTACGACCCTGGCGGAAATCGAAAAACGATGGCGGAAATGCAATACCGCCATCGAATAGCGCTCGGTGCGACTATGACCCGGCACCGCAAAGTACGAAGCCATTAGCGACACCGTAGTGAACGCCAACGCTAACTGCACCAAGCACGCGCGCGCGCGCCATGCCAAACCGCAAACACCACCATGGTGCAACGGTACGCCAATTCCGACCCTAGCGGACATGTACCTAACGCCATCAGGCATGGCGTAATGTACCATTCCGCCATGGCGAGAAGTACGGCATCGCGAATCAACCGTAAACGGCCCCACTGAGTGCCTGTACACCGCTCCCTGCCCACAAAGTACAACCCCCCGTAGGTGCAATGAAGTCACAATGCAACCATTGAAATGTACAAGTCACCCATGCATGCCAACGAACAAAAGAAACACAAGAGGGGCCAATGGGAGCTGCAGGGCACAGATGGCACGAATACAGAAGCAATCCCAATGGACATGACCACAGTCCCCCACCAAGAAAAGCACGCAAACACAGGCACCTGTGACCAGCAATATTCCGATAATCACATCATTCCACCAGTCCACCTGGCTGACCGGCATCTGTTACACAAAACCCAATCCCCCGCCCCTGAGCATGACAACATTCAAACTGTCATATAGGCAGCCCCCATCCCTGACCTCACGGGCTTAGTAGGCAAACGCGCCCAGTACAGTACCACGCAACTAAACCCCGAAGCTGGAACCCAATGCAGATCTCCTCACAATACATCGCCCCCCAAATAGGCATATGCCACATCACTTGCAAAGAAAAACGCTACACGGGCCAAATCAGAATAGAAATTTATGCACATCAAAGTCACCAAGCCCATACAGCCATCAGGCCATGAACTCCAAAACACTAATCACCATTGTGGGCTGCATCCGCAAGAAATGACCAGCCACTACTTGTGTGTCGCCCTGTTCCCCCATGGTACACAGAGCCACATTCACGTACGAAAAGGCAACATGGAAGCGCACAGAACCGCAGGGCCGTCCCAATGGGGAGGCACTAGTCCAGCTGAAAGGCCGAAATGTTGCTCCGAGCCACCAGTACTGCGTAAGGGCATGTGGGCCATTGGCGATCGTCCCATAAGATCGTAATGCTGCTCCACTGATTAACACGAAGCAGCAGGTGTCGGGAGTAAAATCCATCTGCAGGAGTGGCATACAGATGGCAGTGGCAAAAGGGGAGGAGATACCTGTCAACCAAAAGAAAAGAAAAAGAACAGAATGGCCATCAGAACCACATTTGAACAACTCACTTCAATGATCACACGAAATCCACAGCCATATGCATGCTAGCCCACTCAAAAGGATCATCACCACCCCAAAACCACTTGCGACTCATAAACATCTATATCGAGGTGCAAACACCATCACAAACGAGTGTACCTGTGCATGCGTCTGTCAAAACAGAATCCATCAGATGGGAATGTTAACGTGCATGGACACAAGTGTCTGAGTGCGCCTCGAGACAGGGAGGGCTCAACAAGGCCAGATAGACGATGGTCCCACTATGGCAGCCCTGCATCACATAGCGTAGGGGAGGCGGATAGATCCCAAGAAGCCCTGTACATGGCAAACTCTGTATCAAATCACCTGCCCATGCATCCATTCATCATTCCCTCATCCCGGGATCAAAACGCCTGAATAATTACTCACATAACATTAGAAACATCCATTGAGTCTGTGCGTTATGCAGCCTGCAAAATCCACAGTGCCCCAGCCCGTAATTCCAGTGTTGTGAAGTAACATGTATTTGGGAACGGCCGGCCTCATCGCCCACGTAGCTATTGCGCATCCCAAACTATTCATATCAATCATTGCTCCCTCGCCATGGGCCCTGTCTCAAGGACATTGAACAATAGAACGTTATATTTGCAGTCAGACCTGTGGGCATCTCCTCGCCGCTAGCTGGAAACCGAAAGCGCCGCCCTTCGAATTCCTCATTTGCAACACCACGTCGGAAAGGCATCTGTGGCCGTTTGAAATCACTAATTATTCCATCGAGTGCGGCTGTGTGTGAAAATGGCAACTGCCTTCACCCACGAATGGGACACCCCGCCCGTCGTTGCAACTCGGTACAGTGATGCATGAGGGCCCACCGTTACTCGAGTACTACGTTCCACTGACCCTTCACAAGTCTGTTCGCGACTGCACAGATAGTATGGGAAACAATGGGACCACAGCAGAATGAACATATCAATCCAATCTTACACGGCCATCGGGTACAAATACATGATAGCAATAGCAAGATACCATTCCCCGAATTGCAGCGTTGTGCGCGTGACGTGCTCGGCCAAAGGGGAGAGCAGTTTGCACAGGTGGAATGAATCACCACAGGTGGAGGCCATACAGCCTGAAAACACATAAATTGCACAGCCAGTCTCCTCCCACAACCACACCGAAATGCTACCGGCAGGACTCGCGATGTTGGCCCTGGGGGACCTGATAGCACTGCAAGTGCTCCAACTCCAAGAAGAAGACGAACACCAACTACAACCAGCCGCACGGAGGAGACGCAGGAGGAGGAGGAGGCCAAGGCAGGGCCAGCAAGGCCCACCAGCACAGCCACTACCACCACGCAGGCAGCCCGCAATACCACGCCTCCGAGCCCATCCGTTCAACCTCACTGATGAGCAGATCCACACCCTCTACCGTCTGGACCGGGACACCATAGCCGCCATTGTGGACATGACACAGGCTGACCTTGTCAGCATGATAGATAGCCCAACCGCCATCCCACCCCTACTGAAGGTGGTGTCTGTACTCCACTTCCTGGCCACAGGCACCTACCAGCACACAGTCGGACAGTTGCATGGCATTTCTCAGCCACTGTTCTCACGGACACTATTGCAAGTGCTCGATGCCCTCCTGCAGCACGCAGACGACTACATCTCCCTACCACGCTCGGAGCAGGAAATTACAAACACGAAAGTGGGATTCCATGCACTTGCCGGCATACCGGGTTGCATTGGTGCCATCGACTGCACCCATGTTGAATTGGTCGTCCCACATGCCATGGAGGCCCAGTACCGCAACCGAAAACAATTTCATTCCCTGAATGTACAAATGGTGTGTGACTCCAACAGGATCATTACACATTGTTGTGCCCGATTCCCTGGATCAACCCATGATTCTATGGTCTTGAGGAACTCTACAATACCACGCTACATGGAGCGACACGCAGGGAACAGATCCTGGCTACTCGGTGACTCTCATTACATGCATGATGATGTGGGGTATGTGAATTGCCAATGACCTGGCAGGAAGGGGGGGGGGGTGTGCGTACGTATCAATGGCATTCCACATCATACGTTTCTCGTCCACATACAGGTGATGCTGGATATCCACTGAAGAGATGGCTCCTCACACCAGTCCGGAACCCACGGGACCAGCATGAGGAGGACTACAACCATGCCCACTCACGTACCCGTGTAGTCATAGAACAGGCATTCGGCCTACTGAAGGGCCGTTTCCGCTGCCTCAGCAGGTCTGGCGGGGCACTCCTGTACCGCCATGAGAAGGTTGCAAAGATGGTGATGGCATGTGTCATGCTCCACAACATGTGCGTACGTAGAAATGTGCCCATGCCCCCTGACGCAGAACTGCAAGCACCTGAAGATGGTCATGATGAGGGTGGGGATGTGGCAGCACCTCATGGAGTCTGCGAGGCACCGGAGGCCCGTGACATTCGTCAGCATCTCATTGATGTATGCTTCTAGCACTCACGCCTGGTGGCTGATACATGGACACGGGACTCGTGGCACTGCGTGTGTCTGGGACATGCACAACATGGACTGTACGCCTATGATGGCCTAGTACACAAAGATCAATGTCCACACATCTCATTGGTTGATCGTGCACTTTTAATGGCATATGTGATGTCATGTTGAACACCCTATCGACCCGCCACCCAAGTGAGCCCAACACACCCCCTCCACCCTCCTACCTCCCCCCCGAACACCAGTGTCCAAAGATGCTCATTGTCAGTGGGCTGTCGCTATTGCATGCCCCCTCTGCGGGTATCAGGGGCACCCCTGCCTGTGGAGCGCAGGTTCCTCCCAGATCTACGTTGGGGGCTGCCCTGGACGGAACTTGCAACGGATGATGTGTCTGCCTGCTCACGTCCATGCATGTCCCTAAGGGTTTGCGAGAGCTCAGTGAGCACACAGCGCACTGCGGCAAGTTCGGCACATACGTCCTTGGCCGTCGCATGCAGTTCCCCCCTGAGGCTCTCGGTGCTACTCTCCATTTGGACTCTCAGGCTCTCGGTGCTACTCTCCATTTGGACTCTCAGGCTCTCGGTGCTACTCTCCATTTGGACTCTCAGGCTCTCGGTGCTACTCTCGATTTGTGCCCTAAGTGTCTCAGTTGATGTTTCTATGTCTGCCTTAGTGCCCCCACATTCATCGGCATGGTCCTTGAGGAGCGTGGCCAGTTGCTGCTGTTGTTCGATCAACTGGTCGAGGGACTGTTGCCTCTGCTGGGCCATGGCCATTTGCGGGGGTGTCACAGAGGGGCTGTTGTCCTCATGT
The DNA here is from genome assembly GCF_040938575.1 of Ambystoma mexicanum. Taxonomy (NCBI): domain Eukaryota; kingdom Metazoa; phylum Chordata; class Amphibia; order Caudata; family Ambystomatidae; genus Ambystoma; species Ambystoma mexicanum. Next base: position 889,323,664 of record NC_090937.1, on the reverse strand, counting down.
TGCCTTGCCACAGGGCTTGTGGGGGATGGCCAGTCGTCGTCTTGTGGGTGCCCCTGCGTGGTATCCTCATGTTGTACGGGATGGGACAGACAGGGGGATTGGGACAGGTCATGGATGGATCTGACTCCGGCATCCCCGTTTTCTGTGTCCGAGCATGCTGCCATCAATGGGGTGTCACCTATGGTGCTGCTGCCACCAGAGGCAGTGCCTTCTGTGGCATCCATTGGGGGGACCTGTGGTGGTGGTGTTGTGGGCATGCTGGCTGCTGGGGTGCCTGTTGATGTTCCCTCCTCTGTGCTGCCACCTGATTTGTGCTGCTGCCGTGTCTTGATGCGTGCAGCTGAGGTGGAGGGTCTCTGGCCGTTGGTCTTGGCCCTCTTTGCAGGTGTGCTGGTAGGGGTGTCCTGTAGCTCGTCGTTTGGATCGGACCCTGTGGTGGAGTAAAGGAGGGCGAGGGTTATTGATGGGTCTGTGGGAATTGGAATGGCATTGTATCACATGCATTGGGGTGGTACCTGAGGGTGATTTGGGTCGGGGCCTTGGAGGTGCTTTGATTTGTGTGTGGAGTGAGGGTGCAGTTGTTTGGCAGCCTGCAGTTAGGGTGTGCCTGCTGCACGTGTAGTGCGTGTATTTGGGGTTTTTAATTATTTATGTATTTATTGTGGGTTTTAACGTGCGCTATCAGGCCGATGTGTGTGGGCGTTCTCCTGGACATGTGTTTCTGTTGCACTATGTGGACGCATGGTACTTCACATGGATGGACTGTGTGGATTTGGCATTGTTTTATCTGGCCCACCTACCTGAATCTTCGGATGTCTGCACTCCTTTCTCCATCCCTCCGACTCCCTCTATGCTCTCCGTTCTGATGGTGGAGGCACAGATTTCTTCCCAGGGGGTCAACTTGATGGGTGATTCAGGACCTCCCCCGGTGTCTGTGGCAATGTTGCGGTTGGCAGAGAGTATGCTGCGGACGCGTATCCGCAGGTCGTCCCATCGCTTGCGGCATTGCTGTGGGGTGCGGGGTGCGGTCCCCACCGCACTTACCCGCTGTGCCACCAGAGCCCATATGGCCTTCTTGTTTGCAAGTGCCGTCCTGGTCATTTGCGTGCAGAAGACGACGGCAGCATTCTCCTGGAGGGTCTCTGTTAGCACGGTGAGTTCCTCACGGGAGAAGTGGACCTGCCGCTTGCGGTCGCTCGCTTTCTTCGCTACTTTTCCCATTTTTCTTGGTTTCGCTAGGGTGGTTGACGGGTTGGGGTGTGTTTCAGGGTAGTGATTTTAGTGGTTGTGTGGTTTTAGTGTATTTATAGGTGTACGCCGGGATGTTTCCCGTTCCGGCCCCATGTTTTAACTTCCGTTTCCGTATATTTCCGGCCACCGTACTTTCCGGTAGGCGCACACTGCGGTGACCGCTAAGTGGGGTGGCGGTATTGCACCTAGGGCGCCGTACGGCGGCGGTGTGGGCCGTTTTGGGGTCATTTCCGCCATCGCGGACTTTGCACTTCCGCCATGCCGTGGTGCTCGTGCCCGATGGGTCGGAATGGGCCGCACTTTGCTCCTTCGTGCAATGGCGGAAACGCTATTTACGCTGTGGCGCTCCGGTCAGTCGCTTTCCGCCAGGGTCGTAATGAGGGCCACTGTCTCTAGAGCCCTGATTCTCTCGAAGCTGGACTACTGTAACAGCCTCTATCTAAATCTGCCTGCCTCTACTCTCCGCCCTTTGCAACTCATCCAGAACAGGACTGCGAGACTTGTCCTTGGCCTCAAGTCCAGGGACCGTATCTCTCCAGGACTGAAATCAATACACTGGCTCCCAGTGACTGTGAGGATTAAGTTCAAAACCCTCTGCATTGTCCACAAGGCATTTCATGGCCTTGGGCCAAAATACCTTCAACTCTCTCTTCCTAAATATCTTCCTTCTCGAGCTCTTCGCTCATTCGCCTCCAACTCCCTCAGGGTCAGCCGCTTCTCCAAACAACAAGTTGGGGGCTGATCTCTCTCCGCTGCAGGGGCCTCCCTCTGGAACAGCCTTCCTGCCTCCCTGAAACTTGAGGAAAACCATCTCCGGTTAAGGAAGCACCTCAAAATCTTCCTCTTTGCCTCCGCTTTCTCTCCCCCTCTCCCCTGCTAAAATTAATGAAACTGCACTGAATCTGCAACTGGGCCACGCACCGATCTCGGTTCTTGGCCCAGCCACTCTCCCCTGCACTGCCTCCCTGGCAACCCCTGCACTGCGGGACTGGTCTGTATCCCTACAGCCCCCCTTCCCAGCACTTGCCTGCACTTACCTTGCACTTGCTACCAGCTGGCCCTTGTTATTTATCTTGTATGCTAATAACCCTGTACTGCACTTTCCCCGCTCCCTTTCCCCCTTGCACTTTTCCCTTCCCCCCTATCCTTGCACTTGCACGATCTGAATGACACCTGGCCTAGTAGGATCATTGTCTGTCTCCCCTTTGTCCCCCATCTGCCTCGTTGCGCCTTGAAACACTTGTGTATAGGCGCGTTACAAATGCCATATCATATCATATGCATACAAAATGTATCATTGAATTGTGAACCTCAAATACATATACATTTCTTTGTAGCCAAATTCATTTGAATACATTCATATCAGTCGAAATATACATTCATGAACATCTGAGGTAATATCATCAGCAGGAAAGAGAGTAACCATAGAAAGAGCAATACCAGTGCAACATACACCCCAGCCGATCACAATCAAGAGGATGCAGAAGTTCTCGGGCTATATAAGTATTGTAGATCATGGATTTTTGATTACTTTTGTTACACCAAGCCCTTGTTGCAAAGGCTAAAATAAGCGCAGAAAGTTGAGGGAACAATTTCCTGGAGAGGAGAAATAGTCACATGCTTTCAGGAACTAAAACATGTGATCAGCAATGCCCAGTGTTAACAACACCAGATTATGCAAAACAATACTCGCTGGTCTCGCATTCTAACAATAATGGCAGCCATTCTCACAGAGCAGTGGACTTTCAGATCTAGTAGTGCACGGTCATTTCCCATGCAAGCAAGCAATAGTAGCAGCAGCTTTTGCAGATATCCAAATCAACCCTCACCACGCAGATTGCATCTGGTCACAAGATCATATTGTCCAACTCTTCCATTCACATTGTCAGGTGCCGCAAAGTGAATCTAACCACCTTCATTGCAGTACCCATACAGCTAGGTGAGGTAGTGCACAATTTCGTAACATAAGAAGGTCCTGAATATGACGCAACCCAGTTCAGGGAAGACACACTTGAGGAGGGGGAACAGCTCTTCGTTAATGGTTCTTCGATGATTGATCAGGGTACAGGACAAAGACACACTGGTGCAGCAGCAGCTAGCCTTTAGATGGATAATATGAGGTCCTGATAAAAAATAGATTGCCCACACATTCCCTGCACAGGCATAGCACTAATAGAAGCAATAGAAATGTCAAAATGTACTTTAGTTACCATCTATTCTGACTCAATATATGTTACTTCATTCGGAATTGTCCAGATGCAGCAGGGGAGCATCCTTTTACCATGCAGCATTATTAGCTGGATTAATTTACACATTGACATGTCCCTCAGTGGTTAATGTGTGCCCATACGAATAATGCAGATGTAATTGCTTATGGTAATGACATGGCAGACAGAGATGCAAAAGAAGCAGTGTACCCAATAATACCAGATCTCTCAGCACCCCCATTGGAGAGCATTCCAGCAGGTGCAGCTGCCAGTTACTTACAATGCAGTCCCCCTGACACAGATTAGTGAACTACAGGGACAAGCTTCACAACATAAGAAGGATTTGTGGGTTACAAGAGGATGTTCCATTTCACCAACGGACCCAATCTGGGGACAAAACAGTACAGGTAAAGTAGCAATGCCTCAGGATTTGCTTACAGTTGACTTGGAAACATTACATTATCCTACAGATATATCTAAGAAATACATTGCAGCAGACATTCAAGAGAACTGTTTTGTCCACAAACTTCATGACCCTGTGGGCACATTTTGAGCAAACTATACCACCTGCCAGCTTTACAGTAGAGGCCATACCTTCAGAACGTTGCAGGGAACACATTGAGTACTTTGAAATTGTTAACAGGTGCAGTAACTACCATTATTTGATTGTTGGAGTATGCACATTCATCTGTTGGGTTGAAGTTGGACCCAGCTATATTTTTGGTTTGCAAGGTATTTCCTCGCTGGGGAATGTAATATCCTGAAATAATATAATGGGATGCACTTTTTTAATGAGCTATTCATAAAAATTAACTCCCTTTTGAGCATAAAGCACAACCTATGCTCCTTTTACCACTGCAAACCAATTGGAATATTGAGCATCTTAATAGTTTATTAAAACAGTGTTTGTCTAACATTGTCACTCTTTAGGTAAAAACTGGCTTTACTGTCTTCCACTCACACTGTATAGCCTTGGGAATCAGTCAGAGAAGGAGCATCATTTGAGCCCCCACAAAATAATGATGAGTCGTAGGCTGCACACACCACTCATGCCTGCACACACTGCCTCCAACTCTCACAGACAGCTCATATTTTAGGGGAGGAGTTTCAAGGCTATAGGCTTTAACCAAATGTGTTAATGTTATCTATCAACAGTTTGCACCCTGTTCTCAACAGCCGGCTGCAACAGACACGGCTGACCCAGCATCTCTGCAACCTCAGCTCTTCCCAGGAGATTTGATATTCATCTGCTCATTCATCAGGAAGTGGAACAACACCCGTTTCCACGGGCCCTACAAGGTTATCTACTCAACGTCATCTGCAGTCAAAGTTGAAGGACTGAAGCACTGGGTCCAGCTCACAGACATCAGAAAGGACACCAGTACCAACCCTCCTCCCCTGGACACACAGGAGGGACAGCCATAAACAATTAGTTTTTCCCTTATGTTTTTAACATTTCTGAAAGGAATGTGTCCCTTTGAACGAACACATATCAACTCTTCTTCACAGCCTCCAGGAGCAGCACATTGTATCAATGATATTATGTTGTGTATTGGATATTTTTCTCTTTCTCTTTCTTTCCTTTCATTTGGCAATAGTTATATGGTGGTGGCATATGAAGGGGGGTATAATGAGACTAAAGTAGCATGTGTGTTAGCAAATAGGAGTGCATGAGTGCCCAGAAGCAGAAGGAACACTGAATATCAAGGGGTTCTCTTGGATACTGTTGCTGATCTGCATCACCCTGACGTGGATAACATGTGGGAGGCGGGGAAGAGTGAGGTCAAAGGCGTCCTGCTACATATGTTCCCTGATCCCACATGCAAATGGCACACCCAGATTGTTTATTCCCATGGAAATGCCACCTCTGATAACACAATGTTAAGGGCAAATAGCCCTATGTAGGGTGTGAGGGTTGTTCCAAGGACACAAGGTTCAAGCAACTGTGCTAGAAGCAGACACAGTTGACTGTTCTGAGAATAAGAAGCAGGTGCTGTATCAAATTAGACCACAAGGGGAAGTTCTCTAACAACAGATGAGAGGTGGGGCTGGTGAGTTGCAGATCAGGGGGACTGATGTAGCTCTCAGAGGAAGTAGTGGCAAACATAACAAGACCAGTTATGATCTATGGAGTAGATATATACAGACATTGATGTTGATAAAGATGAATGAGCGACCTGCCAATGTAAAGATACTAACACGCTTTTCCTTGTGTTTCATAGGAAATAGCAATGTGCCTCTTGACACCAATGAACACTGAAATCGGACGTTGTATATTCCAGTCCTGACTGGAAGGACTGCAGTGTTCATGGATATTTTTGGGATATTCAGGAGCTCTGCATATCTCCACCTTCTGTCCTTTTGGAAAGGAGTGTACTCCCTGTCCATGTTATATTCTGTTGTCCTTATCGTATCCAATGCCCACCTCACTATCATGAATGTGCCACAGCCACCCCAGTTACAACTGTGCCCCCTCACTATAAACATTCACATTGTTTCTCCCAAGACTGTTGATAAGCTTAAAGCCATACATGTCCAAATACTGCTCCACAGAAAGGCAGAGATGTTCTTTACCTCCATGCTTGTTCCAGGCATCCAGATTCCAACCAATTCACAATGGCTGCAGATAATCAGTTGGGATACGAGTCAAATTGTGAATGACACAGAGCATGGCCTCAACTCAGAGGGAGTTGACGGCCTTCCTGTTGATGACAGTACAGAGCAGGTACATAGTGGACCTCTCCAATGCCATGGCGGGGGCATCTGTAAGAAAAAAGGAAGTTCCTGTTGCACCTATCCCCCACTCAATTATTAAGACAATGGGCCACTGACCCACGCCATAAGGACCCTGCACAATTTGTATGTTGCCATGGAGAAAGAAGCTGGGGTTAGAGAGCAAGATTGGGTGGATTTGTTATTTTAAATGGCCCCTTGCTGGATGGGTCTAGCCATAAAATAGATAGTTTGGATTGTTGTTGTGTTACTTGTCGTATTTTGCTCCTTCAGCTTGTTCTGTGATGCTGATTTAAGACGTTACCCAAAGGAGTTATGATGATGTCCTTGACCCTCACAACATGCAAATCTACTCCCCACTTAAAACATGTGCACACAAAGACAGAACAATGGAATAGCAAAATAAAACACAGTCTGGTATGGGTAGAACATACATTTGGTCGCCCAGGGACACTTTCTCATCCCCCACCTTGCCCAGAGAACTATCTAGAGCACTAGGTAGATCTTACAGGGGATGGGGGTGTTGCTTTATGATATGTACTCCAGAAGAATTTGCCCAGCGTGGGGAAAGCTTTTGCCATGTGAGTAAGCTGTGGGTGCCAAAGGATAATTTCTACAGACAGAGGGAAGAAAGATTAGTTAATGAATTAGCTAAAGGGATGCAAGTACAATGTCCCAACTGTGGAAAGATGTGTAGGCTGTATAAATTGTATTAGCAAGAAGAGTAGGTCATTTAATGTCAGTATTTTGCCGTTTGAGTTGGCAGTTCTGCACATGTGTTATTTTTTGTTAGCGTGACACACTTTAGAGAGCATCACAGAGCCTTACATGATGGAAGAAGGAGCAAAAATCGAATAGACTTCCTTATAATGATTAGAGGTTAGAGCCACAGCATGTTCAATACATTTTGTAGCTAGAAGTAGTGATTGATGTTTAGCTTTGGGTGCAGTAAGGAGATTTTGGAATATGCTCTTTCAATTTATATTCAGTAAAGCTTTTGGTAGCAGGTAAAAAGGTCGCCAAAGTGTCCAGCAGTGAGATGGGGTAAGGGTTGTGCTGTAGTAACATGAGGAATGTGTGCTGAATGAGCAAGAGTTCCACCATTTTGTATCAGGCCTCGGTAGAAGTTGCAGATTCTGTTAGTTAGAGTAGTGGGCCGACATTTGGAGCTTTTGCACTGTCCAAGTGATTAGAGTTTATGAATCCTTCTTCCCAGTCAGTGTGCAGACAGCCATGGTTATGGAGGAAAGGAGAAGCACAGCACAGATTGCATTTATTTGTGCCCAGCCGAGCATCTCAGAGGATCTGAGAACGGAATTTTGGTTTCAGGCAATTAGATTAATGTTGACATTGTGTAGGACAAATCTCATGAGAACAGAGTCTGCTGTCTAGAATTGCCAGGGTGTCGAGCTATGGTTTGAGTAATACTGCCCCCATTGAGAAGTGGCAGCCCCATTTTAACTACAGGTGGCTGACCAAATAAGAAAAAATACATGTGCTAATTTGGTATGACGTCCTTTCAACACTGGAAATGTATACGCCTGCAATTTAAACGCGTACATAATTACGAAAATGAACATCAACATTTTTAGGGGGGGTGGGAAAGGGCAGATAAGGGATTGGGGGGTAGGAATGGATGTACATTTTCATAATTATGTACACGTTTAAATTGCAGTAGTTTACAGTTCCGGCAATGAAAAAACATAGAATCGCTAAATTCACCCCCAAGAGTGGTGCTATGTTTCTTTATAAATCACCTGGTCCCATGAGAGATAAGGTAGGAGGCGTACTAGAGAAGTAACGTTTTCTAGGACGGGAGTAGCATGAGGTTATGTCATAGAGAACAGCTGCAAGGTCGAATGGGCTATCAGGGAGTGCCAAATTGTCTGGTCTCATGAAGAAGCCAATGTATCACCAGGCTGGGTTGACCTTGTTGTTCACATTCGCTCTCTGATTGGTTTCTGTTGGGGTATGCACATCAAGAGTTGGACAGAATTACCTTGAACAATAAGAACAGTCCATTGTTGCAACAACGTACCTGACTATAACAGACCACTCACATCACAGTATTTTCTGCTGACTGAACAACTAGGTCATCTTGTAAGGGGTTGTATTTAGATATGAACGACCAATGGGGCAATTAACTATAGGGGATGTTAAGAAAGATTTGTGTCAGCCCATGGAGAACACATGATTATGTTGTATCTGATAAGGTTTGATTATGCTAATTTGTGGTTTTCTGCTATAAAAGATGTAACTGGAAATGGGTGTGTCGAGCGTGGTTTCAGTGCTCAGTTTTATCAGACTGACTAACACTACAGCCGTATTTGCATGTAATCAAAACTTTGTCTTTCTTGCAAACAGTGCACTACATATTGATCCCCTTGGAGTTGTTTTTAATGATTAGTTTTTGGGCCTATCCTACAAGGGCTTTGAGCATAGTTGAAGCAGTGTGAAGAAAGCTCTAGGTGGTGAAACATAATTCTATCTGCTCTTTGGGTTCTGGGTTGATGTGAGTTCCAGCACAAAGGACTCCAGTACAACATGAGTTCATTTGCTGCACCCCCACTGCAGGGATCTTTTCTGGTACCTAAAGGGGTTCCTTCACCTACAGTGACAAGGTCCTGGTTCCAGTGCAGTCACATGGTCCAACAGGTGTTACCCCGATTGTTCCTGTTCTGAGGACTTTGGTATTTAGTTTATCCCTAACAGAGGTCCAGCGTTATACTGCTAGTTCTTGTCGAAGTGCTGAGATGAATTGAAGCATGCAAGGGTTCCTCCCTTCTTTTAATGTCAAATTGCCACACAGAGCTGGTCCAAAGCAAGCCTGATGCAAGTGGCCTTTTGTTGTAACAAGTGCACTTTGCCGTATGAGATCACACCCAATGTACTTTGCTTGTATGAAATGGATATTGGTATTGATATTTTATTTCTATCGCGCTCGTACACAAGTGTTTCAGAGCGCGACAAGAAAAGGGAGGGGAACAGGGGAGAACAAAATAGCAATCTTACTAGGCCCAGTGACATTGAGAACGCGCAAGTGCATGGGAGAGGGGGAGGGGAAAAGTGCATGGAAGGGGGGAGAAGTGGAAAGTGCGAAGCAGAGGAGAAACAGATAAATAACAATACATAAATAATAAAGGGAACACACAGTGGTAGTTCAGCCAGCAATTTGCAAGTGCTATGTTTAAGGCAGCAGACAGGGTAGGTCTGATAAGTGCAGGAAGAAAATGGGGGGCTCTATGGGGACAGATACAGACCCCAGTGCAAGGGGTGACCCGGAGACAGTGTGGGAGGGTGGCAGGGTGAGCAGGTACCTGGGCCCGGATGACAGAGGGTGGAGGGTTGAGGCAGGTAGATTTAGAAAGAGTCTGTTACAATAGTCCAACCTAGATAGAACCAGAGCTTGGGATACCATGAGCTTCTGGGGAAAGGAGAGGAAAGGCAGAAAACCTCTGAGGAGGTGCAGTAGGAAATGTGACTTTTTAGAGACCTCGGAGACATGGGCGGAGAAGGAAAGGGTTTAGTCAAAGATGACCCCAAGGTTCTTAGCCTTGCAGGTGGGGGTAGGAGGAGGGCCAAGGGAGGCCGGCCAGAGAGTGAGGGGAAAGGATGGTGAAGGTGTGCCGATGAGGAGGATTTCCATCTTGCTGGCATTCAGACAAACATCATTGGCGGCACACCAATCTTGAATGGCAGGTAGGCAATAAGAGATGAGAGAGTGAGAGGAGGTGGCAGATGGCAGCCTGAAAATGAGTTGATTGTCGCCAGCGTACCACTGGAAATTTGAGCAGAAAGTTGCAATGCAGTGGGCGAGAGTTGCCAGGTATTGGTTGAAAAGCCAGGGCGAGAGGTTAGACTCAGGTAGAGAGGAAGATAGATGAAATGAAGGACCCATGTTGGACCTGGGAGGGTCGATCTGAGAGGAAAGAGGTCAGCCAGGCCAGAGCTTGATCAGTGATACCCAGGTTTTCATGGAGACGGTTGAGCAGGATGGTGTGGTCGACTGTGTGGAAGGCAGAAGAGAGATCGAGGAGGATGAGGACAGAGGTATTGTTAGAGTGAAGGTTGGACAGCAGATCTTCAAAGATGTTCAGGAGAGCAGTTTCCGTGCTTGTGGCAGCTCTGAAGCAGGACTGGTGGTCATGGAGACAGCCAACAGGATTGGAATGAAGGTTAAGCTGAGGGATGTCGCCTATTAGTTTGGGCTGGACTGCCCCTTTCGGGTTGGGGCCAAGCCTGATTTGCATATGGTCTTTCCCTTTCTGTAATGTTTTGGCAGGTGAAGATTCGTGGTCTGGAGGGTTGCCCAGAGCATTGCCAGAGGTTAAGATTCATTCTAAACCTTCCAGGCATCACCTCTTTGTTTTTGCTTTGTCACCCCAAGTGGGACGGGTATGCCCAGACGTGGGTCCCGTGCCTGCTGGGCCTAGAGACCCAAGCTACTCCTCACTGATGAGCCCCAACAAGGGCAAAACATGTTTGGGGATGCTTGTGGTCTCGTGCAGAAGGGATGTGGCCTAGCAGTTCGGGCTGAACTGCCCCTTTTTTGGGCGGGGCAAGCCTGATTTGCATATGGTCTTTCCCCTTCTGTAATGGCTTGGCAGGCGAAGAACGGTGGTCTGGAGGGTTGCCCAGAGCATTGCCAGTGGTTAAGATTCATTCTAAACCTTCCAGCCATCACCTCTTTGTTTTTGTTTTGTCGCCCCGAGTGGGACGGGTATGCCCAGACGTGGGTCCCGTGCCTGCTGGGCCTAGAGACCCAAGCTGCTCCTCACTGATGAGCCCCAACAAGGGCGAAACATGTTTGGGGATGCTTGTGGTCTCGTGCAGAAGGGATGTGGCCTAGCAGCTCGGGCTGGACTGCCTCTTTTGGGGTAGGGCCAAGCCTGATTTGCATATGGTCTTTCCCCTTCTGTAATAGCTTTGCAGGTGAAGAATGTTTGTCTGGAGGGTTGCCCAGAGCATTGCAAGTGGTTAAGATTCATTCTAAACCTTCCAGCCATCACCTCTTTGTTTTTGCTTTGTCACCCCGAGTGGGACGGGTAGGCCCAGACGTGGGTCCCGTGCCTGCTGGGCCTAGAGACCCAAGCTACTCCTCACTGATGAACCCCAACAAGGGGGAAACATGTTTGGGGATGCTTGTGGTCTCGTGCAAAAGGGATGTGGTCTAGCAGTTCGGGCTGGGTGGCCCCTTTTGGGGTGGGGCCAAGCCTGATTTGCATATGGTCTTTCCCCTTCTGTAATGGCTTTGCAGGCGAAGAACAGTGGTCTGGAGGGTTGCCCAGAGCATTGCCAGTGGTTAAGATTCATTCTAAACCTTCCAGCCATCACCTCTTTGTTTTTGCTTTGTCACCCCGAGTGGGACGGGTGGGCCCAGATGTGGGTCCCGTGCCTGCTGGGCCTAGAGACCCAAGCTACTCCTCACTGATGAGCCCCAACAAGGGCGAAACGTGTTTGGGGATGCTTGTGGTCTCGTGCAGAAGGGATGTGGCCTAGCAGTTCAGGCTGGACTGCCCCTTTTGGGGTGGGGCCAAGCCTGATTTGCATATGGTCTTTCCCCTTCTGTAATGTCTTGGCAGGCAAAGAACGGTGGTCTGGAGGGTTGCCCAGAGCATTGCCAGTGGTTAAGATTCATTCTAAACCTTCCAGCCATCACCTCTTTGTTTTTGCTTGTCACCCCGAGTGGGACGGGTATGCCCAGATGTAGGTCCCGTGCCTGCTGGGCCTAGAGACCCAAGCTACTCCTCACTGATGAGCTCCAACAAGGGCGAAACATTTTTGGGGATGCTTGTGGTCTCGTGGAGAAGGGATGTGGCCTAGCAGTTCGGGCTGGACTGCCCTTTTGGGGTGGGGCCAAGCCTGATTTGCATACGGTCTTTCCTCTTCTGTAATGGCTTGGCAGGCAAAGAACGGTGGTCTGGAGGATTGCCCAGAGCATTGCCAGTGGTTAAGATTTATTCTAAACCTTCCAGCCATCATCTCTTTGTTTTTGCTTTGTCACCCCGAGTGGGACGGGTATGCCCAGACGTGGGTCCCGTGCCCACTGGGCCTAGAGACCCAAGCTACTCCTCACTGATGAGCCCCAACATGGGCGAAACATGTTTGGGGATGCTTGTGGTCTCGTGCAGAAGGGATATGGTCTAGCAGTTCGGGCTGGACTGCCCCTTTTGGGGTGGGGCCAAGTCTGATTTGCATATGGTCTTTCCCCTTCTGTAATGGCTTGGCAGGCGAAGAACAGTGGTCTGGACGGTTGCCCAGAGCATTTCCAGTGGTTAAGATTCATTCTAAACCTTCCAGCCATCACCTCTTTGTTTTTGCTTTGTCACCCCGAGTGGGACGAGTATGCCCAGACGTGGGTCCCGTGCCTGCTGGGCCTAAAGGCGCAAGCTACTCCTCACTGATGAACCCCAACAAGGGCGAAACATGTTTGGGGATGCTTGTGGTCTCGTGCAGAAGGGATGTGGCCTAGCAGTTCGGGCTGGACTGCCCTTTTTGGGGTGGCTCCAAGCCTGATTTGCATATGGTCTTTCCCCTTCTGTAATGGCTTGGCAGGCGAAGTATAGTAGTCTGGAGGGTTGCCCAGAGCATTGCCAGTGGTTAAGATTAATTCTAAACCTTCTAGCCATCACCTCTTTGTTTTTGCTAAACTGAGAGATGGCCAACTTTTCCAGGAGTTTGCCCAGAAAGGGAGTAATGGAAATTGGGTGCTAGTTAGCTGGACATAAGGATCAGCAGTGGGTTTCTAGAGAAGAGGATGCACAAAGGAGTGCTTCAGAGGCGAGGGGAAGGATCCCGAGGCAAAGGAGTGGTTGCAAAAATCAGCAAGGCCCGGATCGAGGGTGTCAGTGTGGTCCTTGATGGTTTTAGAGGAACAGGGATGAACCTGTTTTGACGAGGCTTTCATAGATCTGACTTGTCTAGCGGCCCCATCAGGGGAGAAAAGAGGAAAGGACGAGAAGGATGGTGGGGGTGGCTAAAGGAGAGTCATCAAGCACAGATGGAGAGGGGAGAGGTGGGGTGTGGGTGGAGAGGGTGGACAGGATGTCCTGGGTTTATGAAATTAAGTGAGAGGCAAGGGCATTGCAAAGAGCCTGGGAGGCAACAGGAGGGTAGAGACTTCAGCAGGGTTGGTTAGCTCCTTGCAGATTTTAAAGAGTTCGGCCGAGTTGTTAGATGGCGCAGAGACAGGTGCTTGAATATTCACTCGCTTCTTGGTGAGGACAGAGAGTCGGTATTGCCTTTGTAGCAGGCGACATTCCGTTTGTAAGAGGATGAACAGGAAGTCCTCCATTTCCTATCAGCAGCCCTAAACTTATGTTTAAGTGTAGGTAGGTCAGAGTCATACCAGGAATTGCACTTGTCTTTGGACTTCAAACGGGTCCTCATGACAGGGGCAAGAGCATCAAGCGTATTAGAAATTGAAGAGTAGAGCAGATCCAGGGCTGAACGTGGCGGCAAAAGCCTAAACTGACACACGCTTTATGGGCTGGATGTCCGAGAAGATAGGTGTCAGTGTTGGATGGACATGGAAATAACCGTAACATCAAGCAAGATGATGGGACCCATCTCCCGGCCTACATAGCTTCAAAGATTCTCCTCTGATCAACACCCTGGTCCAAGGTTGGCATTCTCATGTCATGGCTGCCTCTGAAGCACTGTTCCCATTAAAGCTCCCGTGGGAGGTTTGTATGCCCTAGGGGAAGGTGTTACCAGTCATGCAGGAGAAACAAACGGACAGCATCCCGGCTATCGCTCTATATGGCAGCTTTGGAGCCAGTCAGCCGAGATGCCCATATACAATTGTCCCCTCGCAGAGTTGCGTGACAATTCATTGGATGACATCACTTATTTTCAGGAGAGAGACCTTCCCTGTAAGGTTTGGGTGGTGTGGCAGCTAACCAATAATCCCACATGTGCTGTTAACATGTGGGAGGACCTTGCAATGGAGAAATCCCCTATTGGTGATGAGGCATTCATTCTGTGGTTCACTTCTCTGATTCCCTTCCATCTGAAACCCTAAGCTATCCAACACATTCTTATAACAATCTTTATAGTGCCAAAATGTTATATTGTAACATGTTAGACGCCTCAACTACTGAGACAATGAGGCCCGAAGGAGGCATGAAGATCAATCCCTTGAAAGTGATAAAGGACTCTGATAGTCCACTGGGGAGGAACTAGCAACATTGTATAAAGAAAGACAATGGACTTAACAAAGTGTCAAGTCCAGCTGGGAACTGCAGCACGGAGTTAGAAACTCTAAGGACAGGCAGCAGAATGGAGGAGCGGCACCAAGCTGAGAGAGTCCTGTGGGTCCAGGAGCAGACCTGACTATGAGACCTGACTATGAGACCAGAGAGGAGAGAGGAGAGGAGACCAGAGAGAAGAATGGTGGCATGACCTCGATGAGGTGGACCGTTCGGACCGACATCTACGCTGACACTGTGCAGAGACGAGGACCGTGGAGCCAGAATGGAGAAACCAGAGCAGCTGCCAACACAGACCCCAGTACCAGGAAGAACTGGTGATATGCTATAGCCCAGAAGAAGGTGAAGGGAGGTATGGGAGACCCAGTGGGAATACAGGGGTGGCAGAGCGAAAGGTTGCTATTGAATGAAACAGCAATCTGTACATCAGGAGTAATCACCCTCGGCACAGTGGCAGGGATAAAGCTACTGATGAAAGAGACTGTAACCTGTGCATCATGAGTAAACTCCCTCTGCCCAGTAGCAGAAATAAGGCTACTGGTGAAAGAGACTGTAACCTGCACATCAGGAATAATCTCCCTCTGCCCAGTGGCAGAGATAAGGCTACTGAAGTAAGAGACTGTAACCTGTGTATCAGGAGTAATATCCCTCAGTCCAGCAGCATATATAATGCTACTGGTAAAAGAAACTGTGACCTCTGCATCAGGAGTAATCGCCCTTAGCCCCATGGCAGAGACAATTCTACTGGTGAAGAAACTGCAATCTGTGCATTGGGAGTAATCTCCATCTGCCCAGTGGCAGAGACAAGTTCACAGGTGAAAGAAACAATGATCTCCATCGGCCCAGTGATGAAGACAACGCTACTAGTGAACGAGACTGTAATCTATACATTGAAAGTGATCTTTTTTGGCTCAGTGGTGGAGTTAAATCCACTTGGGGAAAGAACTGTATTCTTGATGCCAGGGATGGTCTCCTTTAGCACATGTACTGCTGAAGAAATTACTGAAGAAAAGAACTGTGTGGTGTGGGTCAAAGGTAAACACCCTCATATCAATCTAATCAAGGGGCATACTGTTCAAAGTTGGGAATTATTGGTAAATCATCAGAGAACCAAAGAGAGGATCTTTGGGCCATTAACCAGGCTGCAAAGTAGGAAAGTACAACACCCATTGGGGCAGTTACAACACCTGATAGAAAGAGTGTGTTGATCATACCAAGAAACTTTTTATACCAGGAAAAGAGAGACATTCTAATAGTTGACAAAGCAGACCCCAGAGTAACAAACAAACTAAAACTTTGGAAATCCTTGTTGGAACTGAGGCAGGAAAGGGGAGTAATTCTCCATGCATCCCGATTTGAATTCTAAGTGATCACTGTTGGAAGGTTAAAACTTGTTTTTAATTAGGAGGAGGGAGACATCCTCATAAATAGTATATGATGATGTTATGTTAAGTATTGATAGGGCTAGATCCGGACTTTTGACTGAGGACAGATTTATTCGTTGAACGGACATCCTGAATACACTGACCTGAGAATATTGTTTATTAGGTAGGGGAATGCGTCTAGAGTTAGGGATAGCTAGGTTTTCTTTTCTTTTAAATAAACAAGCTTAACTACCCAGCTTCACCCGGGATTTCAGTTCTCAGATTTTTAAATCTATGATCGTTATGTCTCACTTCAGTTTCTTCAGCAGTTTCATTGCTTCAGTTTTTAGCAGCACACATTCTCAGATCAGTGAGTCTTGCTTGAGTTCCTTCAGTAGTTTTGTTCCTTCGTTGTTTATCAGCACTAATTCTCTAAACAGCAAGCCATGTTTCAGTTTCTCCAGCAGTTTCGTTGCTTTGTTTTTTAGCAACACAAATTCTCTGATTAGTAAGTCTTGCTTCAGATTCTGGAGCACTTTTATTGTTCTGTCTGAAAGCATGTTGAATTCTATCTGCTTCATGTTCTTGAGATCTTCCTTCTTCACAAGGTTGATTATGTTTCAGCTTTTGATGTTTTGTTTTGATTCGGGTGGGATTAAATGCTGCTCTCTTTTTTCGTGGCATTGCTGTAAAAATATATTTGTGTGATTAAAGCATTAATGAAAGGAGAGAATAAAGAGGAAATAATTATTTTTGTTAAACATGGAACCTGATTTAACTATGTCATCTTCAAATTGTAGCAAAATTCCATTTGATGTCATGAGAGTGAACTGCCTGCTCTTTAGAAAATGTTGCAATACAAATTAATCAGGTGTTGATCATGTTTCAGCTCCAATGGCTGATGATGAGCACTTTCTACAAATGACCTGTAGATGGCAGTGTAAAACCTCAAAACGTAATGCCGAAAAACTTAAAAGATGAATTATCTCAGGAAGGGGATAACCTATCGAGTCAGAATTCCATGCACAATTCATGATACCAGATCTTACAGTTCATGAGGAGTTACATCCCCAAGAACACCACATACAAACCCACAAACAAACACAACTTTGTTTCATATAGATACATGTAGATCGCAATTTAAATTATGGCACCTCTGTGTCTGACTCCTGCTTCTGGCATGTTGTCATAGTTGACACTAGTTTGATATTATATTGCTGTGGCTCAATATTTGTGTGATTCTAGCTGTTACCATGCCAAACCAGACATATATTTACAGATTGTGTGCCATCAGACTGTGTACATTTCAAAAATGTTCATAATTTACATCCGAAGTGCAGGCAGTTAAAATGCCACCTTGGAAGACTTGTCCCAGCTGTGTCAGGGATGCACATGTGATCTTTATCCCTGCTCTACACCACTATACTAGACTTATTACACCAAGGCACATGGATTCACTATAATTTATTTTAATATTTTTTTGTATTTATTTATAAAGCACACACAGTGGCCCAAAGGCATAATAGGGGCAGAAAATACAGGTAATTAGATCAATAGATCCATAAAGGAGAACCAATGCACATACTATTATGTAAAAAGCAATATTCATTCAAAAAGGTGAGTTTTACATATCCACTTCAACTCTTTCTGGCACTGGATGCTTCTTAGATCTCGCAGCAAAGCATTCCAAGTGGCAGGGGTGGCTGGAAAAAATGCTCCCCTGCTGATGCTCTTTAAGACCTTCTGGGACGTGGGACAACAATACCTCCAACTTTCTCTTCAGAAGTATCTTCCTTCTTGAGCACTTCGTCCCTCAGCCTCCAACACCTTGAGGGTCAGTTGTTTTTCCAAGCAATGAGTTGGGGGCAGATCTCTCTCCTCGGCTGGCACCTCCCTCTGGAACAGCCCCCCTGCCTCTCTAAAACTTGAGCAGAACCATCTCCGGTTTCAGAACCATCTCAAGACTTTACTCTTTGCTTCGGCCTTCTCTCTTCCTCTTCCCTGCTGATCTGCTGTCTGATACTGCACTCGTCACCTGGCTTCCCTCTGAATCACGGGCCCAGGTCCCTGCCCTCCCAGTTGCACCCCTGCACAGCCCCCTGGAAACCCTGCACTTGGGCCTGTATCTGCATCCCTAAAGTGCCCCCTACCTGCACTTATCAGACACTTGTTGTCTGCATCTAACCTTACACTACCACCTGCTCGCTGCACTACTTGTTCTTTGATGTTTGATCCTGTGTCTTGCACTTGCTCTTCCTCCCCTTGATCTAGCAATTTTCCACTTCTCTCTCCCCTGCACTTGCCCGATCTCAATGTCATTAGGCCTAGTAAGATCGTGTTCTTGTCCTCCCTTTGTTTCCAATCCGTTGCCTCGTTGCACCTTGAAACACTTTTTTATAGGCACATTATAAATACCATATCATACCATATCATATCATATCATATCATATCATATATCAATTTAGTTCTTGGAACACATAACAAGTTTGAGTTATTCAATCTCAATGTTTTCTGGTTGGATCTCTTCACCAGAGATTCTGCTAAGTATTCAGGATTCTTTCAAGACAGACATTTTTGAGTAATAATCAATAACCAAAAAGAAATCCTAGACTCAATAGGTAATCTGTGCAGATTTTCCCAGCTTGGGATACATGATCCCTGGAGCATTTTGAAAGGGGGTACTTTTAGAAGGCCTTCCTTTCAGGAACAGGAATACCTGCATGAATTTATGTTAATATAAATAAAACAATCTCGGACTATCCTACCCTTGCCTGATGGCATTCTGTCACAGTCCTATTCTTTCAAGCTACATACAGATAGCCATGGGCTATATGTACAATATATATAAAATGTATATCCAACATCTGCTTGTACATGTCAATGTATAAAATGAACATGTGCAATTACATCATGCAACTCATTGTCATGCCACATAGTTATGCCATACACTGTTAACTAATACCGTAAAACACCAATATGCTATTGCCGCCCTATGTTTAAGGTGAAACTTATCATCTGTATGAAAAGCAAAGATTCTGTGGTCAATAACCTTTGAGCCATAGGAAGGATCAGCACTGCATTTGACATTCCTATATTAAGGCTTCCCCCTCCCCACAGAACTGGAATGTTTTGTGCAAATCTGTTCACACACACAATCCAAACCGCTGGATGGATGTGTGCGATATAAGAAACAAGTTGTGCATGAAGTGCTTCAAGGAAATCCTTCTTCGTTTGGTGCAAATATGTCCAGTAGTTTCCATTTGGTGCAGAGGTGAGTTCTTATGCAGCCAAACATGTAGCCATATCTCCCAAATGCATTGCTGTTGCCAAGCCTTTTCAGTTCTGACAGTCCGCCATTACTTGATTTGAGAATCAAGTTCCAAATCAACAGTGGAAATTGCTCTACAGTCATATAACGGCTATTAATTAGGGAATTTGAGGATAGGGAGCATGTGGGCACGGTGAGCAAGGATGATTCATGAAGGTTTGGGGTTGGGGATAGCATAGTTATTTTTTCCAATGATTTTCCCAAGATCTAGAAACAGTGTGAATGGTAAAAAGAAAGAATAAACACTCAAATACTATGATACATTGAGATATGGCACTCAGTGTGTTTGCTTGCCAGGGGAAGATCAGTATTTCAAGTTAATTTTGGAATTTTGTTGGGGGGTAATTATACATTTAAATTAATACTTTCTAAATTAACTTAACATTTGTACAGGGGTTGTATTAAGGTGATCTAGTATTCCGTGTTTGTGTATTTGTTTTGTGACTATAAGGTGCATCACAGATGCACGTTCATGGCCGAGGCCTGGTTACATTGTGTTTTGTTTCGATTGAATGAGGTTTTCATGTGATTTGAAGGAATGCTTTTCGATTCAGTGTTCTCTTCGGAGCGATTCCTGAAATAAGGATTTATACAAAAGATGTAAAAGGTGATTTTAGGATTCTTTAATGTTTGATATGTCTGAAAGGAGGATGTGAGGGTTATAAAGGAGGTAGATTGCTATTGTCAGTGTTGGGAAAAGGGCAATTGTCAAAAACATAAATCTGAACAATTTTGCTCGATTTCTCTAATCATGAGATGTGACTAATTAAGAGTATACCATATAAAAAAGGTGAATTATTAAATGTGAACAATGAGATAGAGATCTGTTTTTATAAACGTTTAGTTTCAGAAAATGTTTGATTGGATGAGGTTTTCACAAGATCTGAAGGAACACTTCTCGAGTCAGTGTTCTCTTTCGCACGGTTCTCAAAGTCAGTCGTTGTACAGAAGTTTTAAAAGTAGATTTTAAGAATGTTTCATGTTTGATTTGTTTGAAAAGTGTGGGATAGGAAGAATGAAGCGTAGTGTTGTCAGTTTAGGGAAAGAGGCAGTGGGCACAGAGTACTATCTCACATGATTTGTTGATTGGTATGTCCTGACAAACGCAGAATATAAAATGTAAAAAAGGTGATGTTCATTTTCTGACAGTAAAAGATGTCTGAGTATTGGTTCGAGAACTGTGAATCTTGATTCAGATTGTATATTGATATATATTGGAAGTTGATAGTGTTGTGTTAACTTTCTTATGTTTAGATTTAACTTTGTTATGTTTATATTTATATCAAAAAGAGTTCAGGAAAATTTGACAGTGGTGAAGCATAAGCTAACAGGTAAGTTTTGCTAGCCAAGCCGGATGCTCGGAACATAGTTGTATTCTCTGGTACAAGCCTACATTATGAGCAGCCTGAGAGCTGCTCCTCAGTGACCCCTCACTCTGTGCTTCCTTCTCCCTGCTCCTTCATCACCTCTTAGCACCCGTGTAGTTTCCTATGCGGGTGCTAAGGGTGTTTACGGAAGAGAAACACAAATATATATATGGCCTCATTACAATTATGGCAGTAAGCTGTAAAACTAGCGGTAAATTTATTACCGCCAACTTCACCATGGTGCCAAATTCATGCCAATAGAAAATAGGTGTTAATTCCTGTGGCAGAATTACCTCCAGCGGAATTACCTTCAGTTGTTGTTCCTCTGAGAATTGGCAGAATTAGTGCCGGGGCAAATTCCGTCGGTGGAATTACAACCCAAATCAAGAAACCTACTGCTGAATTACACGATGAAAATCTGTGGAATTTCTTCCAATAATCAGCAGTTATTCAGCAAAAAAAACAGCACGCTTAACTCCACCAAAAGGGTGGTGGTAAGTGCATTCAGGTTTTCAGAAATGAAGGCACAGGTGCACCAGAACCATTCCGGAGGAGTAGAAAAGGGCCACATCTCCCCCCAACACACATCAAAGCCAAATGCAGTTACAAGAAGACGTTGATTATGGGATCCACAACCTCCTACTAAACATCCAGCTATAGCAGCATGCAAGACCCCAGCAGAGAAGGAGACAGGCACCACACACGCGCAGGAGACTTGTGCCTTAGTAGTAGTTTGACCAAGTAGCAAGCCGAGGTAGGCATAGCTCTCCATTTGTCACACAGCAGTACTCCATCTGTTCACACAATGCCTTCCTACTGCGTGGGCACCACGGTCAATTCTATAACCAAAATCATACCATATGTCTGCCCATCCTCATGGACTCTGACAGACAGCCAATCATTGACCCACTATTGTTTGTACCATCCCATCATCACAGACCTGCTTACCCGTATCCAGGCTGATCTCGAGAGTGCCATCACAATCAGAACTGCTCTACTCTGCCTGCTGAAATTGTGTCTGTCCTACAGTTTTTGGGCCGGGGGCGGATTTCAGAACACTGTTGGGACACTGCGTGGGATGTCCCTGCCCACTTTCTCAAAGGTGCTTGGCCAAGTCCTGGATGCGCTCATGAGGCATGCCAATCAGCAAATCTCCATGCCCATCACCGAGGTGCACACAACAAAGGCCCATTTCCACAACACCATAGCAGCATTGGATTGCACACATGTGGCATTGGTGCCTCCCCAAGCAATGGAGCAAGCATACCAGAACAGGAAGCTGTACCATGCCATGAATGTTCAAATGGCATGTGACATGGACCCCACAATCAGCCACTGATGCACCTGATACCCTGGGGACACAGCTAATTCCATGATACTGTGGAACAGCACCCTACCAGCATACATGGACACAGAAAAAGGACAGCCCACCTGGCTTGTGGGTAAGTAGTAGCCAATCCTAATTAGACATATCACTGTGACGCACACGCAGAATGGAATGGCATAACTACAAGTCCCATGATGCATCAACAAGAAAGCAAAGAACTGTACTCATGTGACTACACAGGACATCCAAGCATCTAAGGCAGCAGAACACAATCAGGGCACCCCAAAAACCCATCACCTGAGAAAGCATGGTGATGGGCCGTACATGACCTACTGCCACATCAATAGCGACAACTGCATTGTTGATGACATTGCATAGACAAATTCATGATGAATGACGTATCACACACTGTGAATGACTGCAAGAGTACCATGTAGTCATTACCATCCACTGCACGGTAGCCGAAGTGCACCATCCACATACACTGTGATGCACATGTTGGCCAACATCACATCAGGACCATTTACACATTCCCTGGCCCACACACCACCATGTGCTACACAGTCTGTTCATGTTTTGCAAGTGACGCAGGCTATCCAAAGCTACCATGGCTGAAGACACTGGTGAGGAACACTGGCACACTACAGTAGACAGCCTATAATGAAGCCCAAAGGAGGACCAGGTCATGCATTTAGCACACATTCAGATTGCTAAAGGCCAGATTCAGGCACCCTCATGTACAGCCTTGAGTTTGCTGGCAAAATAGAAGTCATATGCGAACATTGAAATACCTTCAAATGAAGATAGCTCAGGGGCAATCTGCTCAACTTGGAAGCAAGACGACATGGAGCACCACAGGTTCGATCCCCAGATCCGCGCTTAGAAACCTCTGGGTATTAAGCGCGTTATAAATAACCTATCATATCATCTCACCAACACTACACCCTGACCCCAACACCATCACCCACCCTACACCCACAGACCCAACACCATCACCCACCCTATGCTCTTAGCCGCACCACCATCAGCCACCCCACACATTCAGCCCCAACACTGTTGACCACCCCATTCTAACTATCTCTGCCTTAATACCAGTAAGACTGAGATCCTTCTCATTGGGACCCAGCTCCCTCCTTCCCTCCTATTCCCTGGCTTTCCTCCATGGGCCCCCTCTCTTCTCCCTTGAGATGTGCAAAGCCTTGGTGTCATCTCTGAATCCTCTCTCTCCTTCTCTCCTCACATCGTGGACCTTGCCAAGAAGGCCCAATTTCAGATGCACCTCATCAGAAGCATTCTCTGTTTCCTCACCTTCCCCCAGAAACTCAATGTCTCCAGAGCTCTGGTCCACTCTAAGCTGGATTAATGCAACTGCCTCTTCCTCAATCTTCCTAAAATCCTCCCTTTGCCCCTTCAATTAATCCAAAATAGGACTGCCAGACTTACCCTTGGCCTCTAGTCCAGGGACCGCATCTCCCCAGCCCTAAAATCTCTCCACTGGTTCCCAGTTGTTGTGAGGTCATGTTCAAAACCCTCTGCATCATCCACCAGGATTTCTGGGGCCTGGGACCCTGCTAAATCCAACTCTCTCTCTAAATACCTCCCTGCTAGAGCCCTTCGGTCTTCTAGCTCCAACTCTCTGCAGACCAGATGCTTTTCCAAGCAGAGAGTGGGTGGTAGATCTTTCTCTTACGCAGAATCCTCCTTCTGGAATGGCCTCCTTGCCCCTCTCAGGCTTGAGCCAGATCTCCTTAAGTTCTGGAAGCTTCTCAAGACCATCCTTTTCTCTTCTTCCTTCCCTCTCCCCTGCCAATGTCAACCTCTGGCACATTTTGGCTGGCTGGCTGGTTCCCCCTGATTCATATAGGGACCAGACACTCCACCCTCAGTCTACCACAGCACCTCAGACTCCCTCCCTTCATGAACTTGCCCTACAGGGAACCCTCTGGACTAGACTGGCGGGGCCTGCACCCCTATTTTGCAATCCAGCCACATCCCTAAATTTAGCATGTGGAGCAACATTCCCTGCAGTCTCTGCATTCCTCTGGCATTTGTCCACCTGGCTTCCCATTAGCACTCGCCTAGCCCAGTGACCATCTTCCCCTCTTCCGCTTCCACCCCAACACTTGTGCACCCTCCACTCCGACCTGTACTTCGTTTCCCTCCTTAGCGTTGGCATATTCCGCTCTGACCAGCACTTCCTCACACCTCCCCTCTCCCATGCACTTCTTGTTACTGCACTATCTGAATGATACAAGGCATAGTAGGACCTTTTTTGTAATTATTCATCCCTGCCACGCCCCTCTTTTGTCTTGTTCCACCTTGAAACACCATTCACTGTATAGGTGCATTATAAATACCCAATAACATTTTTTAAAATACTATGAGAATATCCCATGAGCAGTACACTAAAGCTTCCTTTTTGTCCACTCTGTCTGCAGGCAGGTAAGTATAGGACGTGCAGAGTTGTGATCACCTGGGTGGAGTGCTGGCCAACAAACCCTCGGTAGGGGTAGCAAATAACTAACTGACTTGCAAACTGGCCTTGGGGTGTTCCATAGTAAGATTTATGCACCTGGCCATGGGCTCATGTGAGGCAGACAGCTGCTCCACCACTTCCCTCACCATATGGCTGATGAGGCTGTTGCTGGCATTACTGTGAACAGTGCTACTGAACAGTTGATTGATTGATCATGACACCTGCCTTTCTGCCCCGTGGATTACATCGCTCATGGCCTGGTAATGTCCTGGTAATGTCCTAATTGCTCCTGCCCTATTGTGCACCTTTCGGGCTGTCATTGTTCTTTCTTATCAAGTTGACCCCGGATAGCCAGCAATGTGAGGCCTGGCACTGGCTGTGGGGATTGTCGATGTCTAAAATCCACATTGTGGGATGAACGTTGAGGCGGTTAGGCCTGGTCATCAGAGGATGTCATGTGGATATTGCAGTACACAGTGGGATGAGAGGTGTGAGGGCAATGGCAAAAAGCTTAGCAGAGGGGACCTGAACACACAGCAAGTCTTACTGGGATTTTCAAACTTTTATCAATCGTTTATCAGAGATTCTCAACTAAAGTAGCCAACTTCACTGCTGGTCTTCTGCCTCACAAGATGCCTTTGATTGCCTGAAGCATTCCTTTACTATAGCACCCTTAGTACAACATCCTGTGGTAGAGTGTTCTTTCATGGTGAAGGAAGATTCATCCAACGTGGCTAGTAGTGTAGTTCAGTAATATCATTACCCTCAGTACCATGACATGATATGATACGATATTATAGTTTATTTATATTGCACCCTCACACAAGTGACGAGGAAAGGGAGGGGTGCAAGGGAGGAAAAACCAATAAAGACACAAAAAGCTTAAAAGGCCCAGTGACATTGAGAATGTGCAGGGGAGAGGGAGGATGAAAAGTGCAAGGGGCAGGGGAGGAGCAGAAAGTGCTGAAACAGGAGTTAAACTCACAACAATTTGTCGGCAGGTTGCAAGTGCAGATTTTAAGTGCAGACAACGAGTGTCGGATAAGTGCAGGTAAGGGGAATGTAGGGTTGCAGATACAGACCCAAGTGCAAGGGTTGCCAAGAGGCAGTGTGGGTAAGCAGACGGGTGGGCAGGGATCTGGGCCTGAATACAGAGGGTAACCAGGAGCCCAGTGCAGAAACAGACAGATCAGCAGTGGAGAGGAAGAGAGAAGGCAGAAGCAAAGAATAAGGTCTTGAGGTGCTTCCAGAACTGAAGATGGTTCTCCTCGAGAGGCAGGGAGGCTATTCCAGAGGGAGGCCCCAGCCGATTAGAGAGATCTACCACCAACTTGTTGCTTGG
This sequence comes from Ambystoma mexicanum, assembly GCF_040938575.1. Taxonomy (NCBI): domain Eukaryota; kingdom Metazoa; phylum Chordata; class Amphibia; order Caudata; family Ambystomatidae; genus Ambystoma; species Ambystoma mexicanum. The sequence continues at coordinate 889,298,059 of NC_090937.1, read as the reverse complement.
ACAAGCGACTGACCCTGAGGGAGTTAGAGGAGTGAAGAGCTTGAGAAGGACATTATTTTCAAAGGGAGAGTTGGAGGTATTGTGGACCAAGGCCCCAGAAGACCTTGTGGACAATGCAGAGGGTCTTGCATGTAATCCTTGCAGCCACTGGGAGCCAATTAAGAGATTTCATGGCAGGAGAGATGCAATCCCTGGGCTTATGGCCAAGGACAAGTCTCTAAGTCCTGTTTTGGATGAGTTGCAAAGGGCGGAGAGTGGAGGCAGGCAGATTTAGGAAGAGGCTGTTGCAGTGGCCCAGCCTGGAGAGAACCAGAGCTTTAGAGACAGTGAGCTTCTGGGGAAAGGAAAAGAAAAGAAGAATAACACTGAGGAGGTGCCATTGGTTGTTTGATTTCTTAGAGACATCAGAGATGTGTGGAGAAAAGGAGAGCGTGGAGTCGAAGATGACCAAGAAGTTCTTAGCCTCATAGGTGGGAGAAGGAAGGGTGCCAAGTGAGGTCGGCAAGAGAGTGACAGGAAAGGAAGGTGAAGGAGTGCCGATGAGAAGGATCTCTGTCTTACTGGCATTGAGTCAGAGGTCATTGGTGGCACACCACTCCTGGATTGCAGACAGACAGAGATGAGGGAGGGAGAGGTGGCTGAAGAGAGCCTGAAAACGAGCTGAGTGTCATCTGCATAGCACTGTAAGTTGGAACAGAGAGCAAGAATGTGGTGGGCGAGGGGTGCCAGGTATTGGTTGAAGAGCCAGGGAGAGAGGGTAGACCTCTGGGGAACACCACAAGTGAATAGTGAGATAGAGGAAAGGAAGGAACCAAGTTGGACCTGGGAGGGTCGGTCAAAGAGGAAAGAGGTCAGCCATACCCAGGTAATCACAAAGTTGATTGAGCAGGTTGGCATGTTTGGCTGTGTCAGGCAGAAGAGAGATTGAGTAGGATGAGGACAGAGGGAAGATTAGAATCAAGGTTGAAGAGCAGGTCATCACAGATGTTCAAGTGTGCAGTTTCCATGCTCCTGGCAGCTCTGAAGCCAGACTGATGGTCATGAAGACAACCAACAGAATCAGTCTGGAGTTTAAGCTGGTAGATGGCGAGCTTTTCCAAGAGTTTGCCCAGGGAAGGGGTGATAGAGATTGGGTGGTAGTTAGCTGGAAGTGAGGGGTCGGCTCTGGGTTTCTGAGAAGAGGGTTCACAAGAGAGTGCTTCAGAGTGGTGGGGAAGGCACCAGTGGCAAAGGAATGGTTGTAGAAATCGACCAGGGCAGGAGCAATGGTGTCAATATGGTCCCTGATGGTGTTGGACGAACAGGGAAGAACCTCTTTTGACAAGACTTTGATAGATCGGACTTGTTGAGAAATCTCATCAGGGGAGAACAGAGGAAAGGAAGAGAAAAAGGGAAGCTAGGCAGATATGGGGGCTGAGGTAGCAGAGAGAGAAGCAGAAAGATGAGGAAAGGAAGGTGGACAGGATGTCCTGGGAATTTGTGATGAAATGAGAAGCCAGGGCCGTGCAGAGGGCCAGGGAGGGGACAGGAGAGGTGGAGACTGCAGCAGGACTGGCCAGCTCTTTGCAGATCTTAAAGAGTTTGGCTGAGTTGTTATATGCCGTAGAGACACAGGCTAGGGTGTGGGCTCTCCTCTTTGTCTTTGGAGCAAGACAGTTTATCAGAGGATGCACAAGAAGCCCACCATTTCCTTTTGGCAACCCTGGGTTTGCATTTCAGGGTGACAAGGTCAGAGTCATACCAGGAGTTACACTTAACTTTGAGCTTCAGGCGAATCCTCATGACACTGGCAAGAACATAGAGAGTATCAAAGATAGAGTGGAGTTTGGAAAGGGTAGTGCCAGGAGGAGAGTCTGCCAGAGGTGGAATAGGGGGAGAGAAAGTGGCAGTGAAAGCCACAGCTGACACACACTTCAAGGGCCAGATGACTGAGAAGGTTGGTGGCAGTGCTAGAGCTGGCTTGGCCTGCAGGTTAGAGCGGGAGAAATGGGAGGAGTGGAGAAACCGGTCACTCGAGGAGAGAGGAGTGGTGATCGGGTTGGAGAGGGGGAGGTTGGGTGAGATGAGAACATCCAGAGTGTGCCATGCAGAGTGAGTTGGGCCAGAGGGTAGACTAGAAAGATAGAGAGAGTTGCAGAGGTCACAACAAAGTCCAGAGGAGGGACAGGAAGCATCCAGGTGGATGTGGAGGTCTCCAAGGAGGAGGAGTTGAGTGGTCAAGGCCAGGAGGGAGGAGGAGAGGTCCACCCACTCAAAGGAGGTGATCTGACCAGGTGGCTGGTAGATAGTAGCCACTGTGAGAGAGTGGCCAGTAGAAAGAGGAAATCTACAGAACAGACATTCAAAGGATGTTTAGGCTTCAGTGGGAATCATATAGACAGTAATCCACTCAGGGAAGATCAAGGCTACACCCCAACTGATGAGGTTGGCTCGGGGTGCAGAGAGGATCTTGTAGCCATCAAGGAGGAGAGTGTCAACACTTGGTAACAGAGCTGACCGTGAACCATGTCCCGGTGAGACCAAGTATATCGAGGTCATGCTCTTATAGAAGACGGCAGATGTCAGAGGAGTGTTTAACAGCTGAGCGAGAATTAAGAGTGGTGAGGTGGAGAAGATTGCTTCTTGAAAGACTTCCACAGGGGTTACAAATCAGAGGTACTCCCTGTGGAGGTGTAGGAGGAGCCTGAGGAAGAGCTGGTGAGCAAGGAGGAGGGGGCAGAGTAGCCAAGATGAAAGAAGAGGGTGCAAGAGAAGTGGCTGAAGGGAGACAAGGGATAGCGGGAGCAGAAAGGAAATTGATAAGGCATGTGAAATGTCTGTCAAAGAGGAGGCAGTTGGCCCGAGGGCCTTTGACCAAGATGGTGCCATTCCAGTAAACATTTATGATGACCCTAGTGGAGGGGAAGGAGGCAAGGAGTGCCTGACACCGGTTACCAGCATTATTGGGAGAGGAGGAGAAAAGTGAGAGCACAGAGACCATATGAAGAATCCATAGGTTTGGAGAAGGAACAACAAAGAGAATGTTGGTGAGAGTCTTTATGGTGGAAGAGCTGGTGTAGGCATCAGCGATAGGTTGGCCTGGATTGGAGACCAGGATATCCTACCAGACTTAGTGAGAAAGGAAGGATAGTCAATAGAGAAACAGTTGGAAAAGATACGAGAGACACAGAGCACCATATCTGTGGAGTTGAGGGAGTGGAGAGAGGGGGAAGAGTTGGGAATGGAGACACAGGGGTTGGAGAGTGAAGAGACAGAGGCTAGGGTGGAAAGGCAAGCCGGGGAAGCACAGTTGCCACTGGGCATGGCACAATTTGAATGGTGGAAGACAGATAGAAAGCCAATGGTAATTGTTACAGCACAATTTGGAAGGTGGCAGGCAGATGGAGAACCAATGGTAACTGGTGTGGCACCATAGATGAAGAGGCGGTGGGAGGAGGAGAGAGAGGGAGGTAGGTGGGAAAAGAGAGGAGAGCAGAGCGGGGGGAGACACAGGGGTTGAACACAGGGGGGATGCAAGCAGATGAGGTGGAACTTGACAGGAAAAGCAGGCAGGTAAAACACAGGGGTTACTGGGAAGAGTTACATTTGAAATATAAAGCAGGGAGGTAAAACACAGTGGCCACTGTGTGCAGTTAAATTCAAAATATAAAGCATGCAGGTAAAACAAATGGTCATTGGGCACAGCTTGAATTTAAAGCAGGTGGAGATGAAATGAAGACGGAGAAATGGAGGGAAAGTCAGAGGTTTAAGAGGTGGTGATGTGACTAACCAACAAAGAGGAGGAATGTCACAAAAAGTTCAGGCATTGAGTATTGTGAGATCAGTTCGCTTTTCAGGTAGTGAGATGGGGGCCGTCCAGCAAGCGGACAGGGAGCAGAGAGGGCCTTAGATGTGGGCCTTTGGTGGAATGGGCTGGTTCCCACCTCCCGGTTCCACTGGTTAGCTAATGAGTAACTAAGCAGCCAATGGAGGGGGCTCAAGCAAGGGGATGCTTGTAGAGACATAAAAGAAGGCAGCCATCTTCAACAGGCCACAGACATCATGGTCAAAGCAGGGTGGTGAAAAGCCCATTCAGAGCTTCAGTATGCAAGCGTGCTCAAAAAAGATCAATTTCTGTTGTGCCCATGTGTGAATGCCACCACGCGCTGAATTAAAAAAACGGAAATGCACGTTACTTCTTTCTATTTTAATAGCACCATGAAGAAAGAGGATGCACTTAAAGCTATGCAATGACCTAATGGATAGTAGGAGGCTCAGAGGTGGGTGAAGCTGAAAGAGAGGTGGTGCAGGGGTGTGGAGACACGATCATCAGCTGTTGCTGTGGTCCGATGCATGCACTGCATCCAGTCATTTTTCTAGCACAAGTACTCTCCAAACAAATAGAACCCCTGTTTCATGGATATAGATCTTCTAGGAATATGAGCTGCATTTGGTGAATGGACACATCACGATTTAGGGGTTCTGCATACAATAGCCATCTTTACTGACCACTGAAACCTGGTGACAATAAGTACAGACACATTTACTAATATACAACAAGTACATTGTCATCTGTTCTTTTCTGCTTTTAGCTTTATTGCTATATAACTGCCTGATGTTGATAAAGACAAGGTTGATACCTTGTCCTGTAGGTACAAAACTGGAAAAAATACTGTGTCTTCTCCAACCCTGACTCTACCTGAAGGAGAGGTACTGTTTGTTGGTGAAGCCCTGTCAACCCTGCTCAATGGTCTTAGATGTTGGGCATCACAATAAACTAACTTGATTCATGCCAATCAACTATCACATCAAGCCAGGATTCCTTATGCTTAAGAGGCCGTGTGATTGCACACAGATCCACCTAAGTTTACTGTAATTTCACATTGTGACACTGGCAAGCCATCTGGGTTAAGATAACATGTTGGATCTATTGGGATGTTCGTGTTGGTGGCCTTTGCACCGTACACATGTAAACACTTGTGCTGTTTGCCCACAAGGCAAGGTCATCATGTACAACATGAAGAGATATTGTGGCCCTTATCATTGGCACCCTATCCTTGGCATCAGTCAGATTCATACCATTTGGGTGCTGATAGATGGATTCGCCAGAATTGAGCATGTTGTGGCATGCCAAGGAGTCCTACCATCACCTGCCCCAGGATTCAAAGTCTTGCTGCATGCAATCCGCCTCCATTGTCTTTTACTGAAATAGATAGCCAATTGAGGTAGTCAGTTTACTGCCTGTTTTTGGCAGGCATTTGCATGATGATTAGGCATCGACCATTGGCTATCCTCGGCATTGCCTTTTCAAACTGATGTGCAGATGGAATGCTTAAATGAGATTTTTGAGCAACAATTGTGGTGTATATGTCTGCAGTGTCAGGTGACATGATTCATATTATTGGGAACAGTGATATTTGCATTGCATACAACAACATTGTACACATATCTGCCAGTGTCTCTCTATGTGTCTGTTTTGAGTATCCCCCCGTATTTAATCTGTGCAAACTCCCACACCCATTCTATGTCAAGAAGACCAGAGGCGCGCATAATGCTATACTTCCTTTATTACTGCAACACACAGCACTTTAAAACTTTGAACATTTAAACTTAGTATGTTCTGTTTTACTGGCAGATCTCTGAGGAAAAGGGAAATTCAATAGTTTAAAGAGTTCAAGGGGCAAAATTGTCCAACTGGCACTACAAGCCCCATGAGCCTCTAGTCCCTGGTAGTCCTGAGGCTCCTCTGCTCCATCTATCGGATGCTAGGGTCCGGTATAAGAGGCCCTTGCGCAAGGTCCCTTCCTCTTTCTTTTAGCTGCACTCTCAGATAAGTGACTTCATGTTTTAAGATTTTTTCATATTTGCAATTTCTTAATATTATGATACAGTGTGGATTTTATCATGTTTAAACATCATGTTGCAGCGCTAAAGCGAAAGAATGAAATTGTGTTTATAATAATGTTATTGTATGCAACGCACGTGTATTATTTCAGTCAGGGTTCTTGTATATTTATTTGTTCGTTCCCCACGTTGTAGGCTACCGCGTGCATGTGCAAGCTATTTCACATTGAAATTGAATTATAATTACCTCGGGAGTCGGGGACGGAGCCGCGAGCGAAGACGCTGGCAGTAGGCAGCCGGCCCCACTCCAAGCTTATCCCTCACAAGCCGGTGTGCAGTTGCGCCGGCCAACACAGCGAGCGGTAGGACCCAGGGGAGCAGGAGATGCTTAGACTTCCAAGCATCCTACGGGCATTCTTTACTGCCGTTTCAGAACAAACGTTCCACAGGGCACGGAACGCGGCATAAATTCAACGATTGCAGGGCATTTCAAGAAAAAAAAGAAGAAAAAAGACATATGAAACAAACAGAAACACAGAGTATAATCAGCTTACATTTTACTCTGCTCTTGAGACTTTTAAGCTGACATTCCAGAAGCTGACCTTGCCAGCCACTCACATTCATGGCTCACTATGAAGAACCAAGGTCTCAATCAACCTCACCAGAGTTGAGTGAGGAGGAATGGATAGAAGAACCCACAGAGCAAGAGATAGAGTTGTCCCTCAGCTTTAAGAAGCTCCTAGGAGACTCCCTGTCCCAAGCTGTATCTCAGGTTGTACAGTCCATAGCACAGTGACTCGACATTCTAGAAGATATGATATCCAAACAGAAGGACCAACTAGCTTCTAGAAAAAGACAGACAGATAGCCCTGGCGAAGGGACATCAGCAGGACACCCCCAGGAGGGGTTGAACAAAAGGGGTGTTGAAAAGCTCAGAAGAGGCTGGCCGCTTTGAATCCCCGAGCCAAGCTGAAAGGGTACAAACTCTGTTCCCCAAGAGGTGACCAACCCAGTCACAAGGCTAAAGAAGGCCTTCCTATTAAAGTCTACAAGGCACCACAATAGACGCCCTACCCCAGGGGTGAATAATGTGGTGAAAGATGACGAGGGCTATTCGCCAGATGACAAAGGACATGAAGAGGAAATTATCCTTAAAGAGCCCATAGTGGAGGGCACAGTACCTGAAGAGGATGACAACACTGGTGAAATGATTGACCCAGAGTTGATCAGACACCCAAAGTCATCAGAATGGGTGCCTTCACCAAGAGTAGCGCTATATATGAAACAACACATTAGGAGACCCCTTGACAGAGAGGTGCGTTCATGAATGAGGTCAGAATGCCCACAGCCTGAGTTTCCTAGCAAACTGGCACCAAAGATGGTCACATTCGTGATGAAGGCAGCCAGAGATATCAGGAAAGGCGTTGACCACGCCTGGAGAGGGTGCCAGAATAAGCGTCTAGACCTGGCTGGTCCATTAGCCAAAGTAATGGATTTAGCAGAACAAGCCAAGGACACTGGAACACCAGTAGATGCCCAAGCACTGAGTATCTGGGCACAGCACGAAGTATGCCTTCTAGGCAATGCCAACTATGTGCTCTCCTCGTAAAGGAGAAGAAGAGTGTTATTAAAGAGAAGAAAGCAATGTAAGTGATGTGGCTTCTTATGGAGCAAGGGAAGGAGCAAAAGAGCTCCTCTTTGGGGAAGCCTTTGCCAAGGAGATGGCCCAGTTTATGGGAACTTACTCAGCTTTAGAGAAGGGCCAGAGCTCCATTAGGAAGATCTTCCCAGGGCTGTTTTTTGCTGGGCCCGGAACAACACCAGGGTCGATCGTCAGGTCGCTTTAACTTACACAGCAGACCCCAACGGCCTCGAGCCCAATATTGGGAAGGAAGACAATAAGACACATTCTTCCCAGCCAGAGCACAATTTCCCAGAGGTCGATGAGGAAGAGGCTCATACAGACAGCCAAGTGCTTCAGGTGGTGAGAACACCAAGCATGCATGCATTTAAACTGGGAGGGAGAACTCTCCTTTTTCTGCACAAATAGGGAGCATTATCCAATGATGCATGGGTGCTCGAAGCAGTAGCGGGGTTGCCTTTAGAGTTCGCCTCCGATCTGGAGCAGAGAGTAAAGCCTCAACCAATACACATGTTCCAAGATGAGTTAGCACTATTGCAAGATGAACTGCACAAGCTAGTAGAGAAGGACGAAATAGAGCACAATACTCAAGGGGCGCAGGATTCCTCAGCAATATGTTCCTGGTGCACAGGGGAGAAAAGATAATGCCAGTGATAAACTTAAAGAGCCTAAATGAGTGGATCACATACAATCATTTCAAGATGAGGGGATTCACCTACTCCGAGACTCCCTACGCACAGGAGATTGACTGGCATGCTTAGATCCCAGGGATGCATATCTCACTATTCCAAGTGACAGCTCCCCAGAGATTTCTCAACTTTCGGTAGAATGAAGAGACATGGCGTTTCAGGTGTCTCCCGTCAGTCTGGAATCCGCCCTGTGGGCATTTACCAAGGTAATGAGGACAGTAGCAGCGGCCATAAGAGAAAGAGGAATCATGATTCTCATCTATCTAGATGGTATCCTCATTTTAGCCATGACAGGGCAGATCTTCAGGAGAACGTTCACTGTGTTTTCACCCTAGTGTCCTCACTGGGGTTCTTAGTAAACATAGACAAGTCTCAACTTCAATCAGTCCAGAGAATAGAGTTCTTGGGGTTCATGATAGATCCCACTAAAGCATTGCACGAGCTCCCGACCCACAGGGTAAAGGCCATCAAGAAAAATCACAGTCTAGCCAGATAGTGGGAGTGCTAGCAGCCTCAATTCAGGCAATATTCCCTGGGCCTCTACATTAGAGGGGTTTACAGAGGCTCAAGATCAGACATTTGCAAGGTGGAGTAGGGTATCATCAGCTAGTGACCCTAAATTAGGAAGCGCTGACGGAGCTTCATTGATGGCTACAGAATATGAGGGCCTGGAACAGTCGAGCGATTTTCGGCGATGTGCCAAATTTAGTCATAGAGTCAGACGTGAGCAGAGCCGACTTGGGAGCCAGATGTGAGCAGGCAGAGACAAGAGGAAAGTGGTCAGAAAAAGAATTGAAATTACACATTAATTGTCTCAAAATCCTAGCAGGGACATTCGTGGTGCACGCATTTACCAAAGACAAAGTCAAATGTTGTGTCTTACTCAAGATGGACAACATTTCGGCCGTACGATACATAAACAAGTTAGGAGGCACCAGATCCAAGATGCTAGCAGAAGTAGCAAAAGATTTCTGGCATAACTGCCTAGAACATCAGATTGCAGTGTTAGCAGAATACTTACCAGGTGAAACAGAACAGTGTACCAGACTGGAACACTCGTTATCACATAGACTCCATAGACTGGAGACTTCATCCCCATGTGCAGGAGATTTGGGGCCTTCTGGACGCTGATCGGTTTGTGGCCAGACTGAACGCACAGACGACCAAATACTTCAGTTGGAGGATAGTCCCTGGAGGAGTAGGGACAGATGACTTCTTACATTCGAGGGGCAGAGCAGTGCACTAGGCCTTTCCGCTGTTCATCATGCTGAAGAGAGTTCTGGTAAAAGTCTGCAGAGAGTCAGCAGAGCTCATGATAGTAATACCGTTTTGGAAGTACCAAGTGCCGTTTTCACTAGCGATCGAACTTTCTTTGGATTGCCCGAGGAACGTTCCTCAGTGGCAGGACCTTCTACTCTGCCTGACCGTCTCCTGCACCCTTTGATATAGGCAGGCACTCTCCTCCTAATAGCCTGCAGGGTTTCAGGAAGAGATGGGAGTTGCTAGGCATTTCACAGCTCGCTGCCGACGGTAATAGAGACTCCTGGGCGCCTTCCACCATACGGAGTTATGGCGCCGCTTGGGACTGTTGGTCCCATTGGTGTACGGAACATAGTATGGATCTCGTTTCAGCCCCTATAGTTCACGTCCTTAACTTCCTAGCAGATAGGTTTTGTGACAGCTGCGCATATAGAACACTGGGAGTCTATAGGTCAGCAGTGTCAGCAGGCCACGGTAAAGTAGAAGGGAGACCAGTGGGAGACCACCCTGTGGTCGTGCACCTACTCAAGGGTGTAAAGTTAAAGAAACCACTAGAGCCTAACTATGCAGTGCTCTCGGACATCAGAGAAGTAGTTTGTCTCTTTCTCAGCTGGCCAGAGAATAACAGCCTTTTTCAATTGCAGCTATCAGAGAAGCAGCTAGCGATGCTGCAGTGTGTAGAAGAATGTCAGATGTTAAGACATTAGAGATAGACAGAAATATATTTTACCTGGAAGTAGTAGCATTTAGCATAGCTAAGAGAACGAAGTGTGACTCTAAGATTATTTCCTACCCTTATTTTGCAGAGAATAAGAAGATATGCGTGGTGCAGTGCATACAAGATTATGAAGTGGCAACAGCACACCTTAGACCGCCAGGAGTAACGCAATTGCTTATAGCACGTAGGAAGCCATACCACGCCATAGCTACAGCAACAATAGCAAGATGGGTTAGAGAAGTGATGCATTGGGCGGGTATAGACCTGTCTATATTTGGTGCGCATTCAGCTAGAGTTGCGACGACTTCTAGAGCTTTCTCGGCAGGAGTGTCATTACAAGACATTCTGAAGTCAGCCGATAGGGTCTTCTTTATCAATGTTTAAGACATGTTATGTCAAACCTGTGTCCGAGATAATTAGTATGGTGGTACCAAGCTTTGAACAAGAATAATGCTCACCTCCTGTCTTGACATAGACTGAAGATTGCCCATGCTTACAGTGCAGGGTAGGCCTGATTCCAATAAAGACATGGAGGCGAGCATTATATCCCATCCAAGATGGCAAAGTCTTCATGTTCAGCATATGTGTTCATACTGTGGAAGATTTTTAGCATATCCCCACCCTCATGATTTCTTCTCCATTCCTCGTAGAGGATGATCAGAAAGCAGCCTGAGGTGTATAAAAAGGAAGACGAGAGTATGATCGAGGAGTATGCATGTTGTCCTGTTGGGCCAGAACGGCCATGAGACCGAGAGAACAGTTGGAGGTTCTGAGAATGGCATAGAGCAAAGTTCTATGTTTGGAAATGAAGCACAGTTTGCAGCCAAAAGAAAGAGAAAGGGACCTAGAGCAAGCGCCTCTTATACCAGAGCCTAGCACACGATAGGTAGAGGAAAGGAGCCTCAGGACTACCAGGGACTAGAGGCTCATGGGGCTTGTAGAGCCAGTTGAAATGTTTGCCCTTTGAACTCTTTAAACTATTGGATTTCCCTTTTCCTCAGAGATCTGAAAGTAAAACAGAAAATACTCAGTTTAAATGTTCAAAGTGTTAAAGTGCTGTGAGTTGCAGTAATAAAGAAGGCATAGCATAAGGCTCGCCTCTATGTCTTTAATAGACTCATGACTATCCTGCGCTGTAAGCATGGGCAATCTTCATTAATCTTACAACAGCTAATGAAAGCATTTTTTCATTTGATATTGATCCATGATGTGGTATGAACACAGTTGCAGGCACTGCAACAGGTGACACTACTACAAACCAAAAATCATTAGACGGTTACACCAGTATGTCACTGTTAGATCTTGGGTATGGTTGTCTACAGACAACTTAGATCTCCACAGAACCAGAAAACTACTTACCAAATGTGTAGCCTCATACACCGTCACAAGATGCATGAACTCATTTGTCGTTAAATTGCCCATGCCAAAGTTTAGGAATATGCACACAGTGTTGCTTCTTTCCCTTTTTAAAGGAGCTAAACTAGGTACTTGGTTGCCCACATGTCCCAGGACCAGGCTTCAGAGAGATGCCAAGATTGGACCTCATCTCCAACGAGGCATTACATATGCACATTGCAAAGATGCACATTGTGTGCATGTCTCACCCTAAGGGGAATTGCAGAAAATGTCAAGAAAATGTTAAGGTCAGTGCAAATTAAACTCACCACTCGACAACACAACGAGTTCTGTTTGTGTGTGTCTGGTGTCTGTCCTGCTATGTACCCTTTTTGTCCCTCGATGCAATGACCCAAGTTGTATCCCCGACCTGCCTTTGTCTCCAGATTTGGTGGAACTATTTTCTGGTGTATTGTTACAGAACCCAAGCCAGTGACTCAATCTAATTTGTCTACTGATTTGGAATGTTTAATGGAACTTGTCTCTGACCTATGGTTACAGAACTCCCATACCACGCCCCCTGTGATTTGACCTGCCTATTTCTCCTGAATTGGATCTCTTTGGTTCTGGATGGACTTGCCTTGCACCACTGTTGCATTCTTCCTTGGAGCCTGTATACCATTAGTTGTGCCCTTGCGCTATCCGGGAAGTCTCTATCTTTGTTTGCATCCTCATCCCACTTGTGGTGGGTTGCCTAGTCTATGGACTTTAGTCTCAGCTTCTCACACTGTTCACCTTCTTCCACGTAGGGAACCTCCTAGTGAAGGGACTCACTGACATCACGTTTTGTTCGATTGAATTTACGTTTCGGTTCTATGTGTGGAGGGAATTAAGGAAGACAGTAGTGCTGGTATCAAGACAGTACTCCCTGCAACCTTTAGAGGGGTGGCCGGCTTTGTGAGTCATTGGGCTATATGCCACAGACACAATCCATCAGCAGTGGGACAATAGTGCTGGATTTTGTGAACAGGAAATCACACATATATCTCAAACCAACTATTTTAGTTATGCAAAAAACATAGTTAAACACATCTCAAATCTATCCAAATGGAAGAACCAGAGCAATTACTAAGCAATCTTGTCGGAAATTATTTGGGCTAATCACTTTTTTCTTCAATTATTTTCTTGATAAAATTGAACACCTTTCTCTATGTAACTACCAATGCTTTATTTACCATTTTGGTTTGTTTTGTCTTAGAATGTGTAGCCTTGGTGTAGCGCTTTACTTGCAAAAAAGCTGTCAGTTGATGAATGTGATGAAATACGCACAAGAACAATAACACATAAAAATAAAAATCACCTTTGAACTATATGTCATGTTTTTAAAAATAGTGGATGAACACACAACAGCTGAATCCTTTATTTTCCTATATGTGTGTTTATGTGTGAGGAAAATAATGAGAGAGACTGTCAGTGTATGTAGCTGTGCTTGTGTCTGTGGGTGTGTTTTTCTCTGCCTCTGTGTGTAAACCCTTGTGATAAATGCAATGCAATGTGTGTGATACGCCCTTCTGCTGCACTGTGCTTAACAGTGAAGGATAAATATATTGTAACATATGAGTAGCTGTGTGTGTGTATGTATACGCATGTGAATTGTCGTGTGTGTCTGTGGTAATGTAGCAGCAAGCCCAGAAATTAGAGCTTTGACACCCCCCCCACACAACATTTAATTCTTCTTTTTTTTATCTTGAGACCATGCCAAATACACGTTTTGACAAGATTAATGTCATATCAAATGTACTGCTAACACGAGAGCCCAATATTTCTCGAATATTTAGGGATTTATTTTTTTTTTAACAGGTGCAATAAAGGAAAATTTAGTTGTGACTGTATGTGTCTGTAAAATGATTGTGGCGCCCAACCCTTCACCAGTGAAATTTGCAAGCACTCAACTCTGTATAGGTGAATTAGGGGAGTTACAATAGATTATGTAGCCTAGTTAAGAGTCTGGTGTCTGGGTCTATTGACAACTCTTCTAGTAATCTCGCCACTGAAAAGTCCCTTTCGAACTACACACAAATTCAAGGCACCAACGTTGGAGCTATGCAGAAACTATCAAGAGATGTCTCGACTGGAACACTGGATCACATATCCAGTGCTTTGCTGAAGCATCTCTAGATCCAGAATCAAGAATTCAACTGTTGCAAAGCCCGCCAAATTAGAGGAAATAATTTGTGTCTGTGTGTGAAGAACGTTCTAACTTTATTTTTGCTGAATACTGAAGCTGTTCCGATTCTTCAATAGCTACTGTCCTGCAAGAATAAGCTCAGCTGTTTTTCTAAGAAATATTTTATTGCACAAAATTCTACATTAAGGCAACTCAAGTAGCTCACCTACTTGCATCCGCATAATGTCCTCTGAATGATCTCTCCGGATGCTTGACTTCTCCAAATCAGAGTGCATGTCTCAACTTGTGGGTATGCTCTAGTCTAAATAAATTAATCAAACGAGTGATTCATGTGACAAAATCCCCTGCCTGTTTTGGGACCGACAAGTTGGTGGCTCAGTTAGCTGGGTGACATCCCAACTGAGTGGTTATTGGCCACATGCATGATATGAGGTTGGTCTCCTGTCTAACCCACCTTGGTCCCTTTCAAGTTTTCAGGGACATTCAAACTGTGGCCCATCAATGACCAAACATGGGAGCCTGGATGTATCCCACCCCACCAGACCAGTAGGCTAGGCCAATGATGGAGAAGAAGAATCCTTCTTGAGACAGTGCAGGGCAACATCTGTGAAACCCCTTCAATATTTAGAGAACCTACATTTCCTGGCAGAAGACTCAAACATCCGATTGGCTGCTGAAAAGTGTGCCCTTTGAGATAACGGTTATCTGGGAGAAGTGAACTTTCTGTATGGAACCCCGAAAAATGTGCATCTAGCTCAGAAAAGAAATGGTAAGTAATCCCCTAAAGTCTGTTACACCAGAAGTAAAAGTGAACACTCTAAAACTGTACAGACTGGGACATTTGTTTCTTCATGGAAGAAAAACATACCCACACCTGTGCAAGAGACACTGGACCATGGAGATGTTTCAGGGGGCAAAAACATCACACTGAAAAGAGATCCATCTTGATATTTTTCCTTGTTTCAGGGGTTCTTGTGTATTTTGAGTCCCAATCGTGTTACTGTCCAAATGGAAAAAAATAGTAGGAATTGTCATGGCGTCCTTCTTGATCCCAGGGGGGACCCTGTGGCACTCAATTCGTCTTGCCTTCTTTGTAGACTCGGACATAATCGATCCGCTGCTTCCTACATTAGGGCATTGTGAGTGGGCCCATTCAGACAAACAAAGTGATTGACCTCTTAGGCATTATTGGAGCTAAATCTGAGAAAAGAATTTCAGAATGGAGAACCTGTCTTAAGTTATTATCTAACGACATGCCGTCTGATAGTCCGATGACTTTCTTCTTTGTCAACATTCTCTAAAGAAATATAGCTGAAAGTAAGCTTTGAAATCCTCACCTACATGGCAAGAGAACCTGCACTGTGTAGCAGGAGACCATGCATTGCATCGTATTCCCAACAGAATGAGGACTAGTTGTGACTTCCATCCTTTTTCTCCAGAGATTTAGATAAGCACCTTGAAGGAAACAATCTAAGCCTGTCTGGTCAATGCCGTTCTTAGTGTTCTCCAGTGATCAGGCATTGCATATTCGTAAGAGTGATGCATAGTTAACAAATGACAGTAAATCTTGTATCCAATAAATACATGAGTAAAGTTGCATGTGTGCTGCACAAACGTAAGGACACAGCATGGACAGAGTCTAGGGGGTCATCATAATTGAACCACAAACGTTCAAGTTGGAAGGACAAAAATACTGGTAGAAATATCAGCAGACATGGTAAGGGCAAACTCTGCAAAAACCACCAGTGGCTAATAGGAGGACATTGCATTCCCTCGATGATATCAAAATGCATAGCAATGTCCCATGTGGCACAACACCTTTGTGATGCTGGTACATCAACACTCTCAACCTCTCTAAACTGTCGATTTAAAAATCTGCACAATGACACAATCGTGTACGCACACTACCAACATCAACACCATTTCACTGTAAATGAGAACTAAGTGCCTTGCAGTGTTATAACCTTTTCATTGTGTTTTCGTTGAAGTTGTAAACCATGTAGAAGGCTTGTTTTCTGCATTGGAATATTGCATCTTTAGGTTAGGTCCAAACACTGGAGTCAACACGTTGGGTTGATGGCCATGAAAACTGTCCATGCTCCATTAGTGCCTATAAGTAGCCTGAAGAAGTCTTCATCCCACTGGGCTTTTGCCACATTCCTCCTGGAGAAGACTGTTCCTTTGCAGAATATCTGAAGCTGTCCCTTATTGTATGCATATGCTTCACAGCCTTTCCCTTCACATTGGATTTAGGGCATAGCCTAATTTATTAAGTGTTATTGTCAAATAAATGTGACCTTTCACATATCAGACAATCACAAAAAAAATAAAAATACATATCCAACAAAAACAAATTTGACATATTACAATTTTACAAGTCAAGGCAGCCATGTCATATGTACATTATAAAACATACTTTTCTCAAACGGCATAAACCATGTATTGGGGGATCATACACTTCTTACCACACGGATAAGCTATATATTCTACAAAAAGAAGGTATGCTAACAGGTGTGTAGAACCCAACAAATTCCTACGACAATGGGTGTATCTGTTGCCCCAAAATTCACACATGAACGTTAAAAGTTGTTATGATATGATATGATATGGCATTTGTAACGCGCCTATACACAAGTGTTTCAAGGCGCGACGAGGCAGGGAGGGGAGGAACAAGGGGAGACAGACAACGATCCTACTAGGCCAGGTGTCATTCAGATCACGCAAGTGCAGGGGTGGGGGAGGGGGAAAAGTGCAAGGGGAAGGGGAGGGGGGGGAAGTGCAGTACAGGGTAAGTGGCGTAAAGTAATAAATAAATAGGGCCAGCTGGTGGCAAGTGCAAGGTAAGTGCAGAACAGGTGCTGGAAAAGGGGACAGTCCCGCAGTGCAGAGGGGTTCCAGGGCATCAGTGCAAGTGGAGAGTGGCTGGGCCCAGGACCGAGGCCGTTAAGAGTGGTCCAGTTGCAGAATCAGTGCAGTTTCAGTGAAGAATATTAGCTGTTCAGCAGGGGAGAGGGAGAGAGAAAGCAGAAGCAAAGAGGAAGGTTTTGAGGTGCTTCCGGAACCGGAGATGGTTCTCCTCAAGTTTCAGGGAGGCAGGAAGGCTGTTCCAGAGGGAGGCCCCTGCCGCGGAGAGAGATCTCCCCCCAGCTCGTTGCTTCGAGAAGCGGCTGACCCTGAGGGAGTTGGAGGCGGATGAGCGAAGGGCTCGGGAAGGAAGATATTTGGGAAGAGAGAGTTGAAGGTATTTAGGACCAAGGCCCCAGAAGGCCTTGTGGACAATGCAGAGGGTTTTGAACTTTATCCTCGCAGCCACTGGGAGCCAGTGTGGAGATTTCAGTCCTGGAGAGATACGGTCCCTGGGCTTGAGGCCAAGGACAAGTCTCGCAGTTCTGTTCTGGATGAGTTGCAGAGGGCGGAGAGTGGAGGCAGGCAGATTAAGATAGAGGCTGTTACAGTAATCCAGCTTCGAGAGAACCAGGGCTCGGGAGACAGTGAGCTTCTGGGGGAAGGAGAGGAAGGGAAGAATACCTCTGAGGAGGTGCAGCTGGTAGTGTGACTTCTTAGCGACGTCAGAAATATGAGGAGAGAAGGAGAGTGTGGAGTCGAAGATGACCCCAAGGTTTTTTGCATTGCAGGTAGGAGCAGGGAGGGGGCCAAGGGAGGCAGGCCAGAGAGCTGCAGGGAAGGAGGGAGTGGGTGTACCGATGAGTAGAATCTCAGTCTTACTGGCATTAAGGCAGAGGTCATTGGCGGCACACCATTCCTGGATAGCAGACAGACAGTCAGAGATGAGGGAAGGAGAGGGGGAGGCTGAGGGTAGCCTGAAAATGAGCTGGGTATCGTCCGCATAGCACTGGAAATTAGGGCAGAGAGCTGCGATGCGGTGGGCAAGGAGTGCCAGATACTGGTTGAACAGCCAGGGAGAGAGATTAGATCCCTGGGGGACACCACAGGTGGAGAAAAAGATGTCGGAGAGGAAGGACCCCAGTTGGACCTGGGAGGGTCGATTTGAAAGGAAAGAGGTCAGCCACGCCAGAGCCTGACCAGTGATACCCAGGTTTTCACGGAGACGGTTGAGCAGGATGGCATGGTTGACAGTGTCAAAGGCAGAGGAGAGATCGAGCAGAATGAGAACACACAGAGTTTTGGAATCGAGGTTCAAGAGCAGGTCTTCACGGATGTTCAGGAGAGCAGTTTCCGTGCTTCTGGCAGCTCTGAAACCAGATTGATGGTCATGAAGACTACCAACAGATTCAGCATGGAGGTTAAGCTGGGAGATGGCCAGTTTCTCCAGGAGCTTGCCAAGGAAGGGAGTGATGGAGATAGGGCGATAGTTAGCCGGGCAGGAGGGGTCGGAAGAGGGTTTCTTGAGAAGAGGGTGCACAACGGAGTGCTTGAGAGGGGAAGGGAAGACTCCAGAGGCGAAGGAGTGGTTGCAAAAGTCAGCCAGGGCAGGAGCCAGGGAGTCGATGTGGTCCTTGATAGTTTTGGAGGAACAGGGGTGAACCTGTTTAGACGAGACTTTCATAGATCGGACTTGTCTGGAAACCTCGTCAGCAGAGAAAAGTGGAAAGGCAGAGAAAGAGGGAGGAGGGGTGACTGCAGAAGGGCCAGAGGAAGAGCCGGGAAAGGAGGGAGGGAGGTGAAAGGAGGAGAGCGAGGACAGGATGTCCTGAGTTTTAGAGATGAAGTGAGAGGCCAATGCAGTGCAGAGGGCCTGGCAGGGGACAGGAGAGGTAGAGACTGCAACAGGGTTGGCAAGCTCCTTGCAGATTTTAAAGAGTTCGGCGGAGTTGTTAGATGCCGCAGAGATGCGGGCTTGGATAAGGGCTCTCTTCTTGGTGAGAACGGAGAGCCGATACTGCCTTTGGAGCAGGCGGCAGGCCAGTTTGTCAGAGGATGAACATGAAGCACGCCATTTCCTCTCTGCAACCCTGCACTTGCGTTTTAGGGTGGCGAGATCCGAGTCATACCAGGAGTTACATTTGGCTTTGGGCTTCAGGCGGATTCTCATGACGGGGGCAAGGATATCAAGAGTAACAGATATAGCAGAGTGGAGCATGGAGAGGGCTGTGTCAGGGTGGGAGTCAGCCGAAGGGGCAGGGGGGGGCGAGAAGGTAGCAGCGAAAGCCTCAACTGACACACGCTTCATGGGTCGGATGACCGAGAAGGTGGGTGGCAGTGAAGAGGGTGGCTTTGCCTGTGGGGTAGGGAGGGTGAGGTGGGAGGATAGGAGAAAGTGATCACTCCAGGAGAGAGGAGTGGAGAGAGGGACGGAGAGGGGAAGGTCAGAAGAGATCAGAGCATCAAGAGTGTGCCCAGCAGAGTGAGTAGGCCCAGACGGGAGAATAGAGAGTGAGAGAGAGTCGCAGAGGTCACAAAAGAGAGCAGTGGGGGGACTGGAGGCATCAAGGTGGATGTTGAAGTCGCCAAGAAAGAGGAGTTGAGTGGTTGAGGACAGGAGTGAGGAGGAGAGGTCAGCCCACTCAGAGAGGAAGGAGGAAATTTGACCAGGTGGCCGATAGATAGTAGCCACGGTAAGGGAATGGCTAGGAGAGAGAGAGAGTCGGCAGACAAGACATTCAAAAGAGGAGTAGGTCTGCGTAGGAGTGACAGTGGCAGGAATCCACTCAGGGAAGATAAGGGCAACACCACCCCCTGCACGGTTAGGCCTGGGCATGGAGAGGATCTTGTAACCGTCAGGTAGGAGTGTGTCAAAGCTGGTGGCAGAGCTGGCTGTGAACCATGTTTCAGTGAGACAGAGGACGTCGAGGTCCAGTTCCTCAAGAAGGTGTCAGATATCAGAGGAGTGCTTGATGGCAGAGCGAGAATTTAGAGTGGCAATGTGGAGAAGGTTGCCCTCCTTGAAGAACTTCCGGGGAGGGGTACAGATCAGAAGTACGCCCTGAGGAGGTGTTGAAGAAGGAGGTGAAGAAGGAGCACGAGCGGGGGCAGGGAGGGAGGGTAGAGGCAAGGTAGCCAAGGATAGAGGAGGGGGGACAGCAGGAGAGGAGAGGAAGTTGATGAGGTGTGGGAAGCGTCTATCAAAGAGGAGAAGGTTGGCCTGAGGGCCTTGGACCAAGATGGTCCCATTAGCGTAGACATTAATGATGGCCTTAGAGGAGCGGAAGGGGGCCAAGAGGACATCCCAACGGGTGCCACCATTAATGGGAGAGGAGGAGAAAGGAGAGAGCACAGAGACCATATGAAGGGTCCATAGGTCAGGCGAAGGCACGAAAAAGAGGATGTCAGTGAGAGTTTCCTTAGAGCAGGCACTAGTGTAGGTGTCAGCGATAGGGAGGCCTGGGTTGGAGACCAGGATGTCCTTTTTAAACTTTTTCCTACCAGATTTAGTGAGGAGAGCAGGATAGTCAATGGAGAAGCAGTTAGAGAAGATAGGCGAGACAGAGAGCACCATGGAGTAGGAGGGAGGGGGGGAGACAGACGAAACGAGAGCACGCAGACAGGAAGTGAGCGGCAAGCACAAGTTACCACAATTAGAGCAAACAAGCAGTAAAGCGTATTAGGTACCGGGCCACCTAAGTTTGAGAATCCTGCGAGGGGAGAAAAACACCCTAGTTTACCACAGTTCAGAGCAAACAGTAATGCGTATTAGGTACCGGGCCACCTAAGTTTGAGAATCCTGCGAGGGGAGAAAAACACCCTAGTTTACCACAGTTCAGAGCAAACAGTAATGCGTATTAGGTACCGGGCCACCTAAGTTTGAGAATCCTGCGAGGGGAGAAAAACACCCTAGTTTACCACAGTTCAGAGCAAACAGTAATGCGTATTAGGTACCGGGCCACCTAAGTTTGAGAATCCTGCGAGGGGAGAAAAACACCCTAGTTTACCTCAACTGTGAATACAGTGAGGCAAGGCCCCATGCGGATGTAACCAGGAGTAGGAGGGGTGGGCCGGGGAACGGAGAACAGGTGGAACTGGCGCCTGGCGTCCCCTGCGGACACCTGCAGACACACCGGGAGCCGCACTGTAGGAGTCGCCCTTGGCCTGGGGCCCTTAGCCGCGGGGGCTGCCGGGCAGAGGGCTGCCCAGGAGGGGGGAGGTTATAGGCAGAGGGAGAGGAAGGGGGGTGTGGGCGGGCAGGGAGGCGGGGAGGGAGAGGAGGACCAGGAAGTGGTAGGGGGGAGCAGGAGCAGGCCAAACACCGCGCTCAGAGCGCGAAAAGCAAATTATTCAAATATTATTTTAAAAACACTCACGGAGGCCCAGGCAGGGCTTCCCAGGCCTGCTGTTCCCCTAGGGCCACCGGCGACCGCTCTCCACGCACAGCTGAAGAAAGAAGCGAGCGGGGGGAACAGCCGTCGAGTAGGCCAGAGGGGAAGCAGGCACACAGCCAATCAGAGGGGGGGTGGGCGGGCAGGGAGGCGGGGAGGGAGAGGAGGACCAGGAAGTGGGAGGGGGGAGCAGGAGCAGGCCAAACACCGCGCTCAGAGCGCGAAAAGCAAATTATTCAAATATTATTTTAAAAACAATCACGGAGGCCCAGGCAGGGCTTCCCAGGCCTGCTGTTACCCTAGGGCCACCGGCGACCGCTCTCCACGCTCAGCTGAAGAAAGAAGCAAGCGGTGGGAACGGCCGTCGAGTAGGCCAGAGGGGAAGCAGGCACACAGACAATTAGAGGGGGGGGTGGACGGGCAGGGAGGCGGGGAGGGAGAGGAGGACCAGGAAGTGGGAGGGGGGAGCAGGAGCAGGCCAAACACCACGCTCAGAGCGCGAAAAGCAAATTATTCAAATATTATTTAAAAACACTCACAGAGGCCCAGGCAGGGCTTCCCAGGCCTGCTGTTCCCCTAGGGCCACCGGCGACCGCTCTCCACGCTCAGCTGAAGAAAGAAGCGAGCGGGGGGAACGGCCGTCGAGTAGGCCAGAGGGGAAGCAGGCACACAGCCAATCAGAGGGGGGGGTGGGCAGGCAGGGAGGCGGGGAGGGAGAGGAGGACCAGGAAGTGGGAGGGGGGAGCAGGAGCAGGCCAAACACCTGAACAGGTGAACACCTGATGCTCAAATGCAATCCATCCCTAAATATTATAACATACACTTGCAGAGTTGTTGTTTTTTTTTCACAGAACTTCAACCTCAAAAGGGAAGCACTTACAAATATATAAAACGCAGGTACCAACCTTGAAGCTGTATTTCTGTGAGGTTCCAAGACATCTGAAATTCAAAACTGCAATGTTCAGCCAGTGGGCCTGCATCACTGTTCTCATCTGAGGCCGTTCCTGCTAATAATGTTTTATTAAACATATAAATGCTAGTACTCATAAAATGATCACATTACATAAAACTCCATAAAAACATATAAAACATATATTACACAGAAACACAAGAAAAGTACAAACAATGTGGGTTAAATCTCTTGGTTACTAGATCAACGCCATGTGATACTTCACATTGGGGTTGTTTTCCTTTTTAACAGTAATTTTGTTTTTTCTGAACCCAATGTGCACATGTTTCTGTCCCTAAAACACAGATAAATATAGGGCATTCATCATGGGTATTTAGTTGCTTGTGTTGTAAGATGGTGATAAAGTCTTCTTTCCTATCACTTCTTCTTTGTCAAGTATGTTCAGTAAATTACGAACCCTGTGGGTTAAAGACACTCTATTAGAACTTATATTCAAATCAGCAGTTTCATCTAGAACATATATTTGCAATATCACATGTAATATACATATGGTAGTATAGTGATAAGGGCCAACCCACTTTCTATGAAACTGCTTATTTGTGCATGTCTCTGAAATGGATCTTCAGTGATTCTGAAAGCTTACTCTCATTAGATGCAGGAGGGTACAATAAAGCTTGTGGAATACTTCTTCCACCATCTATAAGGTATGTAAGAGAGAAACATACCCAGCCACCTAGGTGGATCGGGGACACCCCTATCAAGGTCTAATTATAAGATCTTAGTGATAGTAGATATATGTGAATTTAAGTTCTAATAGAGTGTATTTAACCCACAGGGTTCGTAATTTACTGAACATACTTGACAAAGAAGGAGTGATAGGAAAGAAGACTTTATCACCATCATACAACACAAGCAACTAAATACCCCTGATGGATGTCCTACATTTATCCGTGTTTTAGGGAAAGAAACCTGTGCAAGTTGGGTTCAGAAAATAATAACAAAATTACTGTAAAAAAGGAAAACAACTCCAATGTGAAGTATCACATGGCGTTGATCTAGTAACCAAGAGATTTAACCCACGTAGTTTGTACTTTTCTTGTGTTTCTGTGTAATATATGTTTTATATGTTTTTATGGAGTTTTATGTAATGTGATCATTTTATGAGTATTAGCATTTACATGTTTAATAAAAAAGCATTTTAACGAACGTTTTAAGGTTCATGTGTGAATTTTGGGGCAACAGATACACCCATTGTCATTATAAAACATAACCTGAGTAATAATTATCTGAAATACTATTCAATATACAAATCGCATTTAAACATCTTGAAACTTCAACAAAAACAGCCTAATGCCACCACTCAAAAGAAATTAATGGCCTCCCACCTGAAATCCGATGGAGTTACCGAAAGTACACCTTGAGAGAATTGCTTCTAATCCATGACCGTTCGTATCCATTTCACCAATGGATTCAGCTTAAACACTGAGGGGGTAATTCATAGAATTCAGCGCACAAGTGGCGCACGCGGCTGGCGCACAGTGTGCGCGTGCAGCAGTCTGCGCCAGCCGCGTGTGCCAAAACCCATTTCGGCGCACAGCGTATTCATGGATTTTAACATCCCTAAGCAGCCGTGGCGCAGAGTGGCGCAGCAACCCTGCAGAAGCGCCAGTTACGCCCCCAACCCCGCCCTGTGCGCCATGAACAGCGCACAAATCCAGTACATGGCACACAGGCCAGTGGACCAGCATACAGCCCCCCAACCACGAAAACAAGTGTAAAACTCCCTGTGCACCCCTCGGAATACACGTACCCCGCTTGCGCTAGGCCAATCGCGTGTAAAAATCCCTGTGCACCCGTCGAAATACACGTACCCCGCTCATTCGCGGGAATTTTCACATGCGGTAGGCCCTGTGCGAGCAGGGTACGTGTATTACTGGGGTTCGCGGGGAGTTTCACACGCGGTAGGACCTGTGCGAGTGAGGTACGTGTATTTCTGGGGTTCGCTGGGACTTTCACACGTGGTAGGCCCTGTGCGAGCGGGGCACGTGTAATTCTGGGGTTTGCAGGGACGTTCACACGCGGTAGGCCCTGTGCGAGCGGGGCACGTGTAATTCTGGGGTTTGCGGGGAGTTTCACATGCGGTAGGCCCTGTGCGAGTGGGGTACGCATATTACTGGGGTTTGCGGGAAGTTTCACACGCGATAGGCCTTGTGCGAGTGGGGTACGTGTAAAACTGGGGTTCGTGGGAAGTTTCACACGCGATAGGCCCTGTGCGAGTGGGGTATGCGTATTACTGGGGTTCACGGGAAGTTTCACACACGATAGGCCCTGTGCGAGTGGGGTACGTGCATAACTGGGGTTCGCGGGAAGTTTCACACGCGATTGGCCCTGTGCGAGTGGGGTACGTGTAAAACTGGGGTTCGCGGGAAGTTTCACACGCGATAGGCCCTGTGCGAGTGGGGTACGCGTATTACTGGGGTTCACGGGAAGTTTCACACACAATAGGCCCTGTGCGAGTGGGGTACGCGCATAACTGGGGTTGGGGGAAGTTTCACACGCGATTGGCCATGTGCGAGTGGGGTACGTGTATAACTGGGGTTCACGGGAAGTTTCACACGCGATTGGAGCAGGGTACATGTATTTCGGGGGTTCGCTGGAAGTTTCACACGCGATAGGCCCTGTGCGAGTGGGGTACGCGTATTACTGGGGTTCACGGAAAGTTTCACACGCGATTGGCCCTGTGCGAGTGGGGTACGTGTATAACTGGGGTTTGCGGGAAGTTTCACATGCGATTGGAGCGGGGTACGTGTATTTCGGGGGTTCGCTGGAAGTTTCACATGCGATAGGCCCTGTGCGAGTGGGGTACGCGTATTACTGGGGTTCGCGGGAAGTTTCACACATGTTAGGCCCTGTGCGAGTGGGGTACGCGCATAACTGGGGTTTGCGGAATTTTCACATGCGATAGGCTCTGTGCGAGTGGGGTACATGTATAACTGGGGTTCGCTGGAAGTTTCACACGCAATTGGAGCGGGGTATGTGTATTTCGGGGGTTCGCTGGAAGTTTCATACGCAATTTTGCTGTCAGAGCGGGGTACGTGTATTTCGGAGGTGCGCGGGGAGTCCTACACCTGAATTGGCAGTGTGAGTCCTCCCAGGTGTGCCCTCTACCCCTTCCACGGCCCCTGCAGGCAGCCCACACCACAAGGGACTCCCCTACACCCCTGGTCATGTCCCGCAGGCAGCCCATCCACCATGGGCATGCCCCCCAGCCAAGCCACACGTCACCTTGCACTAGTGATCACCAACTCATGTCCCCCAGCACCCCCACCCACCCACCAGTGACGGGCACCTGCCAGCAAGCCCCCACTCATGTCCCCCAGCACCCCCACCCCCCAGCAGTGAGGGGCACCTGCCAGCAGGCCCCCACTCATGTCCCCCAGCACCCCCACCACCCAGCAGTGAGGGGCACCTGCCAGCAGGCCCTCACTCATGTCCCCCCCCTACATGAAGTAAAGATGCACAATCATGGCCCACTTTTACACCAAAATACCACACCATGCCACCCCATTCTTGAGACGCAATGATTTCCCAATCCACCCACACTGACATGCCTATCTCAAGACACAAACCAAAGGTCAACTACGTACATCAACACATGTCAGTCACACACACACACTGGTTGTCATTGATTGTGTAAACCCACATTTTCACATGCATTAACCCAATGAGCGAATCCCACACATGGAACTAAAATATGAAAATGTACAAAAATAAAGCAATGAAATAAAAGCCTAACAAAATAGCAAACATGAAATGAAAACCATGTGCAAAGATGAGTAAATGAAAAGTATAACCAATCCAAAGTAATCCTAAAGAAAAATAGTCAAAACTCTCCCTCCACCAATGCAAATCCAAAGGAAACGTAAAAAGAAAAATCCATTGATCCATGGTGAAATCAAAAGAAAAAGTTCAAAATAATCCATTATCCAACTATGTACAATCCATTGTCCAAAAGAAAAATCCATTAATCCATGTTCAAAATCAAATAAAAAAGTTCAAATAAATCCATTCTCCAACTATGTACAATCCATTGTCAACGGTCCATGAGCCCAACGAAAGAAATGAAACCTACGTAAGAAACTACCTAAAAAAAAAAACTATATACAAATGTGTGTGGCATAGTCCATTCACCACAAATCCAAGGAAAAGGAAAAGGAAACCTAACTCTAAAAACTATTTACAATGGCAGCGGGCTAGTCCAACGGCTCACTTTTGGATGTCCCTGGCCAGGGCATCATCGAACTCCTGCTCAATGTCCTGGAGGCGGTCCTCTTCCATGGCCCCGAGGGTTCGCAGGGACGACGACAGGTTCACCTCCAACCGGAGCATGCAGCAGGAACCACCATCCATGTGTGACACCACAACCATGCCAACGTACATACACAGAAATTCAAACATGTGTGCTCCCACACCTGCATTTGCCCAGCATGCTTACCAACACATACACCATCGATGTGTCTCTCACCTGAGAGGACTCACATGTGGCAGCCCCACGCCCATGTTCATACACATCCCTACATGGCCCTACAAAAACACATGTGCAACCTGCACACTACTGGCACACCATGACACGCACAGCATCCAATCAGTATGCATGTACCCTTACCGCTCGACTCCAGACGGGTCTGCCTCTCAAAGACCTGGACGTGGAGCGCTGGGCATATGCGTTCCAGGACCCTCATTTGGTAGTTGGACAGATGGCCCCGACGCTCCTTGGCATCCACTGCCTTCGAGAGGCGCCGGGCCTTGTTGAGGGTCCTGGACCTGAAGTCCTCCCAGCACTTCTTGACATGTTGTAAGTCACGGACTGCCACCCCCTCCGTGTTGATGGCAGTCACAATGTCCATCCAGATCCTGGTCCGTCCTTCATAGTCGGCCCGCAAACTTCCAAAGAGGGCATCATACTGCCCCAGGACTTGCTCCACCAGGACACCAACTTCCCTGGCGCTGAAGCTGGTGGCCCTCTGCCTCTCTGGCTGGGGGTTGCCAGTGGTGCCAGATGGTGTTGTGCCCGACATGGCAACCCCAGAGGCAGGAGTGGGTGGGCAACTGGGTCCTGGGGCTGGGCTGTGGAGCGATGGTATCCCAGTCGGGAGTCTTCGGTTCCAGCAGGGGTGGTCACAGCAACTGCACCCCTGGCTGACGTGCAGGCAGCAAATAGCAGGGCACGTGGGCAGCAGGCAGTCAGGCAGCAGCAGATGGCAGGTGGGAGTGTGCTCGGGGCTCTGGGGGGCAGTAATTCGGCCTTCTGGGCAGGAGCGTGGTCTTCCGTGTGTTTTCGCGTGGCAAGCTTGATACAGAATGATTTGGCACGTGAAAAAATTGCACGTCAGCGTGTAATTCGAGGAAAGGCCTTTAGCGCGTAAGCGCGTCTGTGATGTTACGCGCGCGGGTGTTTCCCTCGTGACGTGGGCATAGTGGCTCAGCGTGCATGAAAAAACTGCACGTCCGCGTTTGAATGTATGTAATCTGAGGAAAGGGCCTACGCGCGTAAGTGACGAGATGCGCGTGGGCGTTTCCCTCAGCACGGGTTAAAGGTGAGCGGGGCCAGCAGTTTGCTGTACGTGCCTTTCGTGGAGACCGACGTGTGTTACTGCTTCATGTTGTTTAGTGCGCCATCACAACTTCAAAGCTATCAAGGACGTATCTCTTCTTTTGGCGGGGGTATTGGCTATGCGTGTTTTTCCGCATCGCTCTAGTCAGACGGTGAGTCGCGCACGCTATTTTTCCCACTGCGGGTGCCCCTGTGTATCGCACCCATTTACGAGGTCATATTAGCCTGCGTGTCCCACGTGTACGCGTTTTTCGTGTTACTGGGTGCCACCGCGTACTGCGGGAGGTTGATTCCACGCACGTAGGCTGCAGGGTTGCGTGCACGGTTTTACTGCAGTTTTGGGGTGCCTGAGTGTTGCGTGACCCGTCACTACATCACCGGGGTCACATACAGCCTTGCAGGTGCAGGGGGGCTGTTAACATCTTGCATCCCACCCCCTTCAACCCCGATTGCCCAGGTCAATTGTGGTGTACACCTACCATTGGCACTACTCCATCTGTGCCGGCACTACTACATCTGTGCCATGGTTGGGAGGCCACCAAAGGTGAGGGGCACCTCAGCTGGGCGTCCTCCTTGTGGCGGGCGTGGTCAGAGACGTGGCCGGGGTGACCAGGGAGTAGGGGGACTCCAGGGTGTCCAGGGTGGCCGCAGAGGGGGAAGAGGCAGGGGTGAGCCACTTGAGCACGATGTTGTGCCATGTGTCGGTGCAGTCATGCCACCACCCCCTGTGGTTCCGGGAGATGCAGCTTTTGCATCTGGCACTGGCGTCCGTGTGACCCGGCAGTCCGTTTCATCGAGTAGTGGTAGCTGCAGGTGCAGCTGTGGACACCACCAACCAGGCTCAGAATCTGCCAGCGCAGGCTGCGTTGGCACTTGAAGAGCCCTTGGAAGATTTCCAACAGGCCAGGAGGGAAACCGAAGGGGCACGCAGAGCTGCCCTGACCAAGACACGTGTCACTGGGGCAGTTATGTCATCTGCTGTCCCGAACAGCCGGGTGTTGGCAAGTGCAGGGGCAGATGTACCCAACAACACCCCGGTTGTGAGTCTGCCAACCAGGACAGTTGCGGTCAATGACCCTGCCACAGCGGATGTTGCTGCGCAGGGTCCATTAGAGGACACCCAGCTGCCACTGACACAAGTCAGGCCTTTGGTCGTCCCTCCACCTGCCACTCTCTTGGCTCAATCCACCGAACCCACTGGCCATACTGATCAGGGCGGCATTAGCCAGCCAGGGTCTGCACCACAATCCAAGAGGAGGAAGGTTACACCTGCAGCACAGGCTGGGACCCCACACACAGCCACGACCTCCTGCACATCGAGGAAGAAGCCTTTCTGCAAACAGGAACTGGACTTCCTCGTGGACTACGTGCGGGACCACAGCCGTGACATGTTAGTGGGTGCTAATTGTCAGACTACGGCTGCCCACCGTGATACCCACTGGAAGCAAGTTGCGGAACATGTGAGTGCATTCGGCCATGAGGTGCGCGCAGCACAAGAGTGCAAAAAGCATTGGAATGACCTCAAACGCAGCGCTAAGGCTAAGCATGCCTCAAATTACAACTTTGCTCTGGTGACTAGCAGTGGGCCTGCACCAGACGAGGAAGACCTCACTCCGAATGAGTCACTCATTGCAGAGTTCATACCATCTGAATCGGTCGAAGGAGTGGGAGAGTTGCCCAGTCCAGTGAGTGTTGATGCGTGTTTGTTGAGGACGTGTGTGTTTTACTTGTGTGATGTGTTGTGCATGACTGCCACTACATGTCACGTGTACATCGTTCTGATGTGCAAGTAATGCAATGCTTCCCTGATGCATGTCTGCTCTGCTGGATGGTGGACATGTGGAGCAGACGGGGACTGTCTGCATCACCAATATTGCACCCTACTCACATGCTGGTTACCAGTATGCCCCTCCGGTCCATGTTGCAGCTCACTGGCCCTTCTGCATTTAGCGTGGGGTGACCTTCCTCTCAGCCCAGGGACAATGTCATAGCATGAGTGACGTGCATGTGTCCTCTGCCTGCATCTGGGTACTCCATGTAGGCATGCTCCCTTGCCCCTCCAGCCCCCGCTCTGCACCCCAATTCCACCTTTGCTCTGGTCTGCTTCAATATTGACGTTGGGTACTTCCTTGTTCATTCGTCCTGTGTACATGCTAACTTCCAGCGGCCAATCTGCCAGACATATACTGTGTGGTACATCCTTAGTACTTGATGCAGGGTATCTCACTTGTACTGTGCAGAGGTCAGATGCCCCGCAGGGACATGAGTGCCCATTCATGCTCCATGTGAATTCCATGCATGCCCCTATGTGTCCTTGACTGGATGATCACTGTAATACAAGTCCTGGGTGACATACATTGCATGGCATTTTATCAGCCTTCCCATGTCCACTGTGGCTCAGTACTACGTTGCACACATGTTTAGGGCCTGACAGTCTGTGTGTGTCACAGGCCTCAGCCTGTTTAATGGCCAATGACTCTGTTCAACTGGTGTAGTGTTTCATCATGTGTCCTGCTTACTGTCCCATCATCATTTGCTGTGTTGTCACTTGATTCACATGATGCTGTTGATGCTAGTCAACACTGTCTAGTCAATATACAATTCTATGTTCGGCCTTTTGATACCATGCTAGGCATCCCTGCATTTGCACTTGGGGGGAGGGGTTGTTTGCTTGTAGACATGCTACCCATTGAATGCACATTGCACGTGATGCATGAAGTTGACCTTGCACTGCCTTCACATTTTATGACACACATCATGAAGTTCTTGTACATGTAGATAGTGAGTAATGTACATATTTGCTGCACTGCGTTGACCCACTTCAGTGCAAACTGACACCTTTTGACATGCCTAATCACAGAAGCAATTTCAAGTTGACCCAGCATGCATGGCAGGTTCTATTTTCAGACCCACCAGCTTATAGCGAATTTGCGATCTCGCAAAATGCCGCAAAAACGGGCATTTTGCGCAAAATGCTTCAAAAACGGCCGATTTGTGCAAAAACAGCATCTTTTTTAAAAAAAAATGTATTTTTTTTTTTTTTACATTTTTTTTTAAAGTAATCTGCAAGAATTACTGTTTTAAAAAAAATAATACTCAGGGTGCCAGGTTCTGAACTTTTTTTTACACAAGAAATGAAATGCACTAACACATCTCATCACTTGCGCCCAAAAAAAGTGCAGCCCAATCAACAAGGGACACATGAATGGGCACATTTTATATGCGCGCCCATTCAGATGGCCATTTTCACCTCCTTGATCAAATAAAGTGGCGTTTCTGTCAATTTAAAAGCGCATCACTCATTTCCAAGCAAGATGCACTTTTAAATGTGCAGGAATTGTAGGCAATCCTACGCGCACGGGATGTGGGGCTGCCACTACATGACAGGGTCTTTCCTGACCCTGTCATGCATTTCTTTTAAGGTATGAACCGCTGGTTTGTCACTTGCATTTCTGTTCCTCAAACAGGATAAAAATGCATTTTTTGGGTCGCATTTTACAGTGGCAGGCACCTGGAGGGCCTGTCCCTGTGAAAGGCGCTGGGAGCTTGCAGAACACTGTCAGGGGAGCGATTCTATTCAAAGTACTGCCCATTTTGATGACAAAAATCGATCGAATGGTACAATTGGACCTATTTTGTCTAGTACTATTCGATTGATTTTTATACATACTGAACATGTGTTGCGGGGGTGTCACCCGCTCCCCATGTTCAGTATTTTTGGTCTAGGGTGGTTGCAGAAGTGTTTTCCCCTTTTTCCTCAAAATTGGAGGAGGGGACAGAAAAAGAAGAAAATAACGAAAAAGGAACCCTGCGGAGTCGGATCCGACCCGCGTTAGAGGGACGGATCTGGCACCACAAGGTTGCAGGGGAAGCGGGAGCGACCAAATAGTTAAGTGGGGGGGGGGTGGTGGTGATAGGTACATTTTGGGTTGTTTGGCTGAAGTGCAAATCAATTCGCAGCGAAATTGACTACGGTCAATTCCGCCACAAATAATTACACTTCGGTCAAACAACTCAGAACACAATTCAAGTCAGCTGGCCAGCGCACAATTTGTGCTACAGCTCAAGACTGTGGAAATGCGCCGGTCACCTTTGAGAATAAGGTGACCTGCTCATTTCCAAAAATGGGTTGTCTAAAAATAGCATATCCTCTGTTCTTATTTTTAAATGCCCTATTTTTGAGGAACTGGGTCAAAATCTACATTTAAAAAAAATATAAAAATGGTTACACTATGAGAGAGAGGGAGAGTGATGGGTAAGATGTGTAGTAATAGGCAAGAAAGCAGAGGGAGAGCAGTGGGTCAGAGGAGGAAGCGCTGCACAAGAGAGTAGAGGAAGCAGCGATGCAGTGGCCCAGGAATCTGAGAGCGAGCAGAGGTACAGGAAGTAGAGGGAGCGTGTGGTAAGTGAGCTAGAAAGCAGAGAGGAAGCGGTTGGCCAGAAAGAGGCAGCGAGCTGCAGATTGGGAAAAAGGATGAGGGAAGAGTGCCATAGAATGGGAGAAAGGATGCAAGATGCAGAAGCAGTACAAAATAATGAAGGAATGTATATTGCGGGAGGAATTGTAGAGTGTAAAGTGTGAGTTGGGAGTATGATTTGGAGTGTGGCAGGGGCTGGGCAGTGCAAATTGTGACTTGACAGTGTGACATAGCACGTGAGTATTTGTATGACAGAATGAGAGGTTAAGGAATGCAAGTTGTGATGGAGAGTTGGTGAGATGTGTGTTGGTGAGAGAGGTGTGTGGGTGTTTGGAGTATTGGAGAACATAGAAGGGGAATATTTTCAGCATTACAACTGATAATGATCAATTTAGTTAATGCTATTAAATAGGCATGAACATTAAACCAGAAATGTAGCCAAATCAAACACTGTTCTGCCAAGCCAGAGACATCTGGGACTCTTCCTATTGAATGAATACAAAAGATACATAATAATGGTACCCTGGCTCTCTTGTAGCCTTGCACTCTGCCTGTTTCCTGCAATGTGGCAATCTTACACCCTCCAGTTAATACAAAATGTCCCTAAAAAATGCTGCAATAATGAACGTTTGTGCCGCAAAATTTGCCCTTTCATGCCGCAAAATGTGCCATTTCATGCTGCAAAATCCTGGAAGGTCTGTATTTTGTGTGTGACATGTCTGCCTGATGTGTTTGGTGTCTGTGTGTGTGTGTTGTGTGCTTCTAACATGTGCAGTGACCTTATTTCTCTCTACTTTTCAGATGATGATGCAATGGAGCCAAAGGATGGTGTTGTCATGCCAGGCACAGGGTTTTTATCACTACAGCAACCCGGCACAAGTGGGGTTTCGTGGTAGACCACGAAAACCCACATGTGAAACAGTCCACCTTGTCTCTGGCTGGCAGTGAGTCCAGCCCTGATGACCACTCTGACGTCCATGTCGAGTTGGACGAGCATCAGGTCCATATGTCAGGGGTAAGTGATTCTGATGTGGACACTCCTCTGTCCGCAACACCTGCACTGAGGGGTCAGACAGTCTTGGAACCTCCGCCAGTTGTGGATCGGGACGCAGGGTCAACCTCCACACCAGTCACTGATGTGCCTGGGCCATCACGTTGACGGGGGCATGTAGTCGTGCAGCCGCGGGGGGTGCCAACACAACGAGGACACCCAGTCCTTGGGTCACGCAGGGGTCAAGCCCAGCAACACGGTCGCTGCGCGCAACTGCAGTATACTGAGTGGGAGCAAGACATGACTGCTAATTCTGAACGGCAGGGGGCAGCAATGGGGAACATCGCTGAGAGCATGGAGCGTGTGGCCCAATCCGGGTTCCCCCCTGCTAGGCAGGTGCTTCTCCAGAACCAGGCGGCACGGTCCACGGCGCGCTCGCTCAGGCTGGGCATTGCGGCCTCAGACAGGGCACGCCAGGCTGAAATGTCGTCTCTGCTTAAAGAAATTGCTGCTCACGCAGAGGCACACATGGAGGCCCTGAAGCAAGAGTATGCTTCCCTGAGATTCACTCTGGGTGTCCTTATGATGTCCCAGAGAGAGCGGGCAGAGGAGAGGTTTGTGCAGCTTGAGCGTACCATCTCGGCTGAGCTACATGCTTGCCAGGAGGTGCAACAGTTGTCCAGCCAGGGTTTGCAGGAGGAACTCCGTGTTACACATGCTACCTTGCAAGAGGAAGCATGTGTATCACAGGAGGTTCTGCATGCAGACCTACGTGTGATCGCCGCAAAGAACCAGGCTCACCCGTCTGGCAGACTTGCTGCCGATGAGGGGCAAGCTGCGGCTAGGCGTGTTCAGGCTCCTGTGCCACGTCCTCCTTTCCAGGAAGAGCCAGACTCGGACGACAGTATTTCTCCCACAAAGGTCGGGCTGTGCAGGCGTTGAGCCCATGGAGGTTTTTTTTTTCCTCAACATCAGCGCATGTGGGTGTTGAGCAGCACCCTGTACCTCCCCCCTCCTGGGTCCCTCCCCCCTGGGTCGTATGTGGCCATTTTTGATTTTTCTTTTAGTTTAGTTAGTTTAGTTTCAATTTGATAGTTAGTTTAATTAGGAAATGTAGGTTTTTCATAGTTAGTGTAATTAGTTAATATAGTTTAAAATTGTTTGTCTATTGTGCTTTCATGTGACGTTGTGGTGCTTTGTGGCTTTTGAGAGCATCCACTGTCTGTTCCAGCTGGGCCCTTCAAACTTGTCTTGTGCATGTGTTTGCAGATCGGGGTTCTTGACTCACATATGCCACTCCTGCTTCCCTTATCCATGGGCTCGCAAGGTTCGTTCGGTGTAACAGCCTATTACACAAGGGCTCTGGACTGTCATATCTGTGGCATGTCTGCTGCTGTAAAACTTGTGTTAACACCCCTAGTGGGGATGATAGGGGTGTTATTGACCTCTGTTCTTCATTCGCTAGATGGGGGGTTTCATGATTGATGTGTACATTCATTGCTATTCATTGTATAGTATATTTATTATCTATACTGTACATGTGTTTGTTGCAATTCATGGCGTAGATGGTGTGTTCAACAGTTTGCCTGTGAAAGACGGACTGATGGTGTGATTTGTGATGTACGTCTCTGACATGTTCCAGTCATGTAATGCCTGAAGAGACACACACAGATGATTTTAAAGCATTAATCATGTGTTTGATGCACTTTCTGCAGGGGGATGAGCCTTCAGACCACCTTTGCCAGCAGACATGGGCCATTGGACGTCTGGAAGCTGGACACATTTGGTGGTGCCGACATGCGCATGTGTGCGCAAGCAGAGGCACAGGGATTGCGCTCATGCATCCGAAAACCGCTGACGTGTTTCAAGGGACCCCAGGCAAGGTAAGCAGCACAGGGGGGCCACAGTGCAGCAGACCTTCCACCTGGCCAGTTGCACATGCATGCCTAGTAGCAGCACTGACGGTGGGCTTGGACAAATATTGGTGTTGAAGCGCACAATGCAGCTGAGATGCGTTTGTGAACTAATGGCTAGTTGATGGAAAAGTTGTCTGGGGCACCTGCAGGGCCAGTGGCACATATCCTTCCTGTCCACCATGGTCCATTGAGGCACTTGTATTAGCCATGTAGCATTGCAAGACATGGAAAGAAGCAGCTCACAGGGACAGACAGCAAGGGACAGACTCGTGTGCAGTGCATTTCATTACCATGTAGAATTTGACACATGCACTACATACTTTATTTGGGTCATGGTGGAACACGACTTGTTCTGAAGTCATACCTTGCTATTTGCGTCTGGCTGCTTACCCAGGGAACATTGCATGTTGTGTGATTCGTGACACATTGGTCTTCCATTTGCAACGCACCCAGCGGCGCATGACTTACTGCATTGACTGTGTATGAACCATCACAGGGGTAATGTTACGTATGGATACGAAGCATCCACACCAGATTGTTTGTTTGTACAGTATTTTGTTACTTTGGGGCATATATGGTGGTGTGTTTGTGTGTTATGGGCACGCACAGATTAGTAACTGTGGCTCTCTTTGCAGCATTAAACTGCTCCTGTTACCGGACCTGAGAGTGCGCAGGCAGGAGGCCAGCACTCACCCCAGAGATAAGTTTCTCTTTGTCTTCCATTTGAGTAATTTGTTACTATGTGCATGATGATCAGGTTTGGTGTACTTGTGTATGTGTAAATGTGAGGAGTACATTTCTGTGCATTTCCTACTTTCCCGTGTGAATCCTACTCCCCTCTCCTGCCCGTCATTCCGGTAATCCAGTATAGCAATGCCTGTCCCGACTGCATATCCCTGACCCTCCTTCCCCACCAGGGTCTCAGAGGCCTGTGTGAGTTTGACCTTGCAGGGACCCCGACCACGGTGGGGGGGGTTGGTTCGTGCCACTCCTGCACCTGTACATGGGAGCTGTGACAGTACACATCAGTTTGTGGTGCATTATTCTGTGTTATGTACCACACATGGTACACATCCTGTTGTGACATTGTTTCACTGTGCTACCTTGGTTGTTATATCATTGTGGTAGTACTTGGGCTTTGTGACGTACTGCTACTTCAAGTCATCTACTGGAGGCTGTTCTGGTTTGTTTTGCTGCCTGCAGGCTTTTTGCTTGGCTTCTGTGTTGGCCTGCTTTCAGTTCTCTTTGATTTGGTGTTTTTGCAAGTCAAGGTGGCCTCTGAGGGTGCTGGACACTTTTTGCACACACGGTGGGAGATGTTGACAAAGGGGAAGGGTGATCCTGTGGCCAGGTCAACTTCAAGGATGAAGGCTACATAACCCAGGTGCTGTTGATCAGTGGGTCATGGTGATTTGTGAGGGAGGGGGGGTGTTTTGTTGTTGACAGTTGCCTTACCCTACAGTGTGATGCGCACCCTGACATTGTAATTGCGGTATCCTACGTACATGATGTATTCTGCTGATCAATGCCTGTTCATGTGTTGTGTTTAGCTTTCAGGTGTGAGGGAATAGTTGTGGCTTGACATACTGGGTTGTACACATGGTGAATGTTCAAATGTGATGTGTAGAGGACACTGATGATCACTGGATTGAACATGCATATATTGAGTGCATGTCCCTACTGACCCACACACTCGCACTATGATCCACTACATGTACAACCACCCTTCCATGTCCACATGTACACTCTCTTTGCCTTCTGGCGCCTACTGTGTCCCTGCAGCACATGATCTATGAACAATTGTGGATCCTGTACATGCGTATTTTGCTTTTTGATGTAGTTTGTCGCTTAGATGTGATGCTTAGCGTGTGCGTCACATACAATGGCTGTTCACTATGCTCTGCGCTGAGCAGTGTGTTGCATGAGGTGGACACGTCACACAGAAGGTGCAGTGTTGATTTTGCTATGCACAATGTGCATGTAGGCAGGCATTCATTGTTATGTTACAACTACAACTGTTGGAATGCATTTGGCTATGACTTCTTTTGTGTGGGAGGTTGTTGGTCCGTCATTTCATCTGATTCCTTGCCAGGCATCATTGTGTGATTCCACTTTACATTTTTCACATGTCAATGTCTACCTTATTGGTACTGTGTTGGTGTATAGCTATTGCTTGCCATGTCCTGTTGTGGTTTGGGATGGTTTGGGTGACATAACAGTGATAGTCATGGCCTGTTTTGCAGGTCTGTGTGATTCACAACTTGCATGTGTGCCTTGTGGTCACACAGGATTGCTTATGTTTAAGTAGCTAGGGATGCACACAATGTGGCACTTCCATGGCAACATTCTCAGGATGGTAAGGTTGTGACAGTTGACTGTCTCTTTGTTATCATCGATTGTCACCTGGTATGTGCCAGGCCTGTGTACGCTCCGCAGGGGTGGGAGTTTAGGTGAAAAATGTGGCCACAAGCTGGGTCCGGGCTTCCTCGCCACGTGCCCTATGCCCTCCCATGGGCAGCGCCTGTGCCTGTGGTTGAGGATGTGGGGTCACCACCATGTCCACCGGTACGCCCTGCCGTGTTGCAACATTGTGCAGGGCACATGCTGCCACAATGATCCTGCACACTACTGGGGGAGCATAGAGTAGCTGCCCGCCAGAGCGGTCAATGGAGCGGAAGCGTGACTTGAGTACTCTGAATGTGCGCTCCACTATGGCCCTGGTTGCAATATGGGCTGCGTTGTATCTTACCTGGGGTGGTGTGATGGGGTTCCGGATTGGCGTCATCATGTGGTTGCTCAAAGGGTAGGCACTGTCCCCTGGAGAGGTGATGATGGTTGTGATTATTGGGGTTTGTGTATTTGTGTGTGTGTGTGTGACATGCATGCATGTGCACGGGCATTTGTACTCACCTAGGAGCCATGTGTCACCATGCTGCCCAGCTTCCAGGGCCCTGCTCAGGGCGGACATTCTGTAAATGAGTGGAGCCAGGGTAGTTTGCATAGACAGAGGTGATGATTCCCTTTTCATCGCATACTTTTAGGGAGAATTCTCTGTTTAGGCTGAATTTCCTAACCGAGTGAGCTTGTATAGGTACCGATGTACCTCAGATATTTTGCTGTGTCCCAGTGCTTCGTCATGGTGTTTCTGGATATGGAACTATTCAAATGTGGTCTGCCTTCCTTTGACACACTGTTTTCCATAAGAAAGTGTTAGTGGCCAGATTTGGTCCCTGTGTAGTCTCTGCAAAGTATTGTCACACATTTTACTATGGGTGGTCTAGCAACCTGCTGCATTAATGATGTAATGAGCTTTTGGCTCTGCAATGGAAAGGCTGCTTCTCAAAGAGACTATATGCAGGTAGTGGAGCACACTTCTATTAATACCACAGTATCTGTAGCTGTGGTGTCATTCTCCTTTTCTTTCTCAATATCTGTGCTTTACAAAATCAAAATGTGTTCCTGTCTGGTCTCTGTTGCAAATGATATTTATCTTCATTGTCATCCATCTTATTAATATTACAGTCTGTCCCAGTGGGCAGAGGAAGCAGATATAGAGACAGGGATTTTCAATCTCTTCCTGATGTTGAAGTAGTCTGTCCGTTGATCTTCTGTGGTCTTCAGTAGATATGATCCTCATACCTCCACCTCTGCCTCTAAGATGGTGAAAATAATTAAAAAACAACCATTGCTGGTTCGGTGGATACTCAATATCTTGGTGCAATACTTGTGCATTTCCTTGTACTGCATGTATCCCAGAGTAACTTGTGACATGGTGTGTGGCACTTGAGTTTGATGATACCCTTAATTGACCACATCCAATGCTAGCAACTCCAGGGTACACAGTAAATGTAGCTGCAGGTGCAAAAAGACCATGAGCGACACATGTCCCACACCTCTAACTTGTTTGGGTGCTTACAGGTTGTACCAAATGTGTCCAAGTATGTGGCACACTGCCACCTACCCGAATCTTTTCTGCTCCTTACAAGAAAATCCAGGTGGGCCTGCCACTCTGACAAGGTACACCCAGGGACTCCCTCGTCCACCCAATCCTCCTTCCAGGTGTCAAGTTATGGTAAATGTCTTAACCAATTGCTTACATAGATTGACAGTGACTGATGTGTCAGCAACGTCCCCAAATCTTTGTTGCTCCCTTCCAGAAAAATCAGGCAACTGTGCCTCTCCACAAACTGCCCCAATGGATTATTGACTCCTCCTTCTCCTCCTTCTAGGAGTCAATACATGGCATACATTGTTCACTCACATCAAGAGACACACACTGAACAGTGTATTCCATATATCACTGAATCTCTTCTGCTCCCTCTCCCATCAAAATCAGGTGTGCAGTGTGTGCATCTCCCACAATCAGGGATTTGTGGTTCAACCCACCGCTCCCCCCAGATGTTGCCTGATGGCAATCCTGTCCACTCTTTTCAAGATAGGGATACTGATATGTGTGTCACCCACCTCGCCAAATCTTTGCTACTCCCTCATAGAAAAATCTGCTATGTGTGCCTCTCCTGCAGTTTACCCTCAGGTTTTCCCAGCCTCTTCTACTCCACCTCCCAGGTGCCACACAAAGGCATGAGTCTCATCTACTCACTTCAAGATAAGCCACTGGCTATTGTGTCACCGACTTCTCTGAATGTTTGCTCCTACCTCAGATAGAAATTAGGTGAGAATGCTTCTCCCAAAGTTTTCACTGATGGTTTCTCTTTCCCCCCACTCCTCAGTCCAGGTGTCATCAGATGGCATGGGTCTTGAACACTCACTTTCAAGACATGGACACTGACTGTTATGTTACTCACTGTTTCCACAAATCTCTGATAAAACCTCCCAGCAAATGTAGTTGTTCATGTCTCATCAATGAACTTTCTTAAGAGATACCTGGCTCATACTAAGCCTCCTCCCATGTGTCACCTAATGGCATGTTTCTCTTTATTTGCTTTTAAAGGCAAGCACTGACCTTTGATTCACCCACCACCTCCTTAAATCTCTGGTGATAACAATTGTGTTGTTCACCCACTACAACTCACTAAAAGTCTCAGACAGTGCTGCATAATCACAGCTAAGCCTAAAACGTACTCCATTATAGGTCTCAGCCACACACTACCCTTCTTAGTAGAACTCCTCTACATACACTCCAGTTTATGAGTGCTTCCCTAAAGGTCATAAGCCCACCTCCTACAATTACCTTCTGCCTCTCTGAAAGCTGCCTGAGATTGAATTGGAACTCCAGACAGGGGTTCCCCCTTAAGTTATCTGCTTGAACCTGGTGAAATCACCTGAAATACAGATGGTTTGTGTTTCAACCAGAACATTTTGTCCAGGCCTACTCTGTAGATCAAGGTTTGGGCAACTGACCTTTTCCATAAGATAGTCAAAGTTTTATCCTAGATGAATCACTCAAAATGTGTGTGATAAAGTTTTGTTGCAAGAAAGTTTGCCCAGACCTAGAGGTGCCAATGTTGCTAGTCGGAAATTCAAGTGTAGTGTGCTAGTTGGATCTGTGTGAAAATCCCTAAGAAAAAAGCATGAGTCTCAAAAACCAGATTTTTCTTCTTTTTTCCCATTTGTCTGTATATGTATATATATATGGGGAGAGACCCCCTGTTGCCCCCACCTTACCCCTGTACATTTTTTAGTAACTTTAACCTTCACCCCAGATTGTTGGGCATTAGCCTTTTTGCCCTCTGCCTCTTAGGGTGTTTCCAGCTAGTTGCCTCTGTCATGTATCTTCTCAGTACTGCCGCCACGTTTTTAAACAGTATAAGGTTGTGTGTATCAGCTCCATGAGTCCTGGTTCTGTCAGTCTGCTTTTGGGGTCCTCCACGTGGAATGACGGCTGAAGGTCTTTGCGTGTCTAAGTATTGGTTGTCTGGGGATTATAGATCTTTTGACCTTTGCATTGCCTCCGTACACTTTAAGTTGGATGTCTGTTAATTCAAGGGTGTGTTTGATGGCTCTCCTTAATAGGTGCTTCATGGTTTACCAGCCACAGGAACCGAAACAATGTTCTTGGGGCAGGAGATCCGAGTAAGCATGTTGAGTTATATTTTCAATGGCATGCTCAAGTTGTACAGGCAAGGGGGATGTCTGAACAATCCAATAGTTGTGTGGTGGGAAAATACAATTTGGCAAAATATCTAGTGCCTTCCCCTCTCACTCTGGTGTATAATGTGCCTTCGTAACCTTAGGGTCATTTGTAACGCTCGAGCTGCATGGTGGTCGATGCTGGACATGGTTGGATAGAAAGGAGTAGAGGGAGATATCTTGAATGTTGGACAAGAAGGTT
The DNA here is from genome assembly GCF_040938575.1 of Ambystoma mexicanum. NCBI lineage: Eukaryota > Metazoa > Chordata > Amphibia > Caudata > Ambystomatidae > Ambystoma > Ambystoma mexicanum. Next base: position 889,257,028 of record NC_090937.1, on the reverse strand, counting down.
CAGTAGCATTTGATAAGAATGTCTAAACTGATGCTAAAATGCACATTCAAGTTGCATGTTCAAAATGGAGGGAGATCCGATGGAGTTTCAGCAAGGACTATATGAACGGGGAAAGTTATGCCCACACAAGCATTGTAATAAAGTTGACTGAATTAGGTCCTCGAAAGCTTTTGCCTTTTTGGGAAAGACTGGGACCAAGATGAGGAATGTTGCAGTCATGTTGTCTTGCATGATGGGTGAAGCATGCACCCTGGCAGCTTTCTGGTTTCAAACTTTCTATGCAGTTACTACAAAGATGATTGAGCTGTTAACAAGTGGTATTACTTATATGTTTGGAGTTGAAACCCCTCTAGTCTGAAGGGCCTCTGAACACTTGCTTTTGCGTCCGCAGGGATTGCACTGCAATCGTGTGAGGTGAAAAAATGGTGTCAGATAATGTCGTATTAAAGAGCATTCTGATTTTGACATGATTTTGACATGAACACTAGGTGTCTATAGCTGTGTGGTTCTTTTAGAAGTCTATATACTGTCCTTGGTCAATATGTGGCATATTTCTTTTTTCCTTATCAATGTCTCTTTTGTTGTTCTCAATTATGGAAACATGCTGACCATGTTTTCTAGACTGAGGGCCTCATCACGAGTTAGGCGGAAGCCCTTAAAAGCGATGGTAACGTTACTACCGCCACATTTAAGGGTCTGCCCAATCACAAGCTAATTGCGCCAAAAATGCCCCATTGGGTCCAAAGAACCCAATGGGGAATGGGGAAACCCCATTACCGCCCAACCCTTGCTAATAGCGCCGGACCGGGTGGCAGTAACGCTATTAGCCCGGGTTGTATCCTGGTGGTAATACCGCCAGGATACCTGCCAACTCGTGATGAGGCCCTCTATAGTTGTACCTGTGACCTTCGCTAGAGTGCACTATAGTAATTTGAACATGCCAGTTTAGAGTTGCTACTCCAGTTGCAATGCGCTTTCTTACCTTGAGCAAGACCATGCCCCTTCACCGTATGTCCTTTCTTTCCCTTGTGGCGCCTCAGCACACTGCCCACCCTCGTTATAATAATGAGTTGTGCACTGTAGAATCAGGACATCTTTCTTTTATCACATGTAATTGGCGCCTATTTTATTACCCTTTTTCTGCATTACTGGTTAATGTTTGTTGAAATGTTGCAGCTTAAGCATTTTTGTATTTGGTTCATTACTTAACTATCACACCTGTACAACAAGATCTTCTATACTTTTCTATGATAAAACAATTTTCATTTCCGAAAGTATAATTGGTGCTTCTGGTATGGTCTTCAGTCAGAGCAAGGGGTCACGTCAAGTACATTGTATCCCCCAGGCAACTTGAAATTAACAGCTCCATAAATGTGTCATGATGACAAAAAACCCATAAAGTTGATATAAATTTAATATGAATGATCACTAGTCTGAGATTTCCCTCAGGTACTAGTAAAATTACTTTTTTTATTAACAGCTTTTTGGGCAACCTTACAGTAGCCGAGTATATGAATTATAGTACAACATGTCCCAATTGACATTAGAAAGCACTTTAAATAAATTGTTGCCAACAGCTGTACCTGCTTGCTGAGCCTTGTGGATTCTAATGTGACCCAATATTCCCTACTGATACAAATCACTGAATGATTAAAAATGCAATATTTTTAAGGTGTCCCTCTCACATAGAATAATTCTGAAACCCCCCTAGAAGAAGCAGAACGGGATCTTGAAATCTCCTCTGCTTATTAATTCTGTCATTTTTCATTTGACCAACTCATGTAATTGTTGTCAAAGGTCGGGTTAATGCCGTTCCACGTGATTGAAATATAAGCAGCACTAAGAAAAGCAAAGACTGTGGGGGCGATTAAAAATACATTAATATACAATGCTGAATCAAAAATCAACACACATGTTTATCATCTTCATTGTTTGCATAGTTGAATCGTTTTTTTGAATGTTTTTTCATGTATTTTGCCCACAAGAATAACTTCACTTTGATTTGCTCCAGCTGCTCATTCGTTTACTAGATGGAAAGTAATGGTAAGTTTCAGTGATGTTTTGACTGTCCTCTTGATTCATCGATGTTTAAATAATGTTTTAATAACTGTACACCCTTGTCATGAAGGTGCAATCCTAATTGCCTTGAAGGAGAATAAAATAAACAAATGCTGAACAGCATTGACGACACATGCATCACTTGCCACTGTGTATTGCCCAGGCTTGGGTTGAGAAGTATAGTCTAAAAAACGACTACAGCTCTACACATGATTGGTTTGCTTTGTTTATTTACATAGCGCGGCCAAACCCAAGGGTAACTGGGCACATTGTCTTGAGATCAGCAGAGTTACATAGTGTTGCACATTCAAGGTATAACATAGGATAGTACATTGTAAATAGGTGGCGGAAGGACCAGGTTACATATTGGTCCGTGGATAATTTACGTTGCACATACAAGGTATAGCATAAGATAGTACAGCGTAATAGGTGGCAGAGAGTGCCGGATTACATAGAAGTCTGAGGAGAGAAGTGTCTTAGAACATGCAGGATTTCCATAAATAAGTGCAGTGTGCAGGATTAGGCTAGGAGCAGTAAGCTGACTATAGTTGAGTAGACAGTAGAATCGTTACTTTCGCACGGAACGACCGGAATGCTGTATCAGCTCTGATTGTCATGGGTAAGGCATTCCAGGATTTGGCTGCTAGCATGGGAAAGCTGGCTCCCCCGGCTGTTTGAAGGTTGAACCTTGGGACGTTCAGTTGGTGTAGGTATGGGTATCTAGTAGGTTTGGATGAGTTCTGTCTTGTGAATTTGTCAGATAAATATCGAGGGGCTGTCTGATATAGGCATTTGTGCGTAATTACATGTGCTTGTAGTTTGATCCTGTCGCGGATGGGGAGCCAGTGGACTTTCTTCCTGGCTGTGGAGATGTGGGCCTTGCGAGGGAGATTGAAGGTGCATCTGAGTGCGCTATTTTGGAGTATCTGTAATCTGTTTAGATTATGGTTAGTGGAGCCTAGGAAGAGTGTGTTGCAGTAATCAAGTTTGGATAGAATGAGGGCTCTGGGCAGTGTGAGGCGGCTGTTGGTAGATAAGAAGGGTTTGCATGCATTGATACGTTTATTGGAGTAGGCTGTGGAGGATATGGTGGCGTTGATTTGTTGGTTGAAGGAAAGAGTTGAGTCAAGATACATATCTAATGTTTTAACTTCTTTGGAAACTTTTATGATGTTTCCATCGATGATGAAGGATTGGTATCTGGGGTCAAGTTTGTTGAGACGGGCCTGAGAGCCAACTATCAGCAGTTCAGTCTTGTCATTGTTCAAGGAGAGGCTGTGGGTGGCCATCCATGCTTGGATTTCAAGGTAAATCACATTAAGTTTAGCTACATCTTCCTCATAGTTCCCCGTGAGCTCAATGAGGAACTGGATGTCATCAGCATAGTTGGTATATGTGACTCCCAAGTCATCAAAGTGATTGAAGAGGAACCTAGCGAAGATATTGTAAGGCGTGGGAGAGATGCATGAACCTTGGGGTACTCCACATTGGATCGGGACAGGGTCCGCCACAGCATTGCCTAGTTGTTCTGTCCATTAGGAAGGACCGGATCCAATTGGGGGCATCCTTGGAGAATGTAGCAGCTAAGGAGAGGTGTTTGGTGAGTTTTTGGTGGTCAACTAGGTCAAAGACTGCTGACAAATCTAACAAGAGCAGGATGGCCAGATTGCCCTTGTCTTTGGCTTCATCCATTTGTATTTTTAGATCCAGTAGGGCTGTTTCAGTCCCATGTCTGAGTCTAAAGCCCGATTGTTGCAGACTTAGGAGATAGTTTTCTTCCAAATGTTGTTGAATTTGGAGGTATCCTACTCTGTCTATGATTTTTAGGAGAAAGGGGTCAGTCATGATGGGCCTATAATTCATGGGTGTGTTGGGATCAAGGTTAGGTTTTTTGAGTAAGGGTAGGACCCAGGCCTCTTTGAGGTTGTTTGGGACTACCGAGTTTTTGAACTACAAATTGATCAGAGAGGTGATAAAGGGGGCTAGATCTTTGGCTCCGTCCTTGATGAATGATGCAGGGCATAAGTCGCCAAGACAGTTGGATGGTTTTAGGCTGGCGATTATCTTGAGTACTTCTTCCTCTGTGACTGGTGAGAAATGGAAAAGGGGACAATTAGGGTGGGATGGCCTAGGAGTATTGCTTCTGTGGTCTTTGGAGGCGATGTTGGCTTTTTTAGATTCAATCTTAGCTTGCAGGAGGGCAATTTTATTGGAGAGTGCTTGTTGGATGTTATTGCACCACAATTTGTACTTGATGCAGTCATTAGTAGGTGGTACAGGAGATTCTAGTACACGCAGGATAGAGAATAGCTCTTATGAGCTAGATTTGGCATTGTTAATTCTCGTATTAAAGATCTCTTTTTTTGCGTTCATGATAGCTACTTTGTAGGTGGTTGCTGTCCGTGAGAATTTTTCTTTTGTGGAGAGAGGGTGCTTTTCTCCAGCTGGATTCAGCTGTCCTCTTGAGGTTGCAGAGTGCTTTGAGTTCTGCCGAGAACCATTTATTGACGTGTGCCGTTGGTTTGATTTTTCTTAATTTTAGGGCTGCTACTTGGATCAAGGCTAGTTCTAGTGTGTCAGTGTATAGTTGGACTAGGGGCGTGGGATTGGAGTTGGGGCGGTGGTATCCATAGAGTTGATAGGGTGTAGTAGGGGTCTAAGATTCTCTATAGTGATGTTGCGTTTATTCCTGGCTAGCACTGTAGTGGAGTGGCGTGTGGTAGGCTTTTTTGTGTGGTAATGGGAATAGTGTAGCAAATTAGTTGGTGGTCAGTCCACTTGCAGAGGCTGATGTCTGTCACAGAGATATCACAGTTGGCATCGGCTAGCCAGTCTAATGTTCTGCCTTTAGTATGTGTGGGCTTGTTGATACGTTGTGTCAGTCCTGATTGTGTGATGGAATCGTTGATCAAGGATGCATTTGAGTCATTAGGGTCTTGAAGGCCTAGGTTGAAATCACCCCTTACTATAATTTGTGAGCTAGGTTTAGTATTGGATGCCAATAGAAGGGAGATGTCCTCCTCAAAGGAAGTGATTGCTCAAGGGGGTCTGTATATCAGGTGGGCAAGTATAGTTCTGGAGATAGACAAAGGGAGTTTAAAGGATAGTAGTTCAGCAGAAGGAATGTCTAGATTTGTGACATCTCGGATGTTCAGGTTAGCTTTTGTGATGACTGCTACCCCACCGCCTATCCCAGATGTTCTGCCTGCTCTGAAGATAGAGTAGTTTTCTGGGACAGCCATGGAAAGAGAAGGTCCTGCAGCAGTGTGTAACCAGGTTTCTGTTACTGCAAGGAGGTCTAGGTTATTGGAGGTAATCATATCAGCAATATCAACTGCATGTGCTACTAGAGAACGAGAATTAATCAGGGCGCCTTTGATCGTGGTAGTGGCAGGTATCTCTACGTCACCTAGCTTGTTTGCACATGATAGAGGTGTGATCAGGTCGTTGAGGCTATTAGTAGGTTTTGCTGGTGGTTCAAGGAGTGGTAAGTTAGGGTTCCCTGCATATAGGGTAGGAGAGTTGGTGGGCGAGTACTTGGGGTTAGTGCGTGAGCTTAGTCTCATATTTCTTGACTGCATGAGCCATGCAATGTTAATGCCTTTAGTGCAAAGTATGTTAAGACGGGATCCAAGTTTGGTATTTCTCAGGTGAGTGGGACAAGGCATTTGGCTAGCCATTCTAGTGGTGATAGGATGGGCTGAGGGTGGTGCTTGTTACTGGATGGTATAGTGAGGGAAGTTTTATCCCAGGTGCTGGGTGGGAGGTTTGACGGTGGTAAGTTGTGGCAGAGTGGGAGTATGGATGCCATGGTGAGTGTTACTCTTCTTAGTAATGCCATGATAGTGTGGCAGAAGTCTAGGGGGACAGGCTGTTGGAATAAAATGTCAGAATAGATAGTACAGGCAATGAGGGAGGTTAGGCTAGTTCAAAATATGCATCTCATTGGTAGATTGGGCTAATTCACAATATGCAGCACAAGGGAGAATAGGCTAGTTCAAAATATGTGCATTCCGTTGGTAGAATAGAATATGCAATAGGTAGATTGCATGTCTACCAGCCAAAAAGCAAACTGGCACATTACCTTCATGTCCCTCTTTCTCTCCCCAGTACCTGCTGTATTCTCTGAAGGCATCCGGCCTTCCCAAGAGATTAAACACTTACATTCTGAATGTGTCTTCAGGCCCCACGCCTCCCCACCTTCGCTGCCACTTAGAGGTGCAGGAACCCTATTCCACTCCCTTGTTTTCTTTCCATGCTGCCAGACAGTCCGATGATGCGCCTTTTGGCCTAGCTCATCTATCAATTCCACGGTTAGAATCATGAAGACTCCTTCACCTCTCGGCAAGGTCAAGCATGGGGCAGTTGAGAAGGGTGGTCAATGCGTCCCCAAGGTGAATATATTGGAGAGCCTTCAAATCTAATGAAGGGTTGTGGTTGTGAAGGCTTCAGGGAGGCCCCACCTCCAGTTGACAAGGATCCGCCTACACCGCCAGAGCAACATGTGAGTAGTAGATGCCGGAAAAGGTGAGGCCCTGTCAGTTTATTATAAGCTTAGTTCCCATCCACTGGCACATGCTCCTGTTGGAGTGTAAGGGCATGACTGAGTGTTCTGGCTAGCCGCTCTAAAGCTCCTGCTATTGCCCCGGAGAGTGGGGCCTCCAATGCACAGCCTGCAGAGTGAAAAGGAGCAGGAGCAAACCCTTCACTGGGAGATGGGATCCTTCGTACCAGTAGGCAAACATCAGTGTCCATCCTCGAACACCATGGAGCTAGGCAAAAGCCATGGGCATCAGGCTCAGAGGCTTCATTCTGGATCTCTTGTTCCGGTCCAGACCTGAAGGAGAGGGAACATGAAGACTACTTTTAAATCTTCACTGAGAGGGTGGAGCAATTAGACATGAGCTGAGCATGAGTCAAGGGGATAACCAGGTCCCAACATCCAGAGTGATGGCTAAAAGAAAAGGTGAAAAAGAATATAACTTTGATATTTAAGGACAGTGTCAATGATCCCTGTGTGTCTCCCTTGCTCTGGCTTTCCACTAGCATTCTGGAACTCGGTTACTTTGCACACATTTCAAGATGTCTCACTCCAGGTCAGAGGAAAGAATCCTGATGCTGATCAAAGTGAAACTTAGGGATGAAAAATCCACGAAGAAGAAGTAGCCCAACACAGTAAGGCCGACCTGCAACCTCTTCATGATCAACATCTTTGCTGCCTTCTTTTGAAGATAAGGGGACTCCTAGAGTTAAGCTGCTCAATTAGAAGTGAGTACAGAAGCTCCTAAGAAGGCCATCTGACTGCATGAAATTTGAAGAGAATACACATTTGAAGAGAATACATTTAGGACGCTTAACGTGTTTTCAACCCGGGCATTTTACACATTCTTATTTTAAAAATGTAGTTTGCACCACGGCAGATTTTCCCCATTTTTGTAACTAGATGTGCGTTGTTTGTTTTGGGTAGGGAATAGCTGGATCATGGGTGGCAGGGAGAAGTGGTGGGTTAGATGGAGAGGGGGGCAGAACTCCCCATTGAATTTTGGATAGTAAAATAACGAATGCTACCATATCAGAGTTTTCAATAATATTAAACATGAAATCACTAGCTAACTATTCATTACTACACTCTTGTGTTTGTAAAAATAATACATATAATGATCCAAAATGCATAAAAATCAGAGGCACATACAGGGAAACTAAAGTAAGGAAGAAAGAAACAACATCACCAGAAAACGTCAATTACATTCACGTTCATCTTCATGTATACAAATGTATTGTGTGTTTGAGGCCTGATCATTGCCCTGTATATGTGCACCATGAACTGAGAACAAACAGTAAGGAAAGTACTTTAAGAACATACAACGAGTTTTACGTCTATATCTATAGCATCTTTTGAATTTCCATATTCTGTCTATCAGTGAACAAAAACACCTGGCCTAGATATGCCAGTGAGCAAAAACAAGTGGCCTAGATATGTGATGTCAGATTCTGAAATACAGGTTACAGGAACATATAGGCAATAGAGGATTCTATGTCTCCTGAACTTAATCATGGGATACCTAATAGTAATTGAACCCTGGTGTGGCACAATCTCCTGAACGCCACCATGCTAATTTCTGTGACCTTGACCTAGACATCTTTCCCTTTTAATTCAAACAAACATGAGTTGCATCTGTCTACCTTTCACTGCTGAGGACAAAGGGCAACATGAGATTGCATGGCCACAACTAATAGAATGACAATAACTACTCATTGCTTTTCGAGATATGTTGGATACCCCAATGTGTACTTGGCTAATGATACCACTGGAGAATCCGCTGAACCCCAAGAACCACAACTATGATGTTGCACAGCAGCAAACACATTGAGCAGGTATTTGGGGTTCTCAAAAACCTCTTCCAATGCCTGCCAAGGACAGGAAATGCATTTATGTACTGACCATAAAAGGTTGAACTGTTTTTGGCAATATTCTGACTGTTGAAAAAGACTGCCTTCCTCAGGAAATGTGCCCATGTCTGATGATGCAGATGATGATGGATATTCTGATGATGGAGACCATGGCCATAACAGAGAGACACCAGGACCTCATAAAAAGATTACTTATTGGATGGTCTAGTTCAGCAATTGAGTCTGTCACCACTGGCACCACAACTCCAGCTGCCCCTCTGAGCCAGATGTCATCAGAATCACCCCTTTGCCAGTATTACGCTCATGACTCTACAATGCCAGCTTTGTAATTTAGTCTGCCCTCTATTGGCACTGCCCAGAGGACAAAGAATCCCATTGGAGGATCACGCATTTCATGACACCAGGCATCTGGAATCAAGGAAGGACATCAACGCCAGTCTCCTGGGCCAGTCCAACATCACACCCTTGATGTCTTCTGTGAGAGGACCTCCTGGATTGAGCAGTGCAAGCATGCAATGCAGCAGATTTGTAAGGAGCAACTGTGCCACTCACAGTCTATGCAGGATGTGGTACAGGGTGCCTCCAGGGGGGTTGACCACTGGCAGTGCTACTACACCAACCAGGAAAGGTGACAAGAGGCGGTGGTAATGGACACATGCATGTGACAGACTACAGACAACGATGGTGTGGAGAGGCTCATGGTGTTTGGGATGAGGTGTGGGGATGGTACACGCGTTTTGAAATATATTGAATAAACCACTAATCTTTACACAAGCAAGGTAATGTTTGTTTGAGTGACAGTGTACAATTGAATTGGTGGTTATATGCAAAAGAGTGAAGTAGGTGCAAAGAAAACAAATGTCTGTGAGTTATTGTCACACCAGATGCCTGTCCCTGCCTTGATGATGCAGACTGCATGACACCACTTCATCATCTACAAAGGTGTTGCTGTCCTCTCGGGGAGCTATGCCCACATCTGGTGTCATGGTGACATGTCACCTGAGGCACATGCTCAGCAGCATGGCAAAGACAATACAATTCTTCCACACCTTCTCGGGCTTGTACATGAGAGCCCCTTCAGTCGATGGAGACACCAGAAAAGTCCCTTCAGTATGCCAAAGGTCCTCTCGATTTACAACCTGGTACAGATGAGTGCCTCATTGTAGGCCACCCCCTTTGGCATTTGTGGATTGCGCACAGGTGTTATGAGCCACTGGGGCTGTGGGCACCCAGAGTCACTTGCAAGGGCAAAGGGCACAGTTGCCAGTAACAGGTCAATGAGGATGTGTTACATTTGTACGTAGCATGTTCATCTACACTGTCGTGATGACATTATTGCGCTTACTTGACCAAGATGTGTATTACTGCAATTACTTGAAGTGTCATGTTCTATGGGGGTACATGTGCAATTACAATTTGGGATTTCCCTTTCTCACATCACTCATCCACCAGTTGTGCCATTTTTACACTGTAACAGGATTAGTAAGGTACATGCTGACTGTGTTGTTCCAATGGTGTGCCGTTATGGATGTGTCCTTCGGTGCGTTCAGTGTTCATTGTGCATTTTTATGGTTTGGGTGTTCCTGTAATTGTGTAATGTCATTCAAGGTTTGGAGTGCATGTGCCATCACTGTATGGCAGAGTTGCATGATCATTATGCTGTGATATACTTTGCCATGGTTTATGTGTGTATGGATTCACTGCAATGTGGTACATGTGGATCTATCTTGGTGCATTATTCACTTGCTATGGCATTGTGCTTTACTGTTATACTACTGCATTTTCATGCAGGGAATAGTCATGTGGGTTGGTGGCTGTAATGTGAGGTGAGATGGCAGGTCCTGCATGCGCAGGGCTGTCACAGGGCATGCAGTGAGTGTACATTGGACTGTGCCCCCACTTTCATGTGTCATTTTTCTTGCCATGAAAGCGTGGAATGTGTGATGCCATATTCACTTAACCAGTTTCCATGTTTGTTGCCCTTGGTGCCTCTCCTGGTAGCCAGGCAGCATGCTATTCCACCGGACCATGGCATTGTCGGTGGACCCAGAATAACGGCCACAGCTATGTGTGATGAGGTCTGCATCCCACGTCACCTGTACATTCATTGAATGATGATGCTTCATGTTGTGGTTTATATCTTTTGCAGCCTGATGCGCCTACCAGGCCAGATGGGTGCAGTCTACAGCTGCTATAAAAATGGGCAGTTGGGCAATAGTGAAGAATTTGGCCTTTATAGCATTGATCTGCGCCTGGGTGTTCCGCAAGGAATTGTGCTGGGGTGCATGGCGCAACAATGCGGGCTGTGTCATGCCAAGCAGCATGCCCACTGTGTTTTGGTATGTGCCTGTAGCAAGTAAATACAGCACCAATACGAGCTTCAGCCACTGTGATAGGGCCATTCAGATGTTTATCTGGCTCTATATGTCGTCCTTGATCAGGGAGAGTAGCTCTGAGATAGTCTCCCTGTTCAGCCAATACATAGTGATGAGCTGCCAATCTGTTAGTGTCCTGGGTGACGCCCTCACTAAAGAAATTGGTTCTCCGATATGTGCTGAATGTCCAAGTTTGCAACTGCTAATTGCACCATGGTGTTGGGAAGTGTGTTTGAGAAAGGTGTGGGCCCTGTGTACCCTTTGAGTGTATTGGTTTCACCAGTGTCTTCATTTTCTTCACCTGTTAGCATTTACCTCCACCTACTTTTATCAAGTTCTACAGTTCTGACACTGGATCTTTGCACATTTCACATATCCATTCTCTTTGACTATTCTTTTTCTCTTTTACACATTCCTCTTGTATTATTTCTCAATTATTTATTCTCTTCTCTTCTCTCAGAGTTCAAGACTTAGTTTTACTCAATGTTCACCCTTTTCCATGACTCGGTTGAAAAGGAATACTCCAGTAACGTTTCTCACTCTCTTTACTTATTCTTGATACTCTGTCCTGACTGGGGTGAGTAGGATTGTTCAAATAATGATTCTCGCCCTCTTTATCTGTTCCTAATATTTCATCTCGACTGGAAGAGTACGAGCATTCTAGTCATGATTCTCATTCTCATCATGTATTTGTGACACTTTATCTTTACTGGCATGAGATGAGCGTTCCAATAATGCTCCTTATGCTCTTCATAGATTCTCGATATGGTATTTTGACTGTGACGAGTATGAGCAACCCAATAATAACTCTTGTTCTTCTCATACACTGCCAATATCTTATGTGGAAACAGATGAGTTTGAATGTTCCAATCGTTATCTTTGATCTCCATCCCACATCTCCTGTTTTCCCTGTTACCTGAGCTCTGCAGCAATAAAGTTACCGGGTGGTATAACCTTGCAGGACCCTTCTGGTCAGCTGTCAGGTTGCCTCTTTGGTTTCTCTGCAGTTTCTGGTGTGGGCTGTCAGGCGATTCTTCCCTGAGTTCACTTTGCTCTCTTTCAGTGAAAGTGGTGTCAGCGTAGTTAATGGGCCGCCTAGTCCACCACAGATTGTCTGTGGTCATGCCACCACTTGTTCCTTGTTCCAGGTAGGGAGGCATTGGGTCCCTCTCAATACTTAGCTTCTCTTCTTCTCTTTGTTTGCCAGGCTTCCACTGCTGTGCCTGGGCTTTTGGTTTGCATCAAACATTGTTTGTCTAATCTTTCTTCTGTTTATCATTGAGAGCAGATTTGAAATCCACAGGAGATCTCTCTGTGTAGGTGCATGCCTCCTCCTCTTATTATTCTACGGTGGGACTTCCCAAGCGTAGCGTTGGAGTCCTTCCTTTGCTTTCACCTCATCATCATTACTCATCCACTGTTTGTCTTCATCTCAGTATGATTCAAGTTTTCCTTTGCAGGTACCATTATAGTATTTGGATGACAATAACATATTTGGGGGGATGTTCTGGAAGGAGGCTTACTGGGATGTGGCTTAGGGAGTTTCCACAGAACAGGAGTCCTTGTCCACATGGGGGGAGACTCTCCCGGTGAGGTCCCACTTGCCTCAACCCTTACAGAGGGTATTGGGTAGAAGGGTCTCCTCTGTAGCCTCACAGGGAAACTCTCCCCCCTCAGGGAGAAGTGTCAGAATGCTGTGATTCGTCAAAGAATTCTGGCATGTCGATTTGGGCAAAAAATATAAGACTCCTGGATTTCCTTTTCTCTTCATGAGTGATCATATTGGCAGATTATTGATGGAGGGCATGTTGCCGAGCAATGCAAGTATTGGGAGACATTGTGCATGACATGTAAGATGCTGAACCTTGCTTTCTCTGTTCTTGGAGTGTCTGTTAAAATCACTACATGGCATTTCACACCAAGCCTGCAGTGGCTGTAGATGTTTTGATGTAATTGTTGTCGTGTCTCCTATCTCTATCCACATGAATGGTTTGCGAAATCTGATGGGCCACATTTTCATTGCCTTCTTTTTCCTCTGTCCGCTTTGCGAAATTCTCCATACCATACGGCTGGTTGATGCCACAGTGCCGGAGCTCTCTACATTCATGTTGATGGGTGGACACTGTACAATCATGTTGATGGGTGGACACTGAATATGCAATGCTGGTTACAGGCTTATTTTCCCTACAACACGCAGAGAGGGTATGCATTGGTCAGTAGATTTGCATTTTACCTCTCTTTTGTCATCAAATAGTGCACACATGCACACTTGATATTCAGTATGAGGTGTGTCCAAGGGCACATTGACGGGGTAATTCATAGAATTCTGCGCTCAAGTGGCGCACGCGGCTGGCGCACAGTGTGCGAATGCGACTTTCTGCGCCAGCCTCGTGCGTTAAAATCCATTTCCGCGCACAGCGTATTCATGGATTTTAACATCCAAAACCAGCAGTGGGATAGAGCCGCGCAGCGACCCTGCAGCAGCGCCAGTTACGCCCCCAACCCCTCCCTGTGCGACATTTACAGCGCACAAATCCTGTACATGGCGGATAGGCTCACAACCACGAAAATGCCTGTAAAACTCCCTGCGCACCCCTCCGAATACACGTACCCCGTTGCGCGGGTAGTCTCACACGTGATTGGCCCATTGCGAGCGGGGTATGTGCATTACTGGGGTGCACGGGAAGTTTCACACGTGATTGGGCCTGTGCGAGTGGGGTACATGGATTACTGGGGTGCGCGGGAAGTTTCACAAGCGATTGGCCCTGTGTGTGCAGGGTACGTGGATTTGGGGGGTGCGCAGGAAGTTTCACACACAGCAGGCCCTGTGCGTGCGTGCTACGTGGATAACTGGGGTGCGCAGGAAGTTTCACATGCCGCAGGCCCTTTGGCTGCGGGCTATGTGGATTACTGGGGTGCGTAGGAAGTTTCACACGCGGCAGGCCCTGTGCGAGCGGGGTACGTGGATTGGGGGGCACAGGAAGTTTCACATGCGACAGGCCCTGTCCGTGCGGGCTACATGGATAACTGGGGTGCGCGGGAAGTTTCACAAGCGGCAGGCCTTGTGCGTGTGGGCTACGTGGATTACTAGGGTGCGTGGGAAGTTTCACACGTGATAGGGCCTGTGCGAGCGGGGTGCGTGGATTACTGGGGTGCGCGGGAAGTTTCACCCGCGATTGGCCCTGTGCGAGTGGGTTACGTGTATAACGCGGTACAGGGGAAGTTCCACACGTGCTTTCGCTGTCAGAGCGGAGTACGTGTATCCAGGGGGATGGGCGGTGAGTCCCACGCGTCAATTGGCAGTGTGGGTTCTCACAGGTGTGCCCTCTACCCCCTCCACGGACCCTGCATGCAACCCACACCACAGGGGACTACCCAGCACCCCTGGTCATGTCCCACAGGCAGTCCATCCACCATGGGCATGCCCCCAGCCAGGCCACATGTCACCTTGCACTAGTGATCACCAACTCATGTCCCCCATAAGCCCCACCCCCCAGCAGTGAGGAGCACCTGCCAGCAGGCCCCCACTCATGTCCCCCTGTACCCCCACCCCCCAGCAGTGAGGGTCACCTGCCAGGAGGCCCCCACTCATGTCCCCCTGCACACCCACCCCCCAGCAGTGAGGGGCACCTGCCAGTAGGCCCCCACTCATGTCCCCCTGCACCCGCACTCCCCACCAGTGAGGGGCACCTGCCAGCAGACCCTCACTCATGTCCCCCTGCACCCCCACCCCCCAGCAGTGAGGGGCACCTGCCAGCAGGCCCCCACTCATGTCCCCCTGCACCCCCACCCCCAGCAGTGAGGGTCACCTGCCCGCAGGCCCCCACTCATGTCCCCCTGTACCCCCACCCCCCAGCAGTGAGGGGCACCTGCCAGCAGGCCCCCACTCATGACCTCTGCACCCTCACCCCCCAGCAGTGAGGGCACCTGCCAGCAGGCCCCCACTCATGTCCCCCTGCACACTCACCCCCCAGCAGTGAGGGTCACCTGCCAGCCGGCCTCCACTCATGTCCCACTGCACCCTCACCCCCCAGCAGTGAGGGGCACCTGCCAGCAGGCCCCCACTCATGTCCCCCTGCACCCCCACCCCCGAGCAGTGAGGTGCACCACTCATGTCCCCCACCCACTCACCCACCCAGCAGTGACATGCCCATCTCATGACAGAAACCAAAAGTCAACTATATACATCAACACATGTCCGTCACACACACACACACACACACACACACACACACACACACACACACACAGAGGTTGCCATTGATTGAGTAAACCCACATGTCGACATGCATGAATCCAATGAGCGAATCCCACACATTGAAGTAAAACATCAAAATGTATTAACATGAAAATCATTTTAAAGTAATTAAAGCATAAAATAATGGCAAACATGAAATGAAATGCATGTCCAAATTAAAAAAATAAAATTCCTCAAAAAAACCCAAGTCATCCCAAAGAAAAATGGCCAAAACTCTCTGTCCACCAAACCAAATCCAAATGAAATGCAAAAAGTTAAATCCATTGATCCCTGGTGAAATGAAACTAAAATGTCCAAATAAATCCAACGTCCAACTATGTACAATCCAATTTTCAAGGGTCCATGAGCCCAACGAAACAAATGAAACCTATCTAATAACCTACCTAACAAAAAAACTATATACAAAAGTGTGGGGCGTAGTCCAAAAGCCCCAAAATATTTTAAAAAAAGGAAAACTAACACTATAAACTATTTACAATGGCGGCGGGCAAGTCCTGCAGCTCACTAAGTGATGTTTTTGGCCAGGGCATCATCAAGCTCCATGTCTATTTGCTGGAGACGGGCCTCTGTCCTGGCCCCGAGGTCTCGCAGGGAGGCACTCATGGCCTGTTCCAACTCCCTGCGAGTTTCCTTGAGGCACTCTGCCCTCCTCAACGTCCAACACATGGAGAACTCCTCCCAGACCATGGTGAGCCGCGCCTCTTCCGCCCGCCGCCGCTCCGCACCTATACGCTGGCCCAACCGAAGCCACACGGAATACACACCCATTCCAGGGTCCTCCTGCCCTCTGGCCGATGCCTGCCCCCCTGAGGTTGATGGCCCGAGCCATCATTGCTCCCACCTAGAGCCTGCTCCTGCTGCTGCTGCTGTCCATGTGCCCTGTCCGATGATGCCTGCACATCCTCCATCAGCTGGCCTCCAGTTGTGGTGTCCACCCCTGCTGGACCGCTGACTCCCGACTGTGGGAGGGATGGGATCCCCACCAAGCTGGCTGTGTTGGTCAGGCCAGGTCCACAGGGGGCCCTGGTGGAATCTGGGCCAGAAGACTGCAGTGAGAACGACTGGTGCATGTGTGTCACATGTAGGAACCCACCGACCAGGGCCCCTCCCAACAGTGCTACGTCGCAACGCTGCTGTTCGTGATGGCATGCGTTCTCCGCCCAGGAAGAACACACGTCATCATGAATGTTACGCGTGTGCAACGCGACACCAATCAGGACGGAGCCCATACGTTCATGGGACCCCTCGTCCGCATGTAATGGAGAGGCAGATGACATGGCAAGTTCTGGGAGGGTGGCTGGGCCTTGCGTCGCCGCTGGGTGGATGCATCCCCGCCGCTTGGCTCCACAGCGCCATCTCCGCCCTCTTCTTCACTTGACGCTGCATAGAGGGAGACATAGAACACAAGCATCAGGGTACAGTACAATATTCCCCTAGACAGGAAGCAAGAACACATGAGTGGCAGTGTCAAATGTCACTTCCATCTTGTCCCTCCACAACACATGGGTGAATGCACACAACACACATGCACAAACAGGCACGGCGCTTGCAATCACCATCCATGTACAAGGGTCTCTATCAATCAAAATGTTGCCTTCAAACTCACATGCATCATGGCTCAGACTGATCCCATGCACACACATCACCGGAGGGTCATGCATCATGGCTTGTACACCACAGGCACAGTGGATAGACACAGTGCATACAACGGTGACCACACTGCATGAGTGAATGTACACATCATCACAGACATGTGTCATGCATCCATGGCATTTCAAAGTCACACACACACTTCTTAGACACACACACATGTGCACCATACACGTACATGACAGCAGCACCCATCCCTCACACCCCCTCCATGTCCAAGAACAGAGACTGGCATGCTTTCATGTGTGCATTTGGCATACAGCTCCCCATGTTGCATTGTAACACATGCATCAACCATGTGGTTCACACATTACTGGTCTCACATGCATGACCATGATGTCCCTGCACACACACATCCATACATGCCCTATGTCACACATACAGGCAAGTATCAGACTCCCAGTACACTGCAACATGCCCTGTCTCACACACCAATGCTTGGCCACTTACTGCTCAACTCCAGACGGGTCTTCCTCCGAAGGGTCTGGGCGTGGAGCGCTGGGCATACGCATTCCAGGACCCTGATCTGGATGTCACTCATGCTGACCCGGCCCCCCTCCGCAAGGCGCTGGACCTTGTAGAGGGTCCTGGACCTGAAGTCCTCACAGCGCTTCTTGACATGCTTGATGTCGCGGGTTGCCACCCCCTCTGCGTTGATGGATACCACTACGTCGTCCCAGATCATCTCCCGTCCTTTCTTGTTGGTGCGTGATGTTCCGAAGAGGGCATCAAAATGCCCCAGGACATGCTCCACCAGGACACCAACTTCCTTCACACAGAAGCTGGTGGCCCTCTGCCTCTCTGGCTGGGGGTCCCAGTGGTCTCAGATGGTGTTTGCCCCGACATGGTGATACCCGAGGCAGGCGCGTGCGTTTCCCTCGTGACGTGGGCATAGTGGTTCACGGCACATGAAAAAACTGCACGTCCGCATGTAAATGCGTGTATTCCGAGGAAAGGGCCTACGCGTCTGTGACGTGACGCACAAGGGCGTTTCCCTCAACACGGGTGCATGTTCATCGTACACGTGCAAAAACTACACGTCCGAGTGTCAGCTCGTGTAATTGGAGGAAAGGGCCTTAGCGCGTACACGCGTAAGTGACGTTGTACGTGTGGGCCTGTTTAAAAGGTAGGTGTAGGACACCATTTCCTTGTACGTGCTTTTCGTGGAGTGCGAGTGGGTGAATTCTGTACTTCTTGTCGGTTCACACGCGATTACTTCACAGCGTTTCAAGTTCGTACTCCCTGTTACTTCTGACAGCATTCAATTTTTTTGTTGGGCCTGTTTCCTCAAACAGCGTTCACTTCTTCTTTTGTCCTGTCTCCTCAGACAGTGTACAATTCTTCTTTTGGCAGGGTTGTTGCCTACGCGCAAACGCGCGTCTTTTTCACGTTCTTTTTCCAGGCAGACGGTGAGTTGCACACGTATTTACCAACTGTGCTTGCCCCGTGTGTCGCGTACCCCTTCAGAGGTCATTGTAGGCTGTGTGTATTACACGTACGCTTAATTTTGTGTTTCTGGGTGCCACAGCGTAGTGCGTGTTCATTTTTCCATGCACGTGGTCTACGAGGGGTTGCGTGCATGTTATTTTTTGTTTTCAGGGTGCCTGTGCGTTGCATGACCCGTCATCTGCCCCCAGGGGTCACAGACAGCCTTGCTAGAGCACTAGGGTATGAATTCCATCTAGTACCCTACCCCTTTCACCCCCAATTGCCCAGGACAATTGTTTACTGCTACTCCCATACGCACCACAACAGCAGTGCCATGGTTGGGAGGCGACCAAGGGGTAAGGGAGGCAAAGGTGGCCGACCTCCAAAAGGTAGGCGTGGTGGGCACGGTAGGGGACGTGGCCAGGATTTGCAGGGTGCCCCTAGACCCCCATGTGTGGAGGAGCAATCAGGGACACCCATGCCCCGCCCCCCCATGGTTGTGGGAAACGTAGCTGACACTATCCCAGCTCAGGCCTTGTTGGACCAGCCCATTGTGGCACCTGAACCGGCACAGGGTGACTCCCAGGCTGACTTCCAAGTCAGCAAGTCCAAGCCACGTGTGGCGGTGCAAGTTGGTGTCACCAGGCCACATGGATCTGGGGCAGCTCTGTCATCTGCTGCCTCAAGTAGGCAGGGTGGGGAGGCACCCCAGCTCTGAGTCTCCCAGCCGGGACAGTGTTGGTCCCGGTCCATCAAACCGACGTTGCCCCTGCTAACATCACCCTGCAGCCAATGCCTGAACCAAGACCTACGGTCATTCTAATACCAAGTCCACCGGCGCTTCTGCCCCTACTGACCAGAGCGGCGTAAGACACTCATGATCCACACCACCTTTGAAAGAGAGGAAGAAGGGTGCTATGGCACTACAGACTGAGACCCCAGACACGGCTACACACTCCGGCACGTCAAGGAAGCCTAGCTTTAATGACGCCGAACTTGATGCACTTGTGGCCTATGTGTCGGCACATAGCCGCGAAATCGTGGCGACAGCAGGGTGCAAGTCCACACCTGCTCAACGTAAGGCACATTGGAAGACCATCGCGGACATCATTAATGCCCTTGGATTTGTGAGGCGCACAGCTGATGATTGCTACAATCGGTGGAATTACCTGAAATGCAGAGCAAAGAACAAGCTGGCCTCAAATCATGCTTCTACTCTGGTGACTGGCGGTGGGTCTCCACAAGAGGACAACCAACTCACTGAACATGAGTCTGTTGCTGGAACCTTCGTCACAGAGGAACAGATCCAAGGCGTGGGAGACCTACCAGATTACGACGCATTGTCCGGTGAGTGCCCTTGCATGTGTGTGTAATCCATGTGTATGTTGTGTGAGTCACGGGTTCTGATTGAGTGCCAGGTCAGGGTGTGTGCAACTGAGTGGTATGGGTCACCCATGTGCTTCCTCCAAAACAGTCACTGGCCTTGGATTTGGGTATGACAGTATCCCTTCTGCCCACAGTAGCCGTTTAGCGCCACATTACTGCAGTTGCCCTTGAACTGTCATCTTGCAACAACATTGTTCAGAATTTTTCAGTGTTCATTCAGGCTGATTGTTTCAATTCTCCCACTTTTGCAACACATATTTCAGCCCTATTGTCACATATGTGACATGCTTCTGTCATTGATTGCACCCCACATTGACTCAAATTTGTTACCTTGTTATGTGAATGATTACACCATTCAGGCTGATTGAGTATTGGCCTGCTCACATTGATTTTTGGTGCCTGTTTGTATGTGGTACATGATAGCTGTTTCCTGTCAAGTTTAAGTGACCAACCATTGATGTGTACATCTTCCTGCAATCACTGTATTCTTGTACACTGGATGTGTTGCAGTGAGTGGCACATGCGTATTTTGTCACACTATGTTGCATTTTTCATCTCATCATGTCCATCTCACATAGATGGCTGACAGTACTCATTCACTGACATATGGCTGTACTTGTGGAATGTACCATGGCTATGCTACATGCCATCTGTGTGATGGCATGTGTCATGTATGTGTATTTGACATGCCACTCACAGGCTAATGTGTGATGCCAGTGCTACCCAGCATGCAGCAAATGTATTGCTTTTCCATCTTGGTGTCATCAGTGTGTGCTTTTTGCCTCCCCTTCCAACTCATTGACAGTGCATGCATGCCAGGGTTATAGTCATGTAGGACATGTATAATTCATGTGCTGGATCTCTGCCTCGTCAGGCCTATGTGTGTGTGCTATGGTTCTCATGCCTGTTTCCAGTTGTTGTCTTTCATGTTTTTGCAGGTGATGACGCACTTGATGCTCTTGAGGTGGAGGAGATGGTGCAGACCAAGGAGGAATCCCAGGCACGACCGGGCACCAGTGGGGGACGTGGTGTGGTGGTGGGTGAAAACCCTTTGTTACTGCAGACCATACTGTCCAGGGGTGTCTCTGGGTGCACCTCCCCATTCAACATGAGGCTACCAATCAAGAATACCAACTGAAATATGAGTCTACACATTTTATATGAGGGTGCCATTCTGCGAATACCAACTGAATTAAATTATCAAATTGTAACTTTCTCTAATTAGAGAAGTACAATGTTGGGAATTCCTAATGTAATTGATGCAGTAGGACATTGGTCAGTATGTACGCATTCTAGCATAATCACCGCTCGCACAGGCTCACTGCAACATGCCAAACATACCTAAAGTCCTTCCTAGCGTCGTCAAACATCTCTTACGCTCATGTGCAGTCAGCTTGCTATCATTATGTAGGTATATGGCTTAATGGTTATCAGTACATTTTGTTTTGCTTCACGCCGGGTGCTTTGTTTGAGAATGATTTCTTTTGTGTGAGGCCCATGGAAGTATGAGAGAAAAGCATTTTTTGCCCTTTCAGTGGTTTTTCAGTTGATTATATATCCTTCTTTAGAAAGCATTCTTTCCAGGAATGGACGTAAATGGGGAGCATTTTTCAACAATTACTGAGCGAAAATTACTCCCAGAGCCTCTTTTTCTGGTACCTTAGTGTAAAGAAAGAAATGCAAAGACAAACATAATGGTGCTACACCTGTCTTAACACCTTTTTTGCACTCCATATTGTGAAGGTTTTTGGTGGTGCAGTGGAGCACCGAACAGACTAACCCTGCCTGCCTGCCTTTTACACTCTGCCTTCAGAAACAGTTCTCTTTGTACCCGCATGTCATTAATATGCTGGAAAAAAATCAATAAATTACAATAGAATCTGACCGCTTTTAGCACATGATTAAAGCTTTCAAATTCCACATGAATGCATTGTAATGCCTCTCACATGCTTAACTTGCTGGAGGATTGTACAGTTATAACGTGCACACAATGCTCTTAAGGCGATTCAACCTGTGGTTACAGATTTTTTAATGTCATAGTGCAAATGACAAACAACATTTGAAACCAGTCCCTATCTGCAATGTACACACTTGAAAGCACACTGCGATTGCGATTTGTAAACTTTCACGGATGGAATCGGGGACGAACATTTTAAGTTGGCTACAAACCATTAACCAGTGGGTATTGGTCAAGGTCCATTGGGAGGGGAACATGGTACCATCGCATTTGGTGGGCACACAACTGGTCTTGGTAATATGGGTCTGAACACACAAATATTAGCGCTACATGTGATGAGTGATATCATAAGGTTATTGTTCTTAGTGTACTGAGGTACAATGCTATGTGCCTGTTTTGTCAAGGGATGAATACTTCTGTGATGTTACTTGGGGGTGCTGTCAAATGGCATCACATCCTGTGTTGTCATCAGAGGTTAAGTGTTGCATGATGTCACTTCTGCTACCCCAGGCATTTTGGTGAAATTACATCCCTGGATGGAATGTGTATGTAGTTTTCAGTTTGTAGATTATAAACAATAAAACTTGAACACATTTGGGCTGGTTTTCTCTGAAGTGTTATTTTAATGGATGATACCATCAACATTTGCACTTGCATTCCCTCCATATAAATGTAAAAATTTGCAAAATGTAGATTAAAACAACAATTTTAAACAGACAGAATTGACATAACATCTTTGTTTTACATCTTGTAAAGGCATATGTGGTGAGGTAACGGGGACTGCTGGTTGGTGACTTAGCAGTGTGCAATGACTTGTGTGATATATGTATCGGGCATGACGCCATGTTGGGCGCATTCCTGCTCACATATATATATATATATATATTGAAAGGATTAAGAAAAAGGAGATTTCCAAATGGTGGGAAGCGATGACACTGCAGACATATTTGGAAGTTCAAAGAATCCCTAGAGGACTGAGAATCCTTACGATCCCGACGTTTGAAGATATGAATACCGAGTTGATAAGGGAATGGATTGATCACACCAACACATGTTCCTTCAAAATGATTGAAAGTCTAGTCAAATATGCGAAAATAGACAGGACTAAACTTCTTAAAGACATTGAAGAAATGGAGGAACAGTTATTCTCTTCAGATGATGGAGATGAATGCAAAAGAAGAATGTCACTTATTGAAGAAAACCTTGAAAGACATGAAGATGAGATCAGAATGAGGAAACAACATAAGTTCAAACGAGACCATCTCGATTACGAACAAGGGAGAACCTATACTTTTGCCAAGAGATTTGATAATCCTATCAAAATCAGACTGGAACAAATGGAGAAAAATGATACCCAAGCACAAGTAACACAAAGTGAAGACCAGAGTAGCTCAGAAGCGGGCTCATCAGAAACAGAGGGAATGGGTTCAAAACAATTACATTTTTTAGAGGAGTTCAAACTGCTGCACCTAGACGGCAAGTCGGAGATAAGAGGACGAGGTCAACACACAGGACAAGGAAGAGGGGCGGCAACAAGATGCGGCAGAGGAAAACGAGGCCGGGGAATAAACACATACAATCAATCGCCCATTGCAACGAGATCTGGAGCCAATCCGAAGGGAAAAGCACGAGGGAACAAAACCTCCAACTATAGATCTTCAATATCTCTAAAAGAAATCTGAGAATGAACGATCGGTACTCTCCTTGGGTCTCTCCCTTAGCCCCTCTCATATCTACTACTATATTTCTACCAGAATAGACTTATTCAAATTCACTAGGAAGCTTATGTAACGCTCACCTGATTCCCGCAGAAGCGCCGGTCTTGACTGGGTGAATGCCGTATCTTCAAAGGTGATGTGTAACACACGGTTGGCTCTTTGGGCTGGACCTCTGTGCACTGTATGTCTGACTTGAAGAGTAAGATGTCTGCAGATAGAAAATATGGGATTAATGAACTGGGGTTATTGGGTGCCTCTCTCCTCTTCCCTTTCTCTTCTCCTGTAGAACCCCAAAGGTTAACGCTCTCACCTTAGGTAAGTGAACGCCGAGCTCTCCATCTGCCTCGGGGCAGGGTGCCGTAACCAGTTTCTTCACTGGATAAGGGTGCAGGCCTCTTGACCTCAGAGGACTGCTGTCCATCGTTAACTGCACGAACGGTAAGTTCTGGGCACTTCAAATGTCTTAAAAGTCTTTTGTAATGATATCTCTTGTTTTGCAGGGTTCCGGCGATGGCGGATGGCGGGCTGATGAGAGTTGAGGATCGAACCCGCGTGAGGAATAGAAGCGCCTGGAAGCACGTAAGTAAGCGCTTGTAGCCTGCTTCACGATGCGCACTAACTGTCCCTTTTATCTTGCAGGTACAAGTTTGGAGCTTTAGAGAAGCTGAAGGGTGCTGGAATACCCACTGGATTCGGCGAGGGAAGGAGTAATGGCACGTGAGTAATAAAGTTGCCCAATGTCTTTAAACGCACCTTCTTTTGTCTTTCAGATGCGGGATGCAGCGCCGAAGGCCTCCGGAGCGTGCGAAGAGTAGGTAAGCCTTTGTCTTTCAGATGCCGGAATGCAGCGCGAGGCGTTGGTGACAGCAGATGGACCAGGTAAGAGATGCGCTGCCACTGAAGACCGTAGTGCTAACCTGTTCTTTCTTTGTCTTTACAGGTGCTGCTGAAGACTGGATTCCAGGATGGTAAGCCTTTGTTCCCTTAGGCCCAGGATCAGAAGCAGAAGACACGATGAGCGTTCTGCTGCAGAGAATGCAGAATAATACAAAGCAAGATTCATCCATCGGGTGTGGTTTAAATAGCCTCCTGTAGTGCTTAGGTGTCTCCTTCCACAGCCACGCCTAGGTAAGAAAAGAGTTCCTGCTTTCCAGAAGAGTTCCAGTGTTCTGAACCTAGGGAGTGGCTCCTCCCCCACCCAACAGGAAAAGTAGTCCCAAACAGAAGAGGATCAGGGGTTCAACTGGCAGGTAAGTAAGCAGCATGGTCTGCTGCAGGTAAGTCCACCCAAGCATTATGAGCCCGGCGCTTCCAGCGCTGGGACTGGGCATCTTTATGAGCCTGGTGCCACTGGCGCCAGGACAGGGTCCAAAAGGTCCCAATTGGGACTGGCTGGCACTCGGAACCGGGGTTATGGGTCTGCTTCCAAGGGAGTCGGGCAAGTCCTGATCTTTTGGAAGCAGAGATCATGACAGCACCCCCCCTCAAGGCCCCTCCCAAACCGGGCTTCTCCGGGGGTTTGGGCTTGTTAGGAAATGTTCGATGAAATCTTTTGATTAGCCGAGGCGTGTGGACATATTCTGCAGGTTCCCAGGATCTTTCTTGGGGACCGTAGCCTTTCCAGTCAATCAGGTAAAATAGTTTAGATTTGGAGATCTTAGAATCCAGGATGCTTTTGACTTCAAACTCGAGTTCTCCATCAACTAGAATAGGTTTTGGAGATGTAGTTAGTCGGGTTTGAGGTTGCACGGGTTTTAATAGAGAGACGTGGAAGACCGGATGTATCTTCATGTGAGGGGGCAAGTCCAACTTGACCGCTACTGGATTTACTATGGTAGTGATGGAATAGGGACCAAGGTATCTTGGGTTGAATGTGCGTGGTCCTTTTAGAGGTAGATATTTGGTGGATAACCAGACTTGATCTCCTACTTGATATTGGGGGGCTTCCTTCCGATGTTGGTCTGCTCCTTTCTTGTATTGTTCTTTAGCCCTTTGAAGGTGAGAAACGGCTTCCTTAAAGGCTTGGGTGATTGTAGAATGCAGGTGGTCTACTGCTGGTGTTCCAAGATCTTGGAGTGGATCCAACTCCGAGGTTCGAGGGTGACTACCATATAAAAGAAAAAACGGGGTCTTCCCAGTTCCCGAGTGGACAGAGTTATTGTAGGCATATTCGGCTATCCAAAGGATATCTTTCCAAGTTTTTTAAGTTTGTTGTAGCATGCAGCGCAAATACTGTTCCAGAGTTTGATTGGTCCTCTCGGTTTGTCCGTCGGTTTGAAGGTGGTGGCTGGTCGAAAGTCTCACATCAATTTGAGCCGACCGACAGCAACTTCGCCAAAAATGAGAAATAAATTGACTACCTCGATCCGAAATTAGAACAGAAGGAAAACCGTGCAGTCGGACGATGTTTTCGAGAAATTCTCGGGCCAGAGTTGCTGCTGTTGGTAAGCCTTTGAGTGGAATGAAATGCGCCATCTTGGAGAATAGGTCCACGATTACTAGGATCGTATTGTATCCGGAGCATGGAGGTAGATCGGTGATCAAGTCCATAGAAAGCGTATGCCAAGGGCGAGGCGGGATGTCAATAGGGCGTAAGAGGCCGGCTGGTTTTTCCTTTTGACTCTTGTTTTGGGCGCATACTCCACAGGACATTATAAAGTCTCTGATATCTTTTTTCCAAGACGGCCACCAGAAGTAGCGCTTGATCTTTTCCGAGGTCTTGGTCATACCGGGATGTCCTTCCATTAAAGAATCGTGATAACAAGAGATTACCTTTTTCTGTAAATCTGTGCTGGGCAGGTATAACCGTTCTTGGAAATATAATAGGTTGTCCTTCACCGTAAAGTCCTTTCCCTGCAGATGCCAATTCTGTATGTCTGCTGGAGTTACCAGTAGCCTGGCTTTATCCTTAACTTCCTCTATGGATTGTGTGGCGATTACACCTAGAATTCTTTGTTCGGGAATGATAGGTACAGGTTTAGGATTGATCAAATGTTCTTCCACTCCCATCCGAGAAAGGGCATCAGCTTTACCGTTTTTTGTACCAGGTCGATAGGTAATTATGAAGTCAAACTCGGCAAAGAATAGTGCCCAACGGAGTTGCCTAGAGGATTGAGCTTTTGCGGTTTTCAAATATTGCAGGTTTCGGTGATCTGTAATCACAGTAACGGTGTGTCGGGCCCCCAGAAGATAATGCCGCCAAGCCTTAAAGGCGGACTTGATAGCTAGAAGTTCCTTATCAGTAATAGTGTAATTGATTTCAGGAGGCGAGAATTTGCGGGACCAAAATGCCACGGGATGCAACTGATTGGTTACTGGGTCCTTTTGTGATAGAACTGCCCCCATGGCAAGGCTCGAAGCATCAGTTTCAACGATGTAGGGGAGTTCTGGGCGAGGATGTTTTAAGATCGGTGCAGAGATAAATCTAGTCTTCAAATTCTGGAAAGCTTGTTCCGCCTCGGTAGACCATTCAAAACGTTTGTTTTTCTTTAACAAGGCGGTGATGGGCTGGACTATTCGAGAGAATTCGGGGATAAACCTGCGGTAAAAGTTAGCGAAGCCTAACATGCTTTGAACACCTTTTACGGAGGATGGCGATGGCCATTTGAGAATTGCATCGACCTTCTTTGAATCCATACGCACTCCGCTAGGTGATAATATGAATCCCAAGAATTCAACTTCAGTCACGTTGAAAACACATTTTTCCAACTTAGCGAAAAGTTTGTGTTGACGCAATCTCTCGAGGACCATTTTCACGTGTTTCCGATGTTCAGTTTCCGATGAAGAATAAACGAGGATGTCGTCAATGTAAACAACAACACACACATCTATGAGCTCTCTGAGGACATCGTTCATAAAATATTGAAAGGCGGCCGGGGCATTGCAAAGTCCGAAGGGCATGACCTGATATTCAAATAGCCCATACTTGGTGCGGAAGGCCGTCTTCCATTCATCGCCCTCTTTTACTCGTACCAAGTGGTAGGCTCCTCTAAGATCCAGCTTTGTATATATGCATGCTTTTCTGACTTGGTCCAGGAGTTCAGGGATCAAAGGTAACGGATATCTATTCTTAACGGTGATCTGGTTCAGGGCGCGATAATCTATACAAGTTCTAAGGTCCCCTTCTTTTTTTGGAACGAAGAACAAAGCTGAGGAAGCAGGGGACTTGGAAGGACGAATAAACCCATTCGCTAGGTATTGATCCAGGTATTGTCGGAGGTGAAGATTCTCAGGATCGGTGAGGGCATAAATTCTACTACAAGGAGGAGTAGATCCAGGTATCAGGTCTATCTGGCAGTCATAAGACCTATGAGGAGGTAGAGAGTTAGCCTGATCCTTCCGGAAAACATCTTGGAATTCTAGGTATTCAGGAGGTAACTGGGGAGCCTCCGAGGAAATTGCTGCCAGTGCAACACCAGGTCGAGGGTGACAAGTAGAGACACATTCTGGAAACTGAACCGTTCTTGCTCGCCAATCGATCTGAGGATTGTGCTTCTCTAACCAAGGAATTCCTAGAATAATCTGGAACTGAGGGGCCTTGATCACATCGAACACGATCTTCTCATGGTGTCCATCTTGACTTACTAGCGTCACTTCTTGGGTGGTATGCGTTACTGGTCCGGAGGCTATCTCCGTACCATCCACCGTAGTAATGACGTCCTTTACAGCCTTTGGACAAAGAGTCAGATTCATCCTCAAAACCATTTCATGATCCACATAATTGCCGATGGCACCGCTGTCGACGTAAGCTTCAATCGCATGTAATCGATCCGGATGTTCAGGGCTAATGAGGACCATAGGTATCACGAAATGCGAGGTCACTGAACTGGTTTTAACGCTCGGCAAGAGGACCTCTATTCTTGTGGGGCGAGGTCGTTTCCCTGCTCAGAGTTTGTGACCCTGGTAACTGCAGCTCCTACTGCCTTCTTGGCTGGTTTCACCGGACAGTCTCGAAGAAAGTGCCCCGAGTTTCCGCAATAGAGGCATAATTGCAGCTGTTTTCTCCTTTCCCGCTCCTTTTGTGTTAGTGGTCCTTTCAGGCCCCCTATTTGCATGGGTTCCCCGGAGTCTACTCCTTTGGTAGGAGTTGGTGGTTTGGAAAATACTCGAGCATCAAACTTGGAATGATCGGCCTTCCTGTTCTGCAGTCTGTGGTCAATTTGAACGACTAAGTCAATATAGTCCGAACAGTCACGCGGGGGATTCACTACTTGGGCTAACACATCTTTGAGCTCTCCACGTAGACCTCTATAAAACAGCGTAATCCTTTTGTCCTCAGGCCATCGAGTTTCCACTATCAGTCTGTTGAAAGACGCAATATAAGCCAAAAGGTCTTGATTACCCTGTCGCAATGAAAGGAGCTCATTGTCCAAGGCCTGCACCTGTGAATGTCTTGCAAACAGTTTTTCCATACTGAGCTGAAAAGCTTGAAAATCATGGAGAACCGGATCATCTTGATTAACTAGAGGGATCGACCAGTCTGCCGCATTGCCACTAAGGTACGAAAGCACGAAAGCTACCTTAGCTTGATCAGTTGGAAAGGCTGCTGGCCGGCATAAGAAGTGCAACCGGCACTGATTAATAAATACTGCAAACCTCTTTGGGTCACCAGAAAATCGTTCGGGCGGAGCCAGAGGTACATTCCCAGGTAGGTTGATCTGCACTGGGTTCGTAGAGGATGTTGAAGGAAGATTTGCCCCTGATGCGGGTAACGGAGTTTGTCCGGCTTGTGACTGTAGCAATTGTCTAGCGAGATCGTCTGTTCGCTCCTTGGAAATAATTCTTAGAGCATTCGTTTCCTGACGGGCTGCATGCACTTCTGCTCTTAGTTCCCCAAGTAACTGGGCTAGCTGGTCGGTATCCGAGGTTTCCATAGCGCCTGGGTGGGAGTTTTGCGGTAGGCTTTGTGTTCTGTAACGCTCACCTGATTCCCGCAGAGGCGCCGGTCTTGACTGGGTGAATGCCGTATCTTCAAAGGTGATGTGTAACACACGGTTGGCTCTTTGGGCTGGACCTCTGTGCACTGTATGTCTGACTTGAAGAGTAAGATGTCTGCAGATAGAAAATATGGGATTAATGAACTGGGGTTATTGGGTGCCTCTTTCCTCTTCCCTTTCTCTTCTCCTGTAGAACCCCAAAGGTTAACGCCCTCACCTTAGGTAAGTGAACGCCGAGCTCTCCATCTGCCTCGGGGCAGAGTGCCGTAACCAGTTTCTTCACTGGATAAGGGTGCAGGCCTCTTGACCTCAGAGGACTGCTGTCCGTCGTTAACTGCACGAACGGTAAGTTCTGGGCACTTCAAATGTCTTAAAAGTCTTTTGTAATGATATCTCTTGTTTTGCAGGGTTCCGGCGATGGTGGATGGCGGGCTGATGAGAGTTGAGGATCGAACCCGCGTGAGGAATAGAAGCGCCTGGAAGCACGTAAGTAAGCACTTGTAGCCTGCTTCACGATGCGCACTAACTGTCCCTTTTATCTTGCAGGTACAAGTTCGGAGCTTTAGAGAAGCTGAAGGGTGCTGGAATACCCACTGGATTCGGCGTGGGAAGGAGTAATGGCACGTGAGTAATAAAGTTGCCCAATGTCTTTAAACGCACCTTCTTTTGTCTTTCAGATGCGGGATGCAGCGCCGAAGGCCTCCGGAGCGTGCGAAGAGTAGGTAAGCCTTTGTCTTTCAGATGCCGGAATGCAGCGCGAGGCGTTGGTGACAGCCGATGGACCAGGTAAGAGATGCGCTGCCACTGAAGACCGTAGTGCTAACCTGTTCTTTCTTTGTCTTTACAGGTGCTGCTGAAGACTGGATTCCAGGATGGTAAGCCTTTGTTCCCTTAGGCCCAGGATCAGAAGCAGAAGACACGATGAGCGTTCTGCTGCAGAGAATGCAGAATAACACAAAGCAAGATTCATCCATCGGGTGTGGTTTAAATAGCTTCCTGTAGTGCTTAGGTGTCTCCTTCCACAGCCACGCCTAGGTAAGAAAAGAGTTCCTGCTTTCCAGAAGAGTTCCAGTGTTCTGAACCTAGGGAGTGGCTCCTCCCCCACCCAACAGGAAAAGTAGTCCCAAACAGAAGAGGATCAGGGGTTCAACTGGCAGGTAAGTAAGCAGCATGGTCTGCTGCAGGTAAGTCCACCCAAGCATTATGAGCCCGGCGCTTCCAGCGCTGGGACTGGGCATCTTTATGAGCCTGGTGCCACTGGCGCCAGGACAGGGTCCAAAAGGTCCCAATTGGGACTGGCTGGCACTCGGAACCGGGGTTATGGGTCTGCTTCCAAGGGAGTCGGGCAAGTCCTGATCTTTTGGAAGCAGAGATCATGACAGCTTAAACTTACTAAATTTCATGCTACAAAATTTGAAGGCAATTTTGGACATAAGAGAGATAAAGCAGAATCAGAAGTCTCTATATTGTCGGAAAAAGATCTTGCAAGTCTCATATGCCTAGTGAATATGGAAGAATCGATAGAATCCACAATGGATGAAAGTATGAGGATGGATGATGCCATGCTACAAGAAAAGTTTGGGATATCCACAAACAAGAACTGCCCTACGAAATTTAAACCCAAATCGGTATTTTGTCCAAATATAGTATGCAGACCTATTGACATTTTTGAAGAGTTAGCTATGAGAGATCTCAAGAAACTGCCCAACAACATTTTGCCAGCTTGCCGAAATTTTAACTACTCGCAATTTCAGGCATTAGAAATCTTAATGAATGACCACACCGTAGTCATACGTCCGTCAGATAAAGGCGGAGGCATTGTTGTTATGGACAGTGAGAAATACGAAAAAGAAGCCAAGAGACAATTGAGTGAGATCCATAACTACATACCCATAGAAAAGGAGACATTGCTGGAAACCAAGATCCTTTATCATACGAAGCTGAAAGAGTGGTGTGATCAGGAACTCATAGAGCAGGATGAATACTTCTTTCTCAAAAATGCTCACCCTGTAACTCCTCTCATTTATTTCAATCCTAAAATTCATAAGAATCTAAGAGATCCCCCGGGTCGACCCATTGTGTCCTCAATGGGTAGTTTTCTGGAAAATACATCTAAATATCTAGATCATTTTTTCCAACCATTTGTGTCTAGTTTAAGCTCATATATATGAGACATTGCTGATTTGTTGGCTAAATTAGAGAATATCAATTGGGAACCAGAATATTTCCTAGTGTCACTGGATGTGGTTTTGTTGTATACTTCCATACAGCACTCTGCAGGCATACAGGCATTTCAGTCTTTTCTGGAGGGCAGATCTATAAGTTATCGGCAGCACAACATGATGCTGGTGCAAATGTTACAGTTCTGCCTTTAGCACAATCATTTTCTCCATGATAATCAACTATACAAACAAACTTGAGGCACAGCAATGGGGTCCTGCATGGCCCCGACCTATGCCAACTTGTACATGGGATGGTGGGAGATACAACAGGCATGGACAGAAGAATTGGAGCACTGGACCAAACATATTAAAATTTGGTATCGATTTATCGATGACCTTTTTATAATTTGGGACGGGAATGAATTGGAATTCATCATCTCCAAATGCTATACTAAAGCAGAGACATCTACCAGAGAATCCCTTTTTGGCAAGCAAAAGAAAACGAATGACAATAAAATCAGACTCATCACAGGGTTTAATCATCAGTCGAAAGAAATTAAAAAGATTATGAACAAACACTGGGAGGTTTTACTCACTGATCCACATCTTAAATCAGTTCTAGATGATGCACCCAATATTACATCTCGTAAGGCTCCTACTCTTAAAACCATGTTGTCTCCTAGTATGGTAATAACCAAAGCAGCTGACAGTATGAAGATGACGAATCTAAGCAGAAATGGCTTCTACAAATGTGCTAATTGTAAAATGTGCAATCATGTGTCCAAAGTCTCTTTTACTAGCATGAATGGCTTAAGTTGGAAATACAAACACAAAATATCCTGTACTACAAAATTTGTAGTGTATGTCATAACATGTGCGTGTGGCTTGCACTACATAGGCATGACTATAGGACCTTTAAAGATGCAAATTCTACAACACTATAGAGCCATTAAGAATGGAGATCTAACTTATCCACTCACTAGTCATTTCCAAGAGAAGCACAATGGGGATGTGAGATACTTATCATTTTTGGGGCTGGCCCATGTACCGCCGAATAAAAGATTAGGCAATCGTGAACTGAAATTGAGGCAATTGGAAGCAACTATGATTTGTAAATTTGATACTCTAAAACCGAAAGGCCTCAACATAGATGCTGAAATGTATGTGTTTTTTACAAACATGAGTATTATAATCATTAGGTACCAATTTAAACGATCAATAAGGATGTCTTCCTAAAGTTGATGTGTATCAACAAGGCCAAATGGTCCCTTGAAAGGAACTCACTGTATTTGCTATTTTGCACATTTTTGCAGGTTGTTGCTATTGAAGAAGATTGATTGGATGACATAGGAATTGCAACTTGTACATTGTTTCATCTCATCATTTTTTGATCCATGTTTAGAGATGGTTTAGGAATTTATTAGACTTGCTACTTTGCACATTTCCATTGCTGCTGCTATTCAAGAATACTGTACTTATGACATAGGAATTGTAATTTGCACACAATTTTACTCCACCATGGGACACAGTCGAATTAGAGATTCCTTATTTCGAATTTACAAATTTTCCACTTTTGCAGATTTTTCACGAGATAACCTGTGAATGAAATCTTATTGCCATTCTGCACCTCTCTGGAAGATGCATGTGTTGAACTTGGCCTTATCTGTGATTGCTGACCTATGATTGTTTTTTTAAAATCATTTGATGACAAAATTAAACTTACTTAGGTGTCGTAACCATTGGCAGGGACAGATTTGCTGGACCCTGCGGTATCGTGAAATTAAGGCACTTGCCCTTTAATAGGATGGTTCATGACCGCTGTGAGTGCTCTAAGGCTTGCAAGCGCTCGCTCCTAATGGGAGCTTATGCCTGATTGCATCTACTCTAGCTGCTTTCAGTCATGTTATGAAAAACAAGCACATTAGTGCATCAAGTTGTACACCGATCTTTGAATGAATTAATTTTTAATATGGGCAATACTAAACGCTATAATGTATCTGTTTACTCCATATAAACAACAGATATTAATCTGCTGAACTTAGAGATTACCTTTTTGAACGTTAACATCACATCTAGTACTATTTACTTAGTAAACCAACCACTCCAAGATGGAGGGTAAGATAACGGGCATGTAAGAGACTTCTATTGATGCGCTCACATGACTGCTAAACACGTGATGTAACAGGAATTGAAATGTTCTGTAACTGCCTTTCTTTTTAAACTCTATGGTGTTACCGGCACAATTGGATTGCAATAGTCTGAGGAAGCCTGAGCATTCAGTTGGAACACGTGACTTTTTTCCACCCGTGGGGTGAGTGACTTTTCTACAACCTTATGGCTGTCACAGGGGTGAATTCTTTCGCCTTTGTTTTTAATGATGTGCTGTGAAACGTTATAATACAGATGTCATTTTAAAGTAGCATGGTTTTGTGTGCTGGGATCCTTTTGTACTTGCCTAATATGTGGCTTTTTGTAGTGCTACAACCGAGTAGGGGCTTGTGTGTTTTTGATATATATATATACATATATATATATATATATATATATATATATATATATATATATATATATATATATATATATATATATATATATATATATATATATATATATATATTCACAGATCATGTCAGATCATGTCAAGTCCTGAAAATTAGAGATGTCTAAGCTTTTGCTAAACGTCATTGCTTTCACTTGAAATGGTGGCTATTCTTGATTTGCCGTTTACGTTAGAAACTATTTTATCCACCATCAATGTGCTACCCATTGGTAAAGCGATGGCCATGGGTGGGTTATGTTCGAAAATCTTCTAAACACTATAAGGACTACTGGGTCCTATATGCTGCGGCTTTGGGAGGAGTCCCTTTACCTTCAGGCGGGACTGCTGACAATGTCGTTGAGAGTGGCAGCTATTACACTTTTGTTGACCCTAGCAAGCCACCGGGGGACCACGGTTCGCAACAAACCTTGTCGCTTTGGAATGTAGATACGAAAATATTTGCTAGGACTATGGCATCATGCTTGCAACCATTATGCCACACCTTATACACCAGGATCTATGGTTTCATACCGGGGTGATCCACTGCACCTAATCTTTGGCGTCTCTTTAACATAATCTCACAGACAAGCCCGGAAGTGTCCACCTTTCGCATTATGCTGGATGCTAAGAAGGCGTTAGGCCCTGTGTCCTGGCAGTTTTTGTTTGATGTATTGGAAGATTATGGGATTGGCCCATATATAACATCTTGTATTAATTTGTTGTATACTCAACAGAAAACTAGAGTCAAAGTTAGACTAGGTTTCTTTCAAAAAGTCCCGCTGGGCAGGGGTACAAGGCAGGGCTGACCCCTTTCTCTTTGCCCTAATTGTTGATCCATTGGTTTAGTCATTCTCAAAGAGGGATTAGGTTGTACGGTCTCCTGAAATAGTTTTGCTTTATGGGGATGATATCCAGTTATTTATTAGAAACCCTGCAATTAGTTGACAGTTGTTGATTCCGGACATTATTAACTATGGGGAACTCTGGGTTGGTCATTAATTGATCCAAGTCAGTCATATTTGCCCTCATGGATAGCACAGCCTGCCCGATTACCAACTTGAGTCCCACAGATCAAGTATTTGGGAGTGGTGGTTTCAATGGAAATCTGCCAGCTGTGCTCAAGGAATGTGGGTGCATTGATGGAGGTTCTTCAGTCCAAATTGGCTAAGTGGAAAAGTCCCAGATTTGAATTGTATCATTTAACTGTGCAGACCAGTTTCACCTCTTATTGGGGATGAATAGTGCCCCTTACCCACATCAGAAAATAGAAAAGTGATCTGCTTGACTAATGCATCTCAGGGTTGCCATAATTAGTAATGGCTATCGAGATGCATGTTCAGTTGACCCCTTCGGCTCAACATTAGCAGCATGGAGACAGATAATAAATTGTTTAGGAGTGGAAAACCCATATAGCCGTAAGGTTCTGGTGTGGGGTGTGTTGGATTTGCAACCAAGCCTGGACAGGGGAATTGAAAAAGGGTGGTCGTGGGTGGAGAATGAATGCTTGGGTGATCTCTTCTCTGATGGGGTATTTGACTCATTGCAGGACCTTCTGAGTCAATTAGGGACTGGTGCTGCTGTGCTATTCAATATTTGCGAATTAGGTCTGCATTTGGGAGCGAGTGGCCAGCTTCCACAGAGAGTCAGAGATGCATAAACCCCTGTTTGGCATGTCATCGCTTCACATCCACGTTTTATACCATGGAACAACATGAATCAGCAGAGCCGGATTTGAGGTGAAGACTTAAATGGGATAAGGCTCTTACTGTGTTTATCGGGGATGAAGTGTGGCACAGGGCTTGCTCCCTGACTAGGGAAGAGTCATTCCATTTTTTTTTTTTAAGTTTAATAATCTTTATAGAGATTATATTAGGTTAAGAACAATAAATAGTATTAACAATGCAGATAATAATGAAAAGTAGTGATGATTAAAATATGAACAAAGGCAACTAGGTGAAACAGTCAATGATCTGATAGCCAAATAAGTGATGCCAAGGAACTGATTTGAAAATAATTCATATGCACCAAAATCTGCAAGCCAAGACAAATTCATTAATAGAAGAGATATGGGTGAACAGACAGGGGGACAAACACAAGTACAGTGACGAGGAAGAAGGGAAAGGGACATACAACAATATAATACTTGGAATCATTAATTCATAACATTGATGAAATCTAATAATCAAATATAACGGAACAGTAAGTTCACTGAACACTGTAGCAGATAAAATATAAACAACTCAGGAATCATGGGAGGACATACTAAAGTAATCTAGGTATTGAATGAAATGAGCCCATTTAGCAGTAAACTCGGGTATAGCATCACGGTATGTAGCCATATAGAGTTTGATTCTTTGCACATGGCAGATAGTGTTCCACCAACCTTTAACAGAGATATTTTGCAAGTATTTCCAATGGGTAGTGATAAGCTTAAGAGCAAGAGCAATGAACACATCATACAGCTTGGCAGAAGCATGTAAGTTAATATCATTGACAGCTGGGCTACCAAGGAAAACATTCATAAACGATAGTGGGACATTGACAATAAAGATTTGCTTAAGAAATCTCCATACCTCCTGCCAGAACTTAAACACAAAGGGACAGTCACAAAACATATATTTGTAGGAAGCAGGGGCACCACCACATGACCAACATTTACTATCTCCACCAGCCTTAGATTTGGATAATTTCAGAGGTGTAATGAAGGCTCTGTGAATGAGGATGTACAGATTTTGTGTAATATTGGCAAAAGCAGTGACACACCTGATTCTAGTATACAGTAGAGACCAAGTCTGGTCATCGAGGACACACCCACAGTCATATTCCCCTTTTCAGCGCACCAGCATTTAGTGTCCACAGTAGTCAGTACATTGTAAAATTTGGAAGCTCTAATATTGGAAGCCATGGTTAAGAGTAGAAATCTAGATGCATCAAACGTGAGGGTGATGTTAGAAAAACACTGCAGTGCATCTAAGCACCCATTGACCAAATTATTATAAAAGTTGAAATTCGAGCTATGGATGGAAAACAAATCTCTAAACTGTTAGAAAGAAAGAAGGGAAGCACCATGAACAATAAGATGAATACATCTGATGCCTTTATTTAACCAGGATTTGAGATATAGAGCCCTATCATTAATGGAGATAGATTTGTTGTCCCATAGAAACGTGGAAAGGTCCTTGGATGGGGTTTTGCTGTGGGGGAAGAGAAACAATCTTAGAGCAGAGATAGAGGCCTTAACAGGGTTCGAAAATACCACAAAAATACCACTGAGAAGTGACTAAAGACATAGATAAGGTCAGCAATGTCACACGGATGTGCAAATTGTTTTTCCAACTCACACCAGGAGGGAATGTCAGAGGAATAGGGAAGGGCAAACCAGCAGCCGGATTGCTTGAGAAGAAATGCATAGTAATACAACTTAAACTCCAGGTACCTAAACCCCCATTATCATATGGGGCTATTAACTTGCTGACAGCAATTCTCTCGCACTTCCCTGATTCCCATAAAAATGGAGAAGGATTGAGTTAACAGACTTGAAAAATGAGGGAGGTAAATAGACCGGGAGTATTTGTAAATGATACAGGACAATGGGGGACAAAATCATATTAATGGTGTTGAGACGACCCCATCTGAATAGGTAGAGAGGTGACCACATCAAAGTTAAATATTTCTGTCTGTTAACCAATAACTGCTTATTGAGCTTGATGGTATCACTCACAGAGGAATCAAAACAAAGACCTAAGTATTTAATTGAGTCATGACACCATTTAAACCCACACGTATCTAAATCATGTTCGACACAGAAGGAGTTAAGAGATAATATCTCAGGTATTTCCTTGTTAAGCTTATAGCCAGATACAAAGAAAAACTGGTGAAGTCTATTCAACAGTTGAGGAAGATGAGGTTTGGGATTCTTTACGAGGATAAGAATGTCATACGCAGCAATTTCAATTTTAGATTTTCCACACGGGATGCCAGGAATGTTCCTATCAGATCTTATGTGTTCCAATAAAGGCTCTAGAGAGAGAATATAAAGAATAAGAGACAGGGGACAACCCTCTCTGGTTCCTCTTTGCAAAGGAAAGAAGGATGAGGTTTGGCCATTTATATAAATAGAATGTTTGGGGCACAAATAAAGAAGTTTAATAAAGGAAATGAAGTTTTTGCCACAGCCATTCCACCAAAGAGATTGATATGAAACAAGTATTGAGGTAGATAGATAGTTAGACAGTTCAAAGACTCGTATATTCATTAGAAAGAATACATTCATTTTATGAATCCTAAAATCAACTACATATTTGGGCTGGATATAATATCTCTTTATAAAAACATCCCCCAACAGGCGACTTTGGCCAGTGTTGAAGGAATACTCAACAGGACGAATCACGATCCAGTTCCGACTTCATTTATTATGTGGTGTATAGAGCTCTCCTTAACAAAATGTGTTGAGGAATTTCAAGGAGAGTTCTTTCAACAAATAGAAGGGACTCCAATTGGGGCAACTAAGGCTCCTAGCCTAGCAAACATCTATGTAGAGATGTTAAAAAAAAAACATATATGTCCCAAATAACCCCTTTAGTAGAACCATAATGATCTGGTCTAAATGTATAGATGATATACTGATCATCTGGCAAGATTCACTGGAAAAAGCTAAGACATGTTTTGCATGGCTGAATAGTCAAAATCGTCATCTTAACTTTACAATAACAATCAATAATGAATTTACTAATTTTCCTGATCTTACTATTTTACATGAGAATGGGGAATTGTTGGTGAATCCATACCATAAATGTACAGATCGAAATTCCATACTCACTATATCAAACATTTAAGGTATAATTTACCCTTTGGCCAATACTTAAGGTTAAATAGAAACAGTAGTAAAAACACCTCATATGAAGAAGAAGCAATTACCTTGATGGCTAAACTCAGTAAGAAGGTTTACCCTAAAAAACATGTTCAAAAAAGCAGCAGAAACAGCTTTTAATAATAGCAGGGAAGCTCTATTAGAAGAAAAAATAGATAAATGTAAAGACAACAGAATAATATGTGTGAATACCTTTGCCAACTATAGTTTTGCTACACGCAACATTATACAAAAACATTGGAAAAAGTTTGTGTCATCTATACCTAATCTTCCATCTCCCATCTTTGCCTATAAAAAGAGTACATCTATAGCCAACTGTGTTAATAGCAGTAATTTGAAAACAAATCCTCAATTGAAAGCATCACGGCACTGTAAAGGGACATTATCCATCCAGTAAATGTGGTGTATGTAAAATGACGAGCAAAACTAAAGAAATCGACATAGGTGCTAATACTAAATGGCAACAAAAGAATTTTTCAAATTGTAATACAGACCATGCCATATACATGATAAAATGTCCCTGTGGATTACAATACATAGGGAAAACAAACAGAAACATAAAAAAATGATTATGGAAGAAAAACGGATTTACCAATTCTTGAATATATTGATTGAGATTCCACATGATTTAGTATAAACATTGGATCAAGTGATTAATAACAGTAAATCATGACATTGATAATTCCTAATTAACATCAAGGAACCATCAGGAGGTATGGTAAAAATCTTCTGTAATGAGACGAGCGTGGGCCAAACTTAAATTTACCCCTTTAAAATGTATTTTCGTTTAAATTTAAAGAGCCCGGTGACATATTAAAAATAGCAATCCTATGTCTAGAGAAAGTAAATGTAGACTTTGGAACACGCATTGTGATGGATGAATGGGAACAGTAGACCACCATTCAAAGATGGCGTGGATATTTCAGAACCCATGAGGACCGGGACTTAAGCCATCAAAAGAGAAGAGGTCCAGCATAGTAGTCATAGAGTTGTATGAAGAGTACAGAGCATCCCAAGAAGATGCAATTCTTAACCACTGCAATTTTTTCACCACAGTAGATATCCATAATTTCTTCATAGAAGAGAGCAGACACTATGGACCTGTTACCACATGGAATAACGTGGATCCTATAAATATTGAAGTATGTACTAGCACGATAGCTCCTCAAAACTTATACCTAGCTAGCTATACATTGGCAACTACCGGTGCGATGGGGAAAGCAGCCACCTATATCAAGCGCCATGCTGG
Organism: Ambystoma mexicanum; assembly: GCF_040938575.1. Taxonomy (NCBI): domain Eukaryota; kingdom Metazoa; phylum Chordata; class Amphibia; order Caudata; family Ambystomatidae; genus Ambystoma; species Ambystoma mexicanum. The sequence goes on along the minus strand of NC_090937.1, from coordinate 889,217,031 downwards.
AAGGCGTAACCGATACAATTCTGTTAGCAAGAACCTTAGCAAAGATCTTACTTTCAACGTTGATGAGGGAGATTTGTCTGTAATTGTTGGGAAGAGCAAGGTCTTTATCAGCTTTGGGGAATAGGATGAGTAAAGCCTCAGAAAAGGAGCCAGAAGAGGATTTCTGGGAGGCAAAGTAGAAGTATAACAATGTGAGTCTGCGAGTAAGGGAACAGGCACAATTATTTAAAAAATCAATACAGAAACCATCCGGGACGGGTGCCTTTCCTTTACCCAACCCCTTAATGGCACAATTGATCAAATGAAGTGTGATATCATCATCCAAATGAGTAAGATCAGTCTGGGGATAGTAAAGCCTACTGATATTGTTGAGAAAGGAGTCAATACTAGCAGGAAAGACTGTAGTCTCAAGGGTACATAAGTCAGAATAGAATTGCTTGAAACAACCTCAAATGTCATTGGGATGTGTGAAGTTGGTACCACATTTATATTTAATGTGTGAGCTATATGTTTTTTCCTTCTTGGTCTTAAGGTAAGAGGCAAGTGAGTTGCCAGCTTTGTTGGAGTTGTGGTAAATCTTGGTTCTATATTTTAGTAGATTACCGGAATCCATCTCGGTAAGCTCATTGTTAATTTGAACATGTAAGGCAAGGACTGAGCAGAGATTTTGTTGCAGAGGACACCTGATAGAACTGTTTTTCAGCGTTAAAAAATTGAAGGTACAAATCATCAAGATGTTTTTTATGCTGTTTCTTTTTCCTGCTATAGTAAGCAATAATATGACCCCGAAGTGTAGCTTTAAAGGTATCCCAATTAGTGATCACTAAAGTTTCACAATCAAGATTTCAGTAAAGTACTATTGTTGAAAGGATTGAAAAGACTGGATAAACTGCTGATCCTGCAGTAGACAGTTATTCAATCTCCATCTGGAAGACAGCATTTTGATGTCAGCTAAATTAAAGGAGGTGCAAACTCGGGCATGGTCAGAAATAATGATATTAGAAATAGTTGAATCAATAATGGTAGCAGTAAGAGATTTAGATGAAAAAATATAATCCAGGCATGGGAGTGTGCCATGCGGAGGTGAGTAAAAGGTATATTCTAACTGAGTCAGATGAGAGAGTCTCCATGTGTCAACAAGGCCGGTTTCCGTAAGACAATGCACAAATGTGTTATGGGTATTGGAGCTTTTCAACATGCACTTGAATTTCCTAAAAAGGGATCCATTACCTGGTTGACATTGCCACACATGAAAAGATTAGTGAGACCGGAGTTAAGAATAATATGCTTAATGGAAAACCAGAAATCCGGGTTGGGTAGGACCATAAATGTTCATTACGGAAACATAGTCAGAACCAATCAAAAGTTTCACCCATGCCCATCGCCCGTTAGTGTCCACATCTTGACTGACAATTTTAAATGACAGTTTTTTGTTAAGAAGTATAGCGACCCATTTTTCTTACCCACTGAAGGACTAGCAATAACATCTTTCACTCAAAAGGATTTGAATTTCTTGGCTTCTTCAATTGAGAGGTGACTTTCCTGTATACAAGCAACTGATGGCATGAGTTTATTGAGGTGGGAGATGATCTTGTGTCTTTTAATCGGATTGTTACATCCCTTAATGTTCCACGTTACGCATGAAAAGACCATAGCACGCATTAACAGAGGTAAGAACAACATATGGATCAGTAAGCAACAAGGAAGATGAGCAAACTAGAATGATATGTGCAATGCTTTAACAACCTGAATCAATGATGTACAATCACGAAAAGTATGGGCCACACACAGGGGCAAAACATAAAAGGAAGACACAAGTGGATAGAGGGATAGGGAGGCGAAGTCTGAACAAAGACTGCATATTTTGAAATAAAAGATGAGATAAAGACCACTGAACCAGGCAGAAAAATATATCAAAACATACAACACTAAAAATGATCAGGCTGGGATGTGGGGAGAAAAAGGAAAAAAAGCACTATGAGTAGGTGACACCTACAGAGCCGCCAAAAAGAAAAATACAAGAAAGGACATCACAACTGCAATGACCCACCAATCTTATAGCACAAAGATTAGTGATTGAAATACATAGAATGCGTGCAAGTGAACTGCCAAATGCAAAACAGCATCAAGTTCCAGAACAGAAGAGAAGGAGGAATTCAAGGAAAGCAACGTGTCCATGCCTATGGTTTTGATTGAGCGAATGAAGGACTTCAGATCAGCGGGTTCATCAATATAACGCTTCGCCCCTCATGAGTAACCTAGAAGGAGCAGGGATGGTATAATCCATATCTCATATTAAGCTATTTCAAAGGAGGATGCAAAGACAGGAATTACTTTCTACATTTAGCTGTAATCTTCACCACATCTTGTGAATTATAGATTTGCTTCCGTGCCAACTGAGGGAGTTATTCTCCTTGACCTTTGAGATTGTGAGTTGATGCTGTGTATATTCAAGTAAATAGAATATGGGTGTACGAGGAGGGTGGTGAGAAGATGTAGGATTTCTTACAGGGCCAATGTGATGGGCGCACTGAATATTAAATGATGTATACAGTGGTAGGTGGAGGAGGATAGAGAGCATCTTCTGTAGAAACGCAATGGGTTCAGATCCTTGACATCCCTCTGGCAAGCCAGAGACACTCCGATTATTGCGCTGTCTCCGTTTTTCCAATTCCTCGTTATGTTTCTGGAGATCCTTAACCATTTGTTCTAGCAGCACAACCCTTTGTGATACATCCTTAATGAAGCAAACCACTCTCTCCATTTCATCCATTCTATCTTCAAATCCCTTCTACCTGTCATCCAGTTGCTGTAATTACTGATTAGTAGTTTCAATGAAAGGTTTTAATGCTCTTATTTCCTGTAAGATAACCTCAGTGGCAGGGTCAACAGGGGAGAGCGGTGGAGGTAAGTCACTTTTATGCCTTTTAAGATTGGCTAATGAAGGGGTTGATTCCTTATTGACCATCAGCATTTATTGATTGCCCATACCAGTGACCATAGTAGAAGATAGTATAAGGTAAGTATCCCAAGAAGAGAAAAGAGGCACCAGAAATGCAGAGGTCAATGTTAAAGTTCAAGAGTCACAGAGAGTAGCCGTAATAATTACCTCAAGTTGCCAAACTGAAGAAAACTTAGTCAGAATAATTCAAGATGATAACAAAGTCAGTGTCGTTTCCTTTTAGAGGTGCGCACACTAACAATGCACAGGTGAGCATAACATTTCAGCAGTGTCAGATAGCAAAACCCAAAATATCTAAAATATCCATCAATCACCAAATAGAGGAAAAAAGCTTATCCTCTATACTTCAGGTTTTTATCAACATTGGTGTAGTATGACTGTGGAAGTGTGCGCACCAAAAATGTACAAGGCATAATTAACAGTAAAGAAGTATCAAGGAGAAGAGCAGAAATGTCATTAAAAAGTTGAAATTGAAAAAAACTTTTTACTATGTCGGTTTTATTTCATTGTAGGTGTAGTTTCCATGAAACCACATGCAGTGGTGCTGTATAGTCAAAAAGGTCAACAAGACCCAAGCCAGCCTGTTGCGTCCCGAACAATGCCGGATGTTACCTCCCGAGAGGCGGCCCTTGTCGGAGCAGCAGGCGCAGATATTATGCGGTCGGCAGAGCACATCAAAACACACCCACAGGAGCAGCAGACCTCCAGCAGGAGGCGGCCTCCACCAAGTGACACTCCGGGGGTGAAGACCTGGAGCAGGAACAAACCGGTAAGTAGGTAAATGCTGACTTTAAAGTAATGGTGGGTGGGAGTGGCAGGGTCAGGCTGCCATCGTCCTCAGCGCCAAGCCATGCACCGTCATTCAATTTCAAATTCGGCCTGATACACTTTAAGATACTGCATAACCTGCATTATACTCTGCAGATGATACATAGATTTTATGGTGATGCGGATGGTGGATGCCCAAAAGGTGAGGAGTTGGATTCTGATCACTTACACATGTATTGGATTTGTCCACGCCATGGACCCTACTGGATGGCAGTATATGCTGAATTATCGGAGATAGTGAGTTTGGGGGTGCTCATTGATCAGCTCTGGAGCTTATTTGGGTGTTATCGTAAAATGAAGGTGATAAAACGCAGATTCCTCGACATAGCCTTTCTCTTAGCCACAATAATGATTTTGGTTCATTGGAAGCGTGTAGAACCCGCGAGACTGGGCTGCAGAGCCGGCGCTGTGCCGGCCACTACTTAATGCTAGCAAGTTCATCGGTTGATCCTGCTTGATGTGGTGGCCACCCACTTATATCAGGAATGTGTGTGTACTCTATTGTTTTCACGCACTATGCTGTGCTGCAGCCATGTATTATGCCAAGCCAAGAGCTTACATAAAAGGTTACAAACCAATAAAAAAGTCAGTTTAAACATTAGATATCCAATGTTTTTGTTGACAAAGTCGAAAAACCGGGGAACTACCATTTACCGCAGCCTCTGTTTCTGCAATTCGACCTTTAACTAACCATTGCTAGGCACAGAAATGTAACATGTTATTATTGGTGAGTGATGGTTTATTGTTGCAAAGCAGCACGATTTCCTCTGTCCTGTTAATAATGCATGCACTCACTCAGCACACGTAATGCAAAGAGGTGCTTTCCAACCTCTGTGCTGCTTTACCAGAAGATGTAATGGATGGCATGAATTAATTCACACTATTGCAAATTACTTTTCATACTAATCTTCTTTTCATCAAAGGTAAACATAAATGGAATAATGCGAAAATCTATTCTTACTTAGGGTAGAACGAAATAAATTATACGAATGGCTTTCACGTCCAGTTCCCTGATTTCATTTGAAATATATCTTCAGTGTATTAATGTGGTGTGGGCCCTGCAATCCATTTTATGGAAGACAGGCATTGGATGTGAGAGGGTGATTTTTTCTCTGTAGTTTAACAATAACATTGATGGATAATTCTAATCCACATTTTTTAAGAATCAATACAATCTAATTTCCCCTCTTTGATTTTTTAAATACATGTTCATGTGGTACTGATGAACGCACTAATGGATACGACGTTGCGGAAGGCAGCACTTTGACATTCGGTTGAATTCACATGATAAGCTGAGCACATCATAGTAACTGCAACAGAGGCAAAGCACGTGTGTTCAGAAGCAGAAAACAACAGTATATTCAAATTATTTTCATTATAGTCGAACAATCAGTTTGCCATCAACAGAAACAATTGAAAAGGAGGTTTTGATGCACAATTCAGTTCACAAGCGAGTTCCAATATCTCCAAATTCTGAAATGTATGATGTTAAGACATTTGAGGGAGCTTATTGTAATCTCAAAATACCTCAATGAGAACTAGTGTGACTGCCAATATCATACTTGAACTATGAAAAAAATGGAAAAGAAGAACACATAGATAATGAATTTGAATATTCAAATTCTCATTGTAGTTGTTCATGGTTGAATCATATAGATGTTATTATGGCATAAATGTTTTCGCTGCTGAAAGTAATTTTTTGTTCATACAGCTATTAAACAATCATGAGTCACTTCTTAGGAGCATGACTGCCCATACAGACAAACACCATTCCACTTAAATCTTCAATTTTAAACCGTTGAATAATGTGTTTTTTTTTTTCAGCGTGCCGGGTAGCAACTTCAAAACATTAAAATAGCTCAGTTATCTGGCACCAACTAGTCCTGAATAGTTGCAATTGCGGAATAACTGAATGGAAATTATCCGGGTAACTTTGTGCAAGAAAACAGAGCACAATGGCTGGATAGCAGAGTGTCCTGCGCTTCTCCACTCTCAGGACTCTGCAAATGGGTGCATCGGCTATCCAGCCTCCAAAGTTTGCTTTCCGGCATTTAAATGCATTAAATGTTACTTTTAGCAGACACAACATGAACTGCTTAATGCAGCATTCCACGCAATGGACTGGTGGATAACTAAGCCTTACTGGATTCTGCAACTTTCACAGCTCAAAGAAATATAGGGACGAATTTGACATGAATGAAACTAGTTGACTTGGGGCTGTTCAAATTAACTATGAATCTAAAACACATGTATAGCCGAGTGCTGCGTGTCTTGCTCCTTCGTTTAACTATCATCAACATTTTGACTGATGGCATTCATCGGAATGCATTCAGCATTTAATTACGAGCACCTGGTATCACTGAAATAGCAGCTAGTACAACAGTATGTATCTGAGCACTTATTGGTTTAACAATTGCTAGATATGCACACACATTTAAAATACACGCTCAGTGATAGCAAACCTGTTAGGTTTGTCTCCGCATAGGAAAAACACTTATTGGGCAACTTATAAATGTTGTGCCATTCAACAATTCTACATACAACTTTTTTTTTTAAAACAGATCTGAGTGTTTCAGTAACTTGTGTGTGTTTTCTTTAAGGGGGTCAAAGGTATAGGCGAGGGTCATAACATTTTATAAATCATGATTGACTAACATTATAAAAAGTTTCTGCCACACCCGCAGCCAAACTGCTCGATGGATTTTCAAGAAACATGTGCGAGGAGCAGCATTATGGTCCTGAATGCATGTTTGTTTGAACAATTTTGGTGTTAATCTGTCCAGTGGTTTCTTTAAAAACTGCCCAAATATTGCCAAAAAAGGTGATCTCAATTTGGTTCTCAAACTCTCCGCGGACACCTCTCAATGATAAGAAGGGCATGGTCTGTTTGCGGACATCAGAGAAAGTCACTAATTGCTCAAATAAAAAAATATGAGCAATGTTTAACATTTTGAAATGGACACCATATTTGCTTCATCAACGTTGCTAGAAATCCAAGATCATTGTGGTAAAAATAATATACAAAAACATTGTATTTAAAAAACTTAGATATGAAGCAACCTCTGTGGAGATGAGGGCTGGTGGGGATGGTGTAGAATCTGTGAAGAAGTGAGGAAACTGGTAAAAAAGGGTGCGTTTTTTCAGATGTTCGGGGACATTGCTGTGATGTTCACGAAAAAGACAAATTGTCAAGGATGTTCATTTATATTATAGGGCAGCGTTATGGTGAGTATCAAGTGCAATAGAAAACCTGAAAATTGAATTGCTAATCATTTTTTGCAGAATGGAGTTAGCTGATATTTTGCACAAAAAAAAGGTTTGTCCCGGCCCCCCAGATTGATGAAAAAGTTATTGAGAAAGCAAAAAAACGCTGCTTTCGGCCTACTCCCATTATTTTCACATAGAGAATAAGTCAACATTTCTGAGCAGTGCACAGCAAAAACCACTGAACAGAATTGGACCAAATAATAAACAACTTGGACATGAAGCATTGACTTGATTTCTCGGCGGGGTCTGCAGTTTTTCCGTCCGGTGATTTTAACCTCCTTGACATTGCGTTTGTGTTGCCAAGGACGAGATAACTGGTCCTTTTTGGCACAAAACTGAAATCCAACCCCCGGGCTATGTAAAGAGGAGATTCCTCCGCACGGCCAGGGGGTTGGATTTCTTTCATTTTCACGTCGGCATGCGTAAAACATGCCAACATGAAACTGAGAGTAATTTTCACCGCAGCAGCCATTTTCGGCTGCCGCAGTGAAAATGAAAGATGAGTCTCCACCTTTCTCCCCCTTGATCTGTGCCACCATTGTGCTGTTCAGAACAAGGGTGTTGTCGTTGGAAAGGGAAGGCTCTCCCCTTTTCAACAACACCTTTTTTGAAGCATTGCTGGGCACAGATTGGGTGCAGAGTGCTCAATCTGCACCCAGCAATGCCACTAGACCACCATGGATCTGTTTGTGATGTGGGGGGGGGGCTACTTACTATGTAAGCAGCCCTCTTCCCCCCCTCACCCCCAAAGCATGGGGCCAAACGTTTTGGCACCGCTGGGGGCAGATGGGTGATCACCTGGCCCCCGAGAAGGGGGGAAAAATAACAAACAAAAATAAAAATAAAAATAAAATAAAAGGATATGTGGGTGGATGGGGGGCTCTCATGTATCCTGAGAGCCCCCACGGAGGTGATGTCCCAGGCCTTGGGCATCCATTTCCCATGTGGGTATACCATCCCCAAACACAGTAGTAGCTCACAGGAACACCCGGTAGGGTTCCCTTCCCTCCCCCGAGGGAAATTCTGTAACACAGTCGAGCCAAAGCTCCAGAATTTGTCGGGGTTAATGTCCCTGGCCTCGGGCAGCTGTCTCCCACGTGGGTTGACCATCCCCAAGCCCAGCGTCGGTTCCCGGGAGGCCCGGGACATTCCCCATCCTTTCCCAGATGGAGAAGCTGTAACACAGGCCAGCCAGAGGTCCAGGGTGGCAGGGGGGGTCAGATCCCTGGCCTTGCGGGCCTGACTCCCATGTGGGTGAATGTCCCCAAGCCCAACAGTGGTTCCTGAGAGGCCTGAGAAATTCCTCATTCTTTCCCGGAGGGAGAAGCTGTAATGCAGGCCAGCCAGAATATCAGGATGGTTGGGGATCATGTACCTGGCCTTGGGCACCCGTCTTCCATCTGGGTCGACCATCCCCAAGTGCTGCGGCAGTCCTAGGGAACCCCGGCAGGTTCTCCCTCCCTTCCCAGAGGGACATTTTGTAACATATCCCAGCCATACCTCCAGGGGGTAATGTCCCTGGCCTTGGGCACCTGTCTCCCATGTGGATCGACCATCCCCAAGCCCAGCCTGGAGCTCTAGCTGAGCTGAGTTACAGCCTTTCCCTCTGGGGATGAATGGGGACCCTGCTGGAACTGCCACTGGACTTGGGGACAGTCGACACACATGGGAGACAGCCACTCAAGGCCAGGGACAGCACCCACGACAAATCCTGGAGCTCTGGCTCATCTACATTACAGAATTTCCCTTGAGAAAGGGATGGGGACCATGCCAGGGCTCCATGGAACAGCTGCTGCACTTGGGGATGGTCATCCCATATGGGAGACAGCCTACCAAGGCCAGGGACATTACCCCTGAATATCCTGGAGCTCTGGCTGGCCTGCATTACAGCTTCTCCCTCCGGGAAAGGTTGGAGACCCTGCCTGGTCTCCCTGGAACATCTGCTGGACTTGCGGATGGTCAAATCACATGGGAGACTGCCGCCCAAGGCCAGGGACATCACCCATGACCATCCTGTAGAGCTAGCTGGGCTGCGTTACAGATTCTCCATTGGGGGAGGGAAGGAGACCCTGCTGGATCTCCCTGGAGAAGCCGATGTGCTTGGAGATGGTACACTCACATGATAAATGGATGTCCAAGGCCAGGGACAACATCTCCACCTGTCCTGGAGTTGACCCCCCGCAAACCTCCACCCAACGCAAAACCCCCACCAAAACCCCTTTTATATATATATCAGTGAACAAACTTTGTTAAAGGGACGTTATGGTTAAGTTGCGCTACTAAAAACCTATGAAATTCAGTGAAAAAACTTTGATAAAGGGACGCTATGGTTCCAAGTAAAACCGAAAAACCCTTGAAATTCGCCAGTTATGGTAAGCTAAGCAACCATAACTCACGCCACCACCGTGCACTGCTAAGACTAACACCCACGACATCAAAGATGACATCACAAATGCCATTGATGACATCACTGATGACATCACATATGCAATTACTTTTCATGAAATATCTGTAAGAGGGATTCTTGTTATAAGGGTGAGAAAAAGTGCCAAAGATCATTGGAATAAATATCAAGAGCTAATTAGTGCATTAAGCGATGCATTGATATAAATAGCATTCTATTATGAAGTTGTATCCAGTATACTAAGCTACTCATGCAGAAACATAGGCATTGTGTGCAGCATAAATAATAAAGGTATAATATTCATAATGTTGATATGTTGAATAATGAAATGATAACTGTTTTCTTATTAAAGTTTTGTGTACTGTGAAATACGTAATAAGTAGCTAATAAAACCCATGTATTACATAATTGAATTATTACAGACAAAACACAAAGAGACAACAACACACGCAAATATGAGTATATACAGGGAAAGTGAAGTAAGCAAAAACGCAGAAGTAGTAGCAGAAACAGTTCATAACCTAACTGATTATCTTTATGCAGAGAAATGATTGCTCTGTTTCAAAGCTGCTATTTACCCTATGTATATGTATCACATGATGTGACTGGACCCTAAGGAAAGTAGTGTGAGTACAATGTATACAAATATGAGCATATACAGGGAAAGTACAGTAATAAAAAAACAACAAAACTATCAGAAAGTGCTGAGAACTCTACTGATTATGTTCATGCACAGAAAGGATGGCTGTCTTTCAAGCTTGTGTCTTCCCTTATGTATATGTTTCATATGATATGACTGGACCCTAATAGAATTTCTGTAAAAATATACTTGAGGGATAACTCTACAAATATACTACCTTTTCAATTGTTATTTCCTGCCTGCTACTGAATAAAACCATGTGCCCTAGATTTGTCAGTAAAGGAATAAAGAGTGAGCCAGACATGTGATGTCATCAGTGATGTCATCAATGACATTTGTGATGTCATCTTTGATGTCGTGGGTGTTAGTCTTAGCAGTGCACAGTGGTGGCGTGAGTCATGGTTGCTTAGCTTACCATAACTGGTGAATTTCAAGGGTTTTTCGGTTTTACTTGGAACCATAACGTCCCTTTAACAAAGTTTTTTCACTAAATTTCATAGGTTTTTAGTTGCGCAACTTAACAATAACGTCCCTTTAGCAAAGTTTTTTCACTGAATTTCATAGGTTTTTTTTAGTGCAACTTAACCATAACGTCCAAGTAACACATTTTCTTTTTGCTGAATTTCATAGGTTTTTATTAGTGCAACATCACCATAACATCCTTTTCAATAGATGAAGACCACTAGCATCTTAGGTCCTCAAAATGGGAACCCCGGGTGGTATAAAAAAGATTTTTCTGTAGGAAGGAAAATCTTTTACCAAGATGGCCACCATGGAAAGGGAAGGCGGGGTGTATAAAGAGAAGACAACAGGGCATCAGTGGGGGGTGGGGGGCAAAAGGGGGGAGACACAGGGCATGAGCGGGGGGTGGGGGGAACAGTAGGGAGATACGGGGCATGAGCGGGGGGTGGGGAGGGACAGGTGAGACAAGGGGCATGGGCGGAGGGTGGGGGGAAAAGGAGGGAGACACAGGGCATAAGCAGGGGGTGGGGGGAACAAGAGAGAGACACGGGCCATGAGCGGGGGGTGGGGGGAAGAGTAGGGAGACACAGGGCATTAGCCGATGGTGGGGGGGAATAGAGGAGACACATGGGCATGAGCGGGGGGTGGGGGAACAGGGCACACATGGGGCATGAGCAGGGGGTGGGGGGAACAGGGGAGACAAGGGGCCATGAGCGGGGGTGGGGGGAAAAGGAGGGAGACACAAGGCATGAGCAGGGAGTGGGGGGGAACAAGAGAGAGACACGGGCCATGAGCAGGGGTTGGGGGGAACAGTAGGGAGACACAGGGCATGAGCGGGAAGTGGAGGGTTACAAGGGAGATACGTGGGCATGGGTGGGGGGGAACAGGGGAGAAACGTGGGCATGAGCGGGTGTGGGGGGCAGGGGAGACACATGGGCATGAGCGGGGGGAACAGGGCACACACGGGGCATGAGCAGGGAGTGGGGGGACAAGGGAGACAAGGGGCATGAGCGGGGAGTGGGGGGAAAAGGAGAGAGACACAGGGCATGAGCAGGTAGTGGGGGGAACAAGAGAGAGACACGGGCTATGAGCAGGGGGTGGGGGGAACAGTAGGGTGACACAGGGCATGAGAGGGGGGTGGAGGGGAACAGGGGAGACACGTGGGAATGAGCGGGGGTGGGGGGAACAGGGGAGACAAGTGGGCATGAGCGGGAGTGGGGGGGAACAGGGGAGACACGTGGGCATGAGCGGGGGGTGGGGGGAACAGGGCACACACGGGCCATGAGCAGGGAGTGGGGGGGAACAGGGGAGACACGGGGCATGAGTGGGGGTGGGGGGTAACACGAGGGAGACACCAAGCATGAGCAGGGGGTGGGGGGAACAGGGGAGACACGGGCATGAGCGGCGGGTGGGGGAACAGGGGAGACAAGGGGCATGAGCGGGGGGTGGGAGGGAAAAGAGGGAGACACAGGGCATGAGCAGGGGGTGGGGGGGAACAAGAGAGAGACACGGGCCATGAGCAGGGGGTGGGGGGAACAGTAGGGAGACACAGGGCATGAGCAGGGGGTAGAGGGGAACAGGGGAGACACGTGGGCATGAGCGGGGGTGGGGGGGAACAGGGGAGACACATGGGCATGAGCAGGGGGTGGGGGGCACAGGGGAGACACGTGGGCATGAGCGGGGGGTGGGAGGAACAGGGGAGACACGTGGGCATGAGCAGGGGTTGGAGGGGAAAAGGAGGGAGACACGGGGAATGAGTGGGGGTGGGGGGAAAGGGGAGACACGTGGGCATGAGCGGGGGGTGGGGGGGAACGGAGGTAGACACGGAGCATGAGCCGGGGGTGGGGGGAACAGGGCACACATAGGGCATGAGCGGGTGGTGGGGGAACAGGGCACACACGGGGCATGAGCAGGGGGTGGGGGGAACAGGGGAGACACAGGGCGGGGGCTAACACATGGGAGACACGGGGCATGAGTGGGGGGTGGAGGGTTACACAAGGGAGACTCAGGTCATCAGCGAGGGGTGGGTGGGAACAGGGGAGACACGGGGCATGAGCGGCGGGTGGGGGGGAAAGGAGGGGGACACGGGGCATGAGCGGGGGGTGGGGTGGAACAGGGGAGACACAGGGCATGAGTGGGGGGTGGGGGGAACAGGGAAAACACGGGGCATGAGTGGGGGGTGGGGGGAACGGGAGGGAGACACAGGTCATGAGTGGGGGTTGGGGCAGAACAGGGCACACACGGGGCATGAGCAGGGGGTGGGGGGGAACAGGGGAGACACAGAGCTTGAGCAGGGGGTGGGGGGGAAAGGAGGGAGACACAGGGCATGAGCCGGGGGGTGGGGGGAACAGACACGAGGCATGAGCGGGGGGTGGGGGGAACAGGAGGGAGACACAGGGCATAAGCGGGGGTTCGGAGGGAACGGAAGGGAGACACGAGGCATGAGCGGGGTGGGGGGTACAGGGGAGACATGGGGCATGACCGGGGGTGCGGGGGAACACAAGGGAGACACGGGGCATGAGTGGGGGGTGGGGGGAATAGGGCAGACACGGGGCATGTGCCGGGGGGTGGGGGGGAAAGGAGGGAGACACAGGGCAAGAGCAGGGGGTGGGGGGAACAAGAGAGAGACACAGGCCATGAGCGGGGGTTAGGGGGAACAGTAGGGAGACACGGGGCATGAGCGGGTGGTGGGGGGAACAGGGGAGACACATGGGCATGAGCGAGGGGTGGGGCAACAGGGGAGACACATGGGCATGAGCGAGGGGTGGGGGGAACAGGGGAGACACGTGGGCATGAGCGGGGGGTGGGCGTAACAGGGCACACACGGGGCATGAGCAGGCGGTGGGGGGAACAGGGGAGACAAGCGGCATTGAGCTGGGGGTGGGGGGAAAAGGAGGGAGACACAGGGCATGAGGAGGGGGTGGGGGGAAACAAGAGAGAGACACGGGCCATGAGCGGGTGGTGGGGGGAACATTAGGGAGACACAGGTCATGAGCGGGGGGTGGAGGGGAACAAGGGAGATACGTGGGAATGAGCGGGGTGGAGGGGAACAGGGGAGACACGTGGGCATGAGCGGGCGGTGGGGGGAACAGGGGAGACACATGGGCATGAGCGGGGGTGGGGCGGAACAGGGGAGACACGTGGGCAGGAGCGGGGGTTGGAGGGGAAAAGGAGGGAGACACGAGGCATGAGCAGGGGGTGGGGGGAACAGGGGAGACACGTGGGCATGAGCGGGGGGTGGGGGGAACAGAGCACACATGGGGCATGAGCAGGGAGTGAGGGGAACAGGGGAGACAAGGGGCATGAGCGGGTGGTGGGGGAAAAGGAGGGAGACAAAGGGCATGAGCAGGGGGTGGGGGGAACAAGAGAAAGACATGGGCCATGAGCGAAGGGTGGGGGGGAACAGTAGGGAGACACAGGGCATGAGCGGGGGTGGAGGGGAACAGGGGAGACACATGGGCATGAGCAGGGGGGAACAGGGCAAACACGGGGCATGAGCATGGAGTGGGGGGAACAAGAGAGAGACACGGGCCATGAGTGGGGGGTGGAGGGGAACAGGGGAGACACGTGGGAATGAGCAGGGGTGGGGGGAACAGGGGAGACAAGTGGGCATGAGCGGGGGTGGAGGAGAACAGGGGAGACACGTGGACATGAGCGGGGGGTGGGGGTAACAGGGCACACACGGGGCATGAGCAGGGGGTGGTGGAACAGGGCACACACGGGGCATGAGCAGGGGGTGGGGGGAACAGGGGAGACACGGGGATGAGCGGGGGTGGTGGGAACAGGGGAGACACATGGGCATGTGCGGGGGGTGGGGGGAAACAGGGGAGACACGTGGGCATGAGCGGGGGTTGGAGGGGAAAAGGAGGGAGACACAGGGCATGAGCTGGGTTGGGGGTTAACAGGGGAGACACGTGCGCATGAGTGGGGGGTGGGGGGAACGGAGGTAGACACGGGGCATGAGCGGGGGGTGGGGGGAACAGGGCACACACAGGGCATGAGCGGGGGGAGAGGGGAACAGGGCACACACGGGCATGAGCGGCGGGTGGGAGAACAGGGGAGACAAGGGGCATGAGCGGGGGGTGGGGGAAAAGGAGGGAGACACAGGGCATGAGCAGGGGGTGGGGGGAACAAGAGAGAGACACGGGCCATGAGCAGGCGGTAGGGGGAACAGTAGGGAGACACAGGGCATGAGTGGTGATGGGGAGAACAAAAAAACACATGGGCATGAGCGGGGGGTAGGGGGGAACAGGGAAGACACGTGGGCATGAACGGTAGTTGGAGGGGAAAAGGAGGGAGACACGGGGCATGAGCTGGGGTTGGGGGTTAACAGGGGAGACACGTGGGCATGAGCGGGGGTGGGGGGAACGGAGGTAGACACGGGGCATGAGCAGAGGGTGGGGGAACAGGGCACACACAGGGCATGAGCGGGGGGTGGGGGAACAGGGCACACACAGGGCATGAGCAGGGGGTGGGGGGAACAGGGGAGACACAGGGCGGGGGCTAACACATGGGAGACAAGGGGCATGATCGGGGGGTGGAGGGTAACACAAGGGAGACACGGGGCATGAACGGGGGGTGGGGGGAACAGGGGAGACACGGGGCATGAGCGGCGGGTGGGGGGGATGGAGGGGGAAACGGGGCATGAGTGGGTGGTGGGGTGGAACAGGGGAGACACGGGGCATGAGCAGGGGGGTGGGGGAACAGGGAAAACACGGGTCATGAGTGGGTGGTGGGTTGGAACAGGGCACACACGGGGCATGAGTGGGGGTTGGGGTAGAACAGGGCATACACGGGGCATGAGCAGGGGGTTGGGGGAACAGGGCACACACAGGGCATGAGCGGGGGTGGGGGAACAGGGCACACACGGAGCATGAGCAGGGGGTGGGGGGAACAGGGGAGACACAGGGCGGGGGCTAACATAAGGGAGACACGGGGCATGAGCGGGGGGTGGAGGGTAACACAAGGGAGACACGGGCATGAGCGGGGAGTGGGGGGAACAGGGGAGACACGGGGCATGAGCGGGGGTGTGGGGGAACAGGGAAAACACGGGGCATGAGTGGGGGGTAGGGGGGAACGGGAGGCAGACACGGGTCATGAGTGGGGGGTGGGGGGGCAACAGGGCACACACGGGGCATGAGTGGGGGTTGGGGTAGAACAGGGCACACACGGGGCATGAGCAGAGGATGGGGGGAAACAGGGGAGACACAGAGCATGAGCGGGGGTGGGGGGGACACGAGGGAGACACGGGGCATGAGCGGCGGGGGGTGGGGGGTACAGGAGGGAGACACAGGGCATAAGCGGGGGTTCAGAGGAAACGGAAGGGAGACATGAGGCATGAGTGGGGTGGGGGGAACAGGGGAGACACGGGGCATGAGCGGGGGTGGGGGGGACACAAGGGAGACAAGGGGCATGATTGGGGGGTGGGGGGAACAGGGCTGACATGGGGCATGAGCGGGGGGTGGGGGGAAAGGAGGGAGACACGGGGCATGAGCAGGGGATGGGGGAACAAGAGAGAGACACGGCCCATGAGCGGGGGGTGGGGGGAACAGTAGGGAGACACGGGGCATGAGCAGGTGGTGGGGGGAAAAGGTGAGACACATGGGCATGAGCGAGGGGTGGGGGGATTATGGGAGACACATGGGCATGAGCGAGGGGTGGGAGAACAGGGGAGACACGTGGGCATGAGCGGGGGGAGGGGGGAAAAGGAGGGAGACACAGGGCATGAGCAGGGAGTGGGGGGGGCAAGAGAGAGACACGGGCCATGAGCGGGGGATAGAGGGGAACAGGGGAGACACGTGGGAATGAGCGGGGGTGGGGGGAACAGGGGAGACAAGTGGGCATGAGCGGGGGAGGAGGGGAACAGGGGAGACACGTGGGCATGAGCGGGGGGTGGGGGGTAACAGGGCACACACGGGGCATGAGCAGGGGTTGGGGGAGAACAGGACACACACGGGGCATGAGCAGGGGGTGGGGGGGAAAGGGAGACACGGGGCATGAGTGGGGGTGGGGGGTAACACGAGGGAGACACGAAGCATGAGTGGGGGGTGGGGGGCAACAGGGGAGACACGGGCATGAGCAGTGGGTGGGGGAACAGGGGAGACAAGGGGCATGAGTGGGGGATGGGGGGAAAAGGAGGGAGACACAGGGCATGAGCAGGGGATGGGGGAACAAGAGAGAGACACGGGCCATGAGCAGGGGGTGGGGGGAACAGTAGGGAGACACAGGGCATGAGCGGGGGGTAGAGGGGAACAGGGGAGACAAGTGGGCATGAGCGGGGGTGGGGGGGAACAGGGGAGACACATGGGCATGAGCAGGGGGTGGGGGGTGTTAGGCGGAAACCTGTGCAGCTCCCTCTGGGACCACTGCAAAAGATTTAGGACTACAGGTGTTGCGATGAACCCACTTGGTAGCAGTCTGTACCACACAGATTCAATTGGTAGCTGTGGCTGAGCAGTCAGTTGGTCAGTATAGGGAGTATACAAGATAGGGTAATTCTTCGCAGCAAAACGAGTAAACACGCAACCAGGCTTTAGTATAAAGATAGTAAGTTATTTATTAATAACAGAACGTCTACGAAAAATACTAAAGTGAACCACGGCAAACAAATCAAAATACAATTACTCTGCAGAATGGAATAAAGCTCAATCCCCGAAAACACAATATCGACAACTCTAGGTTCTACGGCACCACTTATTTTCAGACAGAGGTGCATACCTCAACCCAGATGACACTCGAATATTTAGTGAGGAAGGGAGAGAAGAGATAGGCAGGTAATGAAGTCAACACGGTTCGTACTGAAGCGGGTAAAAAATGCAAGGCAAGAAGGCATTAATCACACTAGATCATACAGTTCGGCGGCCAGGCCCACTCGGTGAGAGGCAAGGCACGATGTCCTGGAAAGTCTCTACGGATGATGCGTTCAAGTCTTAGTTAGCAATTTGGTTAGCGACAGGTTGAACCAGTTCAGAACAAAGAGTGAATAAAGCTTGGAGGCAACCCAACGGAACGGAGAGGAATCAGATACCTCACACGAACCGATCGAAAAGGGAAGCCAGGCGGTTACGGTACCTTGTTGTGGAAGACAGCTCCGGCGGGGGCAGTTGTTCCTGGTGGTGGAAGCACGACGGGTCTTGGCCAAGAGAAGAGATGCTCTCGTCGTCGAAGAGAAGATGTCCAGTGCACCACCAGGGAAGAAACCAGCCGCGGAGTGCTTCGTCACAAGGCACCACCTTTCGATCACGATGCAGGAGTAGTGGCTATCCGGTTGCCGGGTGCTCTGCACGGGCAATTCGACCACTGCGTCCTGGGCGATCAAAAAGCACAAAGAAGAAGACTGGTTGTTCCCACCAGCCAGGGAAAGAGACTCTCCGGCAGGGAGATCTCTTCTGTCGTCGGGAGATTGTGAGACGATTCCGCAGGGCTCCACCGGAGGTGTCGTCGTGCAGGTCGGCTCAGCGTTACCCTCGTCGGATTCTTTAGGTCCAGTGGCGACGTTCTGAAGATCCAGTCCCAAAAGCCCTGCTTTTATGCAGACGTCCCCCATTCATTCAGCCTAGCTTGTCAATCAACGCATGCTAAGTGGTGAGCGGGAAGGCTCACCACCTGGGCCAATCACTCCAGAGTGCGACCTGAGTTGGCAAGGCAACTCGGTCCAGGGTGTCTAAACCCCCTCCCACACCCCTGAGGTAACCCAGACAGAATGGCACCACTTTGGAGGGTCTCTGTCCAGAGGCCCGCCAAAAGTGGAACAAAGGGCTCAACCTTTGGTTTAGGAGTCACAGAGACAAACACAGACGCCATTTTACAACCCGAGTTCTGGCAGAAAATACCACTCGATAGACTTATTTAAGATAAGTAGATCGGTGGTACGTTGGAGATTAACGAAAAACAGTATCAATCTTCAACAATGGGACGGATCCCATAGGGTTATGCTCGGGGTCGAACATAACAAGTAGTTTCCACTGCCACCAGCCAAAACTCGACGAGGAGGGACGGGACAGTGCCCCGTCGAGTAACAGATCCAGGAGTAATCGAATTACCCCTACTAGCACGTCCACAATAAGATGGTTGGTACTAGTTCTGTTAGCAAATTTAGGTCTAGTAAAGCCAATGGTGACTTTACATGCCCGGGGAGACGGTAGTCAGTCCCCGGGTATGGAGTCTATGGTGGGGGGACCTGCTAGGGCGCCCCCGTGTCACGACACGTAGGGTGCAGAGTGACACACATAGAAAAACTTATGAGACCCTATGGAGTAAAAGACCCCATAGCCCATCGAACACATTGACATTTCAAAGGAATTACACACATACATGTCCAAGAGTGAGAGGAAAAGGGTCACACTCTTGGCAGGATGGAAAAAACAAACTCCAGAAATCCAGCAAAGCTGCTGGGGGACTCACTAGGTTAGGAAATTCAGCCTAAACAGAGAATTCTCCCTAACACTCGCCCCCCCCCAGACTAAGGGACAGGAGGATTTAATCCACTCCTGGATGAATCTCATACCTCTAGTCGATGATATACATCCTAGAGAGACCATCAGCATTTTGGTGGTGACACCCTGACCTGTGCTCAATGGTGAAATCGAACCCTTGCAGGCAGATCGACCATCTCAGTAGTTTTGGGTTTTCCCCTTTCATTTGCATTAACCATCTCAAGGGTTGGTGGTCAGTCTGAATAACAAAAGTAGAACCATACAAGTACGGCCTAAACTTCTTCAGAGCCCACACGATAGCAAAGCATTCTCTTTCGATTGTTGCCCACCTTGTTTCAGGATCCTTCAGCTTGCGGCTGATGTAGCAAACGGGGTGCTCCCTACCTTTCCCATCCAGTTGACTGAGTACGGCACCTATCCCTACATTGGAAGCGTCTGTCTGCACAATGAAGTGTTGGCGGTAATCAGGAGCTCTGAGTACTGGGGCTTGGCAAAGAGCCTTTTTCAGGTTTTCAAAAGCCTGATTGCACTCCTTGCTCCATTTAACCTTTTTAGGGAATTTGGGCGAGGAGATGACATTCAGTGGAGAAGCTATGGTCCCATAGTTCTCTATGAAATTCCTGTAATACCCGGTGAGGCCTAGGAAGGCTCTCACCTGAGTCTGAGTAGTCGGTGTTGTCCAATTTTGCACAGCTTCAATCTTACTGAGCAAAGGCCTTATTTCTCCACCGCCTACCTCATGCCCAAGGTAGACTACCTTACTCTGTCCAATTTGGCATTTACTCGCCTTTATGGTCAGATTGGCTCGTCCAAGAGCCTGCAAAACATCTCTCAGGTGGGTTACATGTTCGTCCCAGGAATTGCTGAACACTGCTATGTCATCCAAGTATGCCATGCAGAAGTCCTCCATCCCGGTTAGAACCTGGTTTACCATCCGTTGAAACGTAGCAGGTGCATTTTTTAGTCCGAAAGGCATTACCGTAAACTGGTATAAACCAACGGGGGTAGAAAATGCAGTTTTCTCCTTGGCATGGTCGGTCAGGGCTATTTGCCAATAGCCTGACGTCAAGTCAAATGTGCTGAGGAACTTGGCGGCGCCAAGTTTATCCACCAACTCATCTGTTCTTGGCAAAGGGTGGGCATCAGTCGTGGTGACTGCGTTAAGAGCTCTATAATCCACGCAGAATCTAAGTTCTTTAGATCCGGCCTTTGGTACTAACACAACTGGGCTAGACCATGGACTAGTAGAGGGCTCTATTACCCCGAGATCAAGCATCTTGCTGACCTCGCCTTTGATGTGGGTTCTTACGTTTTCTGACATGCGATATCCTCTGCTTTTGACAGTCAGACAGTCACCAGTGAGTATCTCGTGCTGGCCCCAAGGGGTCAAGCCTGGTGAGAGCGAGAACAGAGAGGCAAACTGATTCAACATAGACTTGCACTCTTCTTGTTGCTCGGGTGTCAGATTGGAGGAGAGATTTACTCCTTCAATTTTTTCATCTAAAGATAACCCTCTGAGGAGATCCGGAAGAGCTTCACTCTCTTCTTCTTCCTCGGCCGATGCTAGAAGCAACGCTCCTACATCAGGTCGTGAGACATACGCTTTAAGTCGGTTGGTGTGAAAGACTGTCGGAGCCTCCTTGGGGTTGCCCAAGTCCACCAGATAGTTAACCTCACCGAGCTTACCCACTACTCGGTAGGGTCCCATCCATTTATCTTGCAAGGCCCTCTGCCTTGTGGGGATCATAACAAGAACAAGCTGGTTTTGAGCGAACTCAACCATGTTAGCCTTTTGATCGTGCCAGTGCTTGACCAATGCTTGTCCAGCTTTCAAGTTATCGCTTGCTTCTGTCATCAGGTGCGACATTCTCCTCCGGAGACCTATCACGTAGTCAGTCACTCTGACTGGCTTGGGGGAAGGAGCACTCTCCAACCCCTCCTTAATCAGGGCCAATGGACCTCCGACGGGATGACCATAGAGCAGTTCGAAGGGAGAGTAGCCTACTCCCTCCTGAGGGACTTCTCTATAAGCAAAAAGAAGGCATGGCAATAGAAGGTCCCACTTACGTTTAAGGGGTTCTTCTAGAGCACCTATCATGCTCTTCATGGTTCGGTTGAACCGTTCTACCAACCCATTGGTTTGTGGGTGGTAAGCCGTTGAGAACTTGTAAGTTACCCCGCAGGTTTTCCACATGGCTTTCATGTAGTGGGACATAAAATTTGACCCCCTGTCAGAGATAACTTCCTTAGGAAATCCGACCCTAGTAAAAATACCAAGGAGGGCCTTGGCCACAGCCGGAGCTGTAACAGTCCTCATAGGAATTGCCTCAGGATACCTAGTAGCATGGTCTACTACAACAAGTATAAACCTGTTGCCTGAGGAGGTTGGAGGATCAAGGGGACCAACGATATCAATCCCTACTCTCTCAAATGGGACTCCCACAACGGGAAGAGGCACTAACGGTGCCACATTCTTGGACCCAACCTTACCAGAGATCTGGCAGGTATGGCAGCTTCTGCAGTGTTTTTCTACTTCGGCCCCCATCTTTGGCCAATAGAAGTAGAGCGAGAGCCTTTCCTTAGTCTTCTTGAAACTCAAGTGACCAGCCAAAGGAATCTCGTGGGCTAACTGCAAGAACTGTGGTCTGTTCTCTTGGGGTACTACAAGGCGTTTGTAGTCTCCAGGTGCAGACTCGGTCGGTTCACTATAGAAGAGGCCATCTTCCCAGTGCAACCTATGTTTCCCAGGCTCTTGCCCTTCAGCCTGAGTTTCTGCCTGACGGCGAAGACCTTCCAGAGTTGGACATTCTTTCTGTCCCTTACTGAAGTCTGCCCTGCTGGGTCCACCTTCTGCTAGTAACGACTGCAGCTCAGGATGGTCAACAGGATCCAGATCTCCAATGAGTTCCTGGCCTTCCATTAGCTCTTCTTCAGAGTCTAATTCTACCATACAGGGTTGTACTTCCCCCTCAGCCTCAGCTGGAGGTGGAGTTACGGGTGTGACGTTGGACAACCGCGGGGAAGTCCGTGTCGGCTGCATCGGAATGTGGGCTGTTGGTTTCGGTTTAGAAGTTTTAGGTTTCCCTTTTACTTCTGTGTTCCTAGAGACAGCGGCCGCCATTTCCAATGGAGCAGGAGTGATTTCTCTCTTCATCATCTCCCCGAGAGTACCGCGCAGGGTCCTCTCTCTTGCAGGTCTGGTTAGCTCCTGTAACCGTTTACTAGGAGGTCTGGGAGTATGCAATACAACTCCGAGAGTTTTCAAATCATTACCCAACAGTACGCGTCCTGGTACCTCACTCTGTATGCTGACAGGTATCTTTACAGTCATGTCGTTACACTGGATGAGAACTGGTAATTGGGGAAGCATCTGCACAGGCCCTCCAGCTAACTTGGTGAGGCATTTGGGTGCCTTAGCAACATCCTCAGCCTGAAAAAACGATTTATCCACCACAGTTATGCTGGCCCCAGTGTCCCTAATGGCAGGCGTCTCCTGACCATTCACCTGGACACTGTCCTTATAATACTCTTTAGTATTATCGGGGATAGAATTATAGACATCTAAATTCTGTTGTTCCCACAACCCCAGAGATACTAAAGAAACGCTGGCTGAGACTCCAATGGATTCGTCAGCTAGCAGTAGAAAGTTTCCACTTGCCATTTGGACTTCCTCCTCTGGAGCGAAGGCTAAGGAGACAAGCTGGACCCCTGAAGGTTTACCCTTACATCTGGGATCTCCTTTCACGTGATCAGTCGAGCCACAAACAAAGCATTTCCCGAATGCTTTCTGGAATGGTGGCTTGTTCTGACCTCCTTCCGGTTTGGCACCAGAAGACACACTATTCTGCTGTGGTTTTCCCGGTGGCTTACCCTTCTGGTTTTGTTTGGGGCCCTCTTTGGAATGTGAGTTATTCGAATTCTCCTTTGAGTCTTTTTTAGGCTGTTTTCCCTCATCCTTTTTCTGAGTTGCCCCAGAATCCTTGTGAGTAGCCCTGTTGGCAACCCACAAGTCAGCAGCCTTAGCTAGAGCCCTGGAATCTAATTCCTTCGAATCAGCCAAGTGCTGTCTGAGCTCAGGAGAACAGGCATCATAAATTGACTCCAACATAAAAAGATTTTGCATACCCTCGTAAGTGTTAACTTTGTAACCCTTAATCCATCCCTCTAAGTTTTTCAACCCTTCACTCACCCAGGTAGCCCAAGGGGTACCATCATGCTTTTTGAGGGTTCTAAACCTCCTAAGATACTGGGAAGGGGTCTTCCCGAATCTAGCTATCAAAGCTAGTTTCACACTTTCGTAATCCGTCTTATCCACCTCCCCCAATTCCATTACCACATCAGTCGCAACAGGAGGAAGCCTAGAGAACAACCAGGGAAGCAACGCGTTCCCGGTGATGTCCTGGAGCCCATGATTGTATTCAAACAGTTTCAACCAATCCAACACATCCAATCTCGGTTCGTACATACCCACTAATTCCTTCGGCATCCGGGGTCTTTTGGGACTGGAGCTCCTAGAGGAACCAGAGGAGAGAGAAGCATTTTCCATAGACAACTTTTTCATTTGTAACTCATGATTAAGCTCTATTTCCCTGAGTCTTAACTCAGCTTGTTTCTGCTCAGCCTGGGCATTCATTCGTCTGAACTCGAGCTCTTGGTTTCGTTCAGATTGAGCCAAGAACCGTTTATATTCTAATTCGAGCTTCATTTTTTCAAGTTCAAAATAAGCAGGATTACTTGTGGGACCTAGTATGGGCCCCGTAGGCACAGTTGGTAAGGCAGGTAGAGGAACGGGGGAGACAGTTTCGTTAGCCTCGCCGTCCTCGTCATCCTCTTCATCGCTATCATCAGAATTACGATTCAGATCAACACCATTACTGTTATCTACAGTTGCTGGAGAGTTTGGTTCCTCTGAACCAGTACCCAGACTTTGGTTCGCCAGCAATCTCTCTATCAGTTCTAACTTCTTGCCTTTTACAGGAAGATTCTCTTGTCTACAGAGAGCTCGCAGACTCTCAGTATTTTTATCCGACAAAGACTCTTGGCTGTAAATTTCCATCGTAGACATGTTTTTTGAAAGTTGCTTTTGTAAAGTTTTGTGGTTAGTCGTCCTACAGCGTCGAAAAACACTCTAAACTGTATACTCGATACTAATCCCACCGCTGTACACCAGTGTTAGGCGGAAACCTGTGCAGCTCCCTCTGGGACCACTGCAAAAGATTTAGGACTACAGGTGTTGCGATGAACCCACTTGGTAGCAGTCTGTACCACACAGATTCAATTGGTAGCTGTGGCCTAGCAGTCAGACTTCTCTCAAGAAAAGTTGGTCAGTATAGGGAGTATACAAGATAGGGTAATTCTTCGCAGCAAAACGAGTAAACACGCAACCAGGCTTTAGTATAAAGATAGTAAGTTATTTATTAATAACAGAACGTCTACGAAAAATACTAAAGTGAACCACGGCAAACAAATCAAAATACAATTACTCTGCAGAATGGAATAAAGCTCAATCCCCGAAAACACAATATCGACAACTCTAGGTTCTACGGCACCACTTATTTTCAGACAGAGGTGTATACCTCAACCCAGATGACACTCGAATATTTAGTGAGGAAGGGAGAGAAGAGATAGGCAGGTAATGAAGTCAACACGGTTCGTACTGAAGCGGGTAAAAAATGCAAGGCAAGAAGGCATTAATCACACTAGATCATACAGTTCGGCGGCCAGGCCCACTCGGTGAGAGGCAAGGCACGATGTCCTGGAAAGTCTCTACGGATGATGCGTTCAAGTCTTAGTTAGCAATTTGGTTAGCGACAGGTTGAACCAGTTCAGAACAAAGAGTGAATAAAGCTTGGAGGCAACCCAACGGAACGGAGAGGAATCAGATACCTCACACGAACCGATCGAAAAGGGAAGCCAGGCAGTTACGGTACCTTGTTGTGGAAGACAGCTCCGGCGGGGGCAGTTGTTCCTGGTGGTGGATGCACGACGGGTCTTGGCCAAGAGAAGAGATGCTCTCGTCGTCGAAGAGAAGATGTCCGGTGCACCACCAGGGAAGAAACCAGCCGCGGAGTGCTTCGTCACAAGGCACCACCTTTCGATCACGATGCAGGAGTAGTGGCTATCCGGTTGCCGGGTGCTCTGCACGGGCAATTCGACCACTGCGTCCTGGGCGATCAAAAAGCACAAAGAAGAAGACTGGTTGTTCCCACCAGCCAGGGAAAGAGACTCTCCGGCAGGGAGATCTCTTCTGTCGTCGGGAGATTGTGAGACGATTCCGCAGGGCTCCACCGGAGGTGTCGTCGTGCAGGTCGGCTCAGCGTTACCCTCGTCGGATTCTTTAGGTCCAGTGGCGACGTTCTGAAGATCCAGTCCCAAAAGCCCTGCTTTTATGCAGACGTCCCCCATTCATTCAGCCTAGCTTGTCAATCAACGCATGCTAAGTGGTGAGCGGGAAGGCTCACCACCTGGGCCAATCACTCCAGAGTGCGACCTGAGTTGGCAAGGCAACTCGGTCCAGGGTGTCTAAACCCCCTCCCACACCCCTGAGGTAACCCAGACAGAATGGCACCACTTTGGAGGGTCTCTGTCCAGAGGCCCGCCAAAAGTGGAACAAAGGGCTCAACCTTTGGTTTAGGAGTCACAGAGACAAACACAGACGCCATTTTACAACCCGAGTTCTGGCAGAAAATACCACTCGATAGACTTATTTAAGATAAGTAGATCGGTGGTACGTTGGAGATTAACGAAAAACAGTATCAATCTTCAACAATGGGACGGATCCCATAGGGTTATGCTCGGGGTCGAACATAACAAGTAGTTTCCACTGCCACCAGCCAAAACTCGACGAGGAGGGACGGGACAGTGCCCCCTCGAGTAACAGATCCAGGAGTAATCGAATTACCCCTACTAGCACGTCCACAATAAGATGGTTGGTACTAGTTCTGTTAGCAAATTTAGGTCTAGTAAAGCCAATGGTGACTTTACATGCCCGGGGAGACGGTAGTCAGTCCCCGGGTATGGAGTCTATGGTGGGGGGACCTGCTAGGGCGCCCCCGTGTCACGACACGTAGGGTGCAGAGTGACACACATAGAAAAACTTATGAGACCCTATGGAGTAAAAGACCCCATAGCCCATCGAACACATTGACATTTCAAAGGAATTACACACATACATGTCCAAGAGTGAGAGGAAAAGGGTCACACTCTTGGCAGGATGGAAAAAACAAACTCCAGAAATCCAGCAAAGCTGCTGGGGGACTCACTAGGTTAGGAAATTCAGCCTAAACAGAGAATTCTCCCTAACAGGGGGGAACAGGGGAGACACGTGGGCATGAGCGGGGGGTGGGGGGGAACAGGGGAGACACGTGGGCATGAGCAGGGGTTGGAGGGGAAAAGGAGGGAGACACGGGGCATGAGCGGGGGGTGGGGGGAACAGGGGAGACACGTGGGCATGAGCGGGGGTGGGGGGGAACGGAGGTAGACACGGGGCATGAGTGGGGGGTGGGGGGAACAGGGCACACACAGGGCATGAGCGGGGGGTGGGGGGAACAGGGGAGACACGTGGGCATGAGCAGGGGTTGGAGGGGAAAAGGAGAGAGACACGGGGCATGAGCGGGGGGTGGGGGGAACAGGGGAGACACGTGGGCATAAGCGGGGGTGGGGGGTAACGGAGGTAGACACGGGGCATTAGTGGGGGGTGTGGGGAACAGGGCACACACAGGGCATGAGCGGGGGGTGGGGGGAACAGGGCACATACGGGGCATGAGCAGGGTGTGGGGGGAACAGAGGAGACACAGGGCGGGGGCTAACACATGGGAGACACGGGGCATGAGCGGGGGGTGGAGGGTAACACAAGGGAGACACGGGGCATGAGCGGGGGGTGGGGGGAACAGGGGAGACACGGGGCATGAGCAGCGGGTGGGGGGGAAAAGGAGGTGGACACGGGGCATGAGCGGGGGGTGGGGTGGGGTGGAGCAGGGGAGACACGGGGCATGAGCGGGGGCTGGGGGGAACAGGGAAAACACGGGGCATGAGTGGGGGGTGGGGGGAACAGGGGAGACACAGAGCATGAGCGGCGGATGGGGGAAAAAGAGGGAGACACGGGGCATGAGCCGGGGGGTGGGGGGGAACAGACAGGAGGCATGAGCGGGGGGTGGGGGGTACAGGAGGGAGACACAGGGCATAAGCAGGGGTTCAGAGGGAACGGAAGGGAGACACGAGGCATGAGCGGGGTGGGGGGAACAAGGGAGACACGGGGCATGAGCGGGGGTGGGGGGGAACACAATGGAGACACGGGGCATGAGTGGGGAGTGGAGGGAACTGGGCAGACACGGGGCATGAGCGGGGGGTGGGGGGAAAGGAGGGAGACACGGGGAATGAGCAGGGGGTGGGGGGAACAAGAGAGAGACACGGGCCATGAGCGGGGGGTGGGGGGAACAGTAGGGAGACACGGGGCATGAGCGGGTGGTGGGGGGAACAGGGGAGACACATGGGCATGAGCGAGGGGTGGGGGGGAACAGGGGAGACACGTGGGCATGAGCGGGGGGGAATAGGGCACACACGGGGCATGAGCAGGGGGTGGGGGAACAGGGGAGACAAGGGGCATTGAGCTGGGGGTGGGGGGAAAAGGAGGGAGACACAGGGCGTGAGCAGGGGGTGGGGGGAACAAGTGAGAGACACGGCCCATGAGCGGGGGGTGGGGGGAACAGTAGGGAGACACGGGGCATGAGCAGGTGGTGGGGGGAAAAGGTGAGACACATGGGCATGAGCGAGGGGTGGGGGGATTATGGGAGACACATGGGCATGAGCGAGGGGTGGGGGAACAGGGGAGACACGTGGGCATGAGCGGGGGGTGGGGGTAAAAGGAGGGAGACACAGGGCATGAGCAGGGAGTGGGGGGGCAAGAGAGAGACACGGGCCATGAGCGGGGGATAGAGGGGAACAGGGGAGACACGTGGGAATGAGCGGGGGTGGGGGGAACAGGGGAGACAAGTGGGCATGAGCGGGGGTGGAGGGGAACAGGGGAGACACGTGGGCATGAGCGGGGGGTGGGGGGTAACAGGGCACACACGGGGCATGAGCAGGGGTTGGGGGGAGAACAGGACACACACGGGGCATGAGCAGGGGGTGGGGGGGGAAAGGGAGACACGGGGCATGAGTGGGGGTGGGGGGTAACACGAGGGAGACACGAAGCATGAGTGGGGGGTGGGGGGCAACAGGGGAGACACGGGCATGAGCAGTGGGTGGGGGAACAGGGGAGACAAGGGGCATGAGCGGGGGATGGGGGGAAAAGGAGGGAGACACAGGGCATGAGCAGGGGATGGGGGAACAAGAGAGAGACACGGGCCATGAGCAGGGGGTGGGGGGAACAGTAGGGAGACACAGGGCATGAGCGGGGGGTAGAGGGGAACAGGGGAGACAAGTGGGCATGAGCGGGGGTGGGGGGGAACAGGGGAGACACATGGGCATGAGCGGGGGGTGGGGGGGAACAGGGGAGACACGTGGGCATGAGCGGGGGGTGGGGGGGAACAGGGGAGACACGTGGGCATGAGCAGGGGTTGGAGGGGAAAAGGAGGGAGACACGGGGCATGAGCGGGGGGTGGGGGGAACAGGGGAGACACGTGGGCATGAGCGGGGGTGGGGGGGAACGGAGGTAGACACGGGGCATGAGTGGGGGGTGGGGGGAACAGGGCACACAAAGGGCATGAGCGGGGGGTGGGGGGAACAGGGGAGACACGTGGGCATGAGCAGGGGTTGGAGGGGAAAAGGAGAGAGACACGGGGCATGAGTGGGGGGTGGGGGGAACAGGGGAGACACGAGGGCATAAGCGGGGGTGGGGGTGAACGGAGGTAGACACGGGGCATGAGTGGGGGGTGGGGGGAACAGGGCACACACAGGGCATGAGCGGGGGGTGGGGGGAACAGGGCACATACGGGGCATGAGCAGGGGGTGGGGGGAACAGAGGAGACACAGGGCGGGGGCTAACACATGGGAGACACGGGGCATGAGCGGGGGGTGGAGGGTAACACAAGGGAGACACGGGGCATGAGCGGGGGGTGGGGGGAACAGGGTAGACACGGGGCATGAGCAGCGGGTGGGGGGGAAAAGGAGGTGGACACGGGGCATGAGCGGGGGGTGGGGTGGGATGGAGCAGGGGAGACACGGGGCATGAGCGGGGGCTGGGGGGAACAGGGAAAACACGGGGCATGAGTGGGGGGTGGGGGGAACAGGAGGCAGACACGGGTCATGAGTGGGGGGTGGGGGGAACAGGGCACACACGGGGCATGAGTGGTGGTTGGGGCAGAACAGAGCACACACGGGGCATGAGCAGGGGGTGGGGG
This sequence comes from Ambystoma mexicanum, assembly GCF_040938575.1. Taxonomy (NCBI): domain Eukaryota; kingdom Metazoa; phylum Chordata; class Amphibia; order Caudata; family Ambystomatidae; genus Ambystoma; species Ambystoma mexicanum. The sequence continues at coordinate 889,187,693 of NC_090937.1, read as the reverse complement.
AACAGGGGAGACACAGAGCATGAGCGGCGGATGGGGGGGAAAAAGAGGGAGACACGGGGCATGAGCCAGGGGGTGGGGGGGAACAGACAGGAGGCATAAGCGGGGGGTGGGGGGTACAGGAGGGAGACACAGGGCATAAGCGGGGGTTCAGAGGGAACGGAAGGGAGACACGAGGCATGAGCGGGGTGGGGGGAACAAGGGAGACACGGGGCATGAGCGGGGGTGGGGGGGAACACAATGGAGACACGGGGCATGAGTGGGGAGTGGAGGGAACTGGGCAGACACGGGGCATGAGCGGGGGGTGGGGGGAAAGGAGGGAGACACGGGGAATGAGCAGGGGGTGGGGGGAACAAGAGAGAGACACGGGCCATGAGCGGGGGGGGGGAACAGTAGGGAGACACGGGGCATGAGCGGGTGGTGGGGGGAACAGGGGAGACACATGGGCATGAGCGAGGGGTGGGGGGGAACAGGGGAGACACGTGGGCATGAGCGGGGGGGAATAGGGCACACACGGGGCATGAGCAGGGGGTGGGGAAACAGGGGAGACAAGGGGCATTGAGCTGGGTGTGGGGGGAAAAGGAGGGAGACACAGGGTGTGAGCAGGGGGTGGGGGGAACAAGAGAGAGACACGGGCCATGAGCGGGTGGTGGGGGGAACATTAGGGAGACACAGGGCATGAGCGGGGGTGGAGGGGAACAGGGGAGATACGTGGGAATGAGAGGGGGTGGGGGGGAACAGAGGAGACACCTGGGCATGAGCGGGGGGTGGGGCGGAAAAGGGGAGACACGTGGGCATGAGCGGGGGTTGGAGGGGAAAAGGATGGAGACACAAGGCATGAGCAGGGGGTGGGAGGAACAGGGGAGACACGTGGGCATGAGCGGGGGGTGGGGGGAACAGAGCACACATGGGGCATGAACAGGGAGTGAGGGGAACAGGGGAGACAAGGGGCATGAGCGGGGGTTGGGGGGAAAAGGAGGGAGACACGGGGCATGAGCAGGTGGTGGGGGGAACAGGGGAGACACATGGGCATGAGCGAGGGGTGGGGGGGAACAGGGGAGACACGTGGGCATGAGCGGGGGGGAAACAGGGCACACACGGGGCATGAGCAGGGGGTGGGGGACCAGGGGAGACAAGGGGCATTGAGCTGGGGGTGGGGGGAAAAGGAGGGAGACACAGGGCATGAGCAGGGGGTGGGGGGAACAAGAGAGAGACATGGGCCATGAGCGGGTGGTGGGGGGAACAGTAGGGAGACACAGGGCATGAGCGGGGGTGGAGGGGAACAGGGGAGACACGTGGGAATGAGCAGTGGTGGGGGGCAACAGGGGAGACACGTGGGCATTTGCTGGAAGCTGGGCGGAACAGGGGAGACAAGTGGGCATGAGCGGGGATGGGGGGAACAGGGCACACATGGGGCACGAGCGGGGGGTGGGGGGAACAGGCCACACACGGGGTATGAGCAGGGGGTTGGGGGAACAGGGGAGACACGGTGCATGAGCGGCAGTGAGGGGTAACACGAGGGAGACACAAAGAATGAGCAGGGGGTGGGGGAACAGGGGAGACACGGGGCATGAGCGGCGGGTGGGAGAACAGGGGAGACAAGGGGCATGAGCGGGGGTGGAGGGAAAAAGGAGGGAGACACGAAGCATGAGCGGGGGGTGGGGGGGAACAGGGGAGACACGGGGCATGAGCGGCGGATGGGGGAACAGGGGAGACAAGGGGCATGAGCGGGGGGTTAGGGGAAAAGGAGGGAGACACAGGGCATGAGCAGGGGCTGGGGGGAACAAGAGAGAGACATGGGCCATGAGCAGGGGGTGGGGGGGAACAGGAGGGAGGCACAGGGCATGAGCGGGGGGTGGAGGGGAACAGGGGAGACACGTGGGCATGAGCGGGGGTGTGGGGGAACAGGGGAGACACGTGGGCATGAGCAGGGGGTGGGGGGAACAGGGGAGACACGTGGGCATGAGCAGAAGTGGGGGAACAGGGGAGACATGTGGGCATGAGCAGTGGTTGGAGGGGAAAAGGAGGGAGACGCAGGGCATGAGCGGGGGGTTCGGGGAACAGGGGGACACGTGGGCATGAGCGGTGGGTGGGGGGAAAGGAGGTAGACATGGGGCATGAGCGGGGGGTGGGGGGGATCAGGGCACACACAGGGCATGAGCGGGGGGTGGGGGGAACAGGGCACACACGGAGCATGAGCAGGGGTTGGGGGAAACAGGGGAGACACAGGGTGGGGGTGGGGGGTAACACAATGGAGACGCGGGGCATGAGCAGGGGATGGGGGATAACACAAGGGAGACACGGGGCATGAGCGGGGGGTGAGGGGTACAGGAGGGAGACACAGGGCATAAGCGGGGTTCGGAGGGAACGGAAGGGAGACACGAGGCATGAGCGGGGTGGGGGAACAGGGGAGACACAGGGCATGAGTGGGGGTGGGGGGATCACAAGGGAGACACATGGCATGAGTGGGTGGTGGGGGGAACAGGGCAGACACGGGGCATGAGCAGGGGGTGGGGGGAAAGGAGGGAGACACGCGGCATGAGCAGGGGGTGGGGGGAACAAGAGAGAGACACGGGCCATGAGCGGGGGGTGGGGGGAACATTAGGGAGACACAGGGCATGAGCGGGGGTGGAGGGGAACAGGGGAGATACGTGGGAATGAGCGGGGGAGGGGGGAACAGCGGAGACACGTGGGCATGAGCGGGGGGCATAGGGGAAAAGGAGGGAGACGCGAGGCATGAGCAGTGGGTGGGGGGGAACAGGGGAGACACGTGGGCATGAGCGGTCGGTAGGGGGAACAGAGCACACATGGGGCATGAGCAGGGAGTGAGGGGAACAGGAGAGACAAGGGGCATGAGTGGGGGTTGGGGGGATAAGGAGGGAGACAAAGGGCATGAGCAGGGGGTGGGGGGAACAAGAGAGAGACACGGGCCATGAGCGAAGGGTGGGGGGGAACAGTAGGGAGACAAGTGGGCATGAGCGGTGATGGGGGGGAACAGGGCACACATGGGGCATGAGCGGGGGGTGGGGGGAACAGGGCACACATGGGGCATGAGCAGAAGTGGGGGAACAGGGGAGACATGTGGGCATGAGCAGTGGTTGGAGGGGAAAAGGAGGGAGACGCAGGGCATGAGCGGGGGGTTCAGGGAACAGGGGGACACGTGGGCATGAGCGGTGGGTGGGGGGAAAGGAGGTAGACATGGGGCATGAGCGGGGGGTGGGGGGGATCAGGGCACACACAGGGCATGAGCGGGGGGTGGGGGGAACAGGGCACACACGGAGCATGAGCAGGGGTTGGGGGAAACAGGGGAGACACAGGGTGGGGGTGGGGGGTAACACAATGGAGACACGGGGCATTAGCAGGGGGTGGGGGATAACACAAGGGAGACACGGGGCATGAGCAGGGGGTGAGGGGTACAGGAGGGAGACACAGGGCATAAGCGGGGGTTCGGAGGGAACGGAAGGGAGACACGAGGCATGAGCGGGGTGGGGGAACAGGGGAGACACAGGGCATGAGTGGGGGTGGGGGGATCACAAGGGAGACACCTGGCATGAGTGGGTGGTGGGGGGAACAGGGCAGACACGGGGCATGAGCAGGGGGTGGGGGGAAAGGAGGGAGACACGGGGCATGAGCAGGGGGTGGGGGGAACAAGAGAGAGACACGGGCCATGAGCGGGGGGTGGGGGGAACATTAGGGAGACACAGGGCATGAGCGGGGGTGGAGGGGAACAGGGGAGATACGTGGGAATGAGCGGGGGAGGGGGGAACAGCGGAGACACGTGGGCATAAGCGGGGGGCGTAGGGGAAAAGGAGGGAGACGCGAGGCATGAGCAGTGGGTGGGGGAACAGGGGAGACACGTGGGCATGAGCGGTCGGTAGGGGGAACAGAGCACACATGGGGCATGAGCAAGGAGTGAGGGGAACAGGGGAGACAAGGGGCATGAGTGGGGGTTGGGGGATAAGGAGGGAGACACAGGGCATGAGCAGGGGGTGGGGGGAACAAGAGAGAGACACGGGCCATGAGCGAAGGGTGGGGGGGAACAGTAGGGAGACACAGGGCATGAGCGGGGGTGGAGGGGGGCAGGGGAGACACGTGGGAATGAGCAGTGGTGGGGGGCAACAGGGGAGACACGTGGGCATGTGCTGGGGGCTGGGGGGAACAGGGGAGACAAGTGGGCATGAGCGGGGATGGGTGGGAACAGGGCACACACGGGGCATGAGCGGGGGGTGAGGGGGAACAGGGCACACACGAGGTATGAGCAGGGGGTGGGGGAACAGGGGAGACACGGGGCATGAGCGGCAGTGAGGGGTAACACGAGGGAGACACAAAGCATGAGCGGGGGTGGGGGAACAGGGCAGACACAGGGCATGAGCGGCGGGTGGGGGAACAGGGGAGACACGGGGCATGAGCGGGGGTGGAGGGGAAAAGGAGGGAGACACGAAACATGAGCGGGGGTGGGGGGAATAGGGGAGACACGGAGCATGAGCGGCGGGTGGGGGAACAGGGGAGACAAGGGGCATGAGCGGGGGGTTAGTGGAAAAGGAGGGAGACACAGGGCATGAGCAGGGGGTGGGGGGAACAAGAGAGAGACATGGGCCATGAGCAGGGGGTGGGGGGAACAGGAGGGAGGCACAGGGCATGAGCGGGGGGTGGAGGGGAACAGGGGAGACACGTGGGCATGAGCGGGGGTGTGGGGGAACAGGGGAGACACGTGGGCATGAGCAGGGGGTGGGGGGAACAGGGGAGACACGTGGGCATGAGCAGAGGTGGGGGAACAGGGGAGACATGTGGGCATGAGTGGGGGTTGAAGGGGAAGAGGAGGGAGACACAGGGCATGAGCGGGGGGTTCTGGGGAACAGGGGGACACGTGGGCATGAGCAGTGGGAGGGGGAACGGAGGCAGACATGGGGCATGAGCAGGGGTTGGGGGAAACAGGGGAGACACAGGGTGGGGGTGGGGGGTAACACAATGGAGACACGGGGCATGAGCAGGGGGTGGGGGATAACACAAAGGAGACACTGAGCATGAGCGGGGGGTGGGGGGTACAGGAGGGAGACACAGGGCATAAGCGGGTGTTCGGAGGGAACGGAAGGGAGACACGAGGCATGAGCGGGTGGGGGGAACAGGGGAGACACGGGGCATGATTGGGGGTGGGGTGGATCACAAGGGAGACACATGGCATGAGTGGATGGTGGGGGAAACAGGGCAGACACGGGGCATGAGCGGGGGGTGGGGGGAAAGGAGGGAGACACGGGGCATGAGCAGGGGGTGGGGGGAACAAGAGAGAGACACGGGCCATGAGCGGGGGGTGGGGGGAACATTAGGTAGACAAAGGCATGAGCGGGGGTGGAGGGGAACAGGGGAGATACGTGGGAATGAGCGGGGGTGTTGGGGGAACAGGGGAGACACGTGGGCATGAGCGGGGGCGTAGGGGAAAAGGAGGGAGACACAAGGCATGAGCAGGGGATGGGGGAACAGGGGAGACACGTGGGCATGAGCGGTCGGTGGGGGGAACAGAGCACACATGGGGCATGAGCAGGGAGTGAGGGGAACAGGGGAGACAAGGGGCATGAGTGGGGGTTTGGGGGAAAAGGAGGGAGACACAGGGCATGAGCAGGGGGTGGGGGGAACAAGAGAGAGACACGGGCCATGAGCGAAGTGTGGGGGGGAACATTAGGGAGACACAGGGCATGAGCGGGGTGGAGGGGAACAGGGGAGACACGTGGGAATGAGCAGTGGTGGGGGGCAACAGGGGAGACACGTGGGCATGTGCTGGGGCTGGGGGGAACAGGGGAGACAAGTGGGCATGAGCAGGGGTGGGGGGAAACAGGGCACACACGGGGCATGAGTGGGGGGTGGGGGGAACAGGGCACACACGAGGTATGAGCAGGGTGTGGGGGGAACTGGGGAGACACGGGGCATGAGCGGCAGTGAGGGGTAACACGAGGGAGACACAAAGCATGAGCAGGGGGTTGGGGAACAGGGGAGACACGGGGCATGAGCGGGGGTGGAGGGGAAAAGGAGGGAGACATGAAACATGTGCGGGGGGTAGGGGGAACAGGGGAGACACGGGGCATGAGCTGCAGGTGGGGGAACAGGGGAGACAAGGGGCATGAGCGGGGGGTTAGGGGAAAAGGAGGGAGACACAGGGCATGAGCAGGGGGTGGGGGGAACAAGAGAGAGACACGGGTCATGAGCGAAGGGTGGGGGGAACAGTAGGGAGACACAGGGCATGAGCGGGGGTGGAGGGGAACAGGGGAGACACGTGGGAATGAGCAGTGGTGGGGGGCAACAGCGGAGACACGTGGGCATGTGCTGGAAGCTGGGGGGAACAGGGGAGACAAGTGGGCATGAGCGGGGGTGGGGGGAACAGGGCACACACGGGGCATGAGCGGGGGGTGGGGGGGAACAGGGCACACACGGTGTATGAACAGGGGGTGGGGGGAACAGGGGAGACAATGGCATGAGTGGCAGTGAGGGGTAACACGAGGGAGACACAAAGAATGAGCGGGGGGTGGGGGGAACAGGGGAGACACGGGGCATGAGCGGCGGGTGGGGAAACAGGGGAGACAAGGGGCATGAGCGGTGGGTTAGGGGAAAAGGAGGGAGACACAGGGCATGAGCGGGGGGTGGAGGGGAACAGGGGAGACACGTGGGCATGAGCGGGGGTGTGGGGGAACAGGGGAGACACGTGGGCATGAGCAGGGGGTGGGGGGAACAGGGGAGACATGTGGGCATGAGCGGGGGTTGGAGGGGAAAAGGAGGGAGACATGTGGGTATGAGCAGGGGTTGGAGGGGAAAAGGAGGGAGACACAGGGCATGAGCGGGGGGTGGAGGGGAACAGGGGAGACACGTGGGCATGAGCGGGGGTGTGGGGGAACAGGGGAGACACGTGGGCATGATCAGGGGGTGGGGGGAACAGGGGAGACATGTGGGCATGAGCAGGGGTGGGGGAACAGGGGAGACATGTGGGCATGAGCGGGGGTTGGAGGGGAAAAGGAGTGAGACACAGGGCATGAGTGGGGGGTTGGGGGGAACAGGGGAGACACGTGGGCATGAACTGGGGGTGGGGGAACGGAGGTAGACATGGGGCAAGAGCAGGGGGTGGGGGGGAACAGGGCACACACAGGGCATGAGCGGGGGTGGGGGGAACCGGGCACACATGGAGCATGAGCAGGGGTTGGGGGAAACAGGGGAGACACAGGGTGGGGGTGGGGGTAACACAATGGAGACACGGGGCATGAGCAGGGGGTGGGGGGTAACACAAGGGAGACACGGGGCATGAGCGGGGGGTGGGGGTACAGGAGGGAGACACAGGGCATAAGTGGGGGTTTGGAGGGAACGGAAGGGAGACACGAGGCATGAGCGGGGTGGGGGAAACAGGGGAGACACGGGCCATGAGCGGGGGTGGGGGGGATCACAAGGGAGACACATGGCATGAGTGGGGGGTGGGGGGAACAGGGCAGACACGGGGCATGAGCGGGGGGTGGGGGGGAAAGGAAGGAGACACGGGGCATGAGCAGGGGGTGGGGGAACAAGAGAGAGACACGGGCCATGAGCGGGGCGTGGTGGGAACATTAGGGAGACACAGGGCATGAGCGGGGGGTGGAGGGGAACAGGGGAGATACGTGGGAATGAGCGGGGGTGGGGGGGAACAGGGGAGACACGTGGGCATGAGCGGGGGGTGGAGGGGAAAAGGAGGGAGACACGAGGCATGAGCAGGGGGTGGGGGGAACAGGGGAGACAAGGGGCATGAGTGGGGGTTGGGGGAAAAGGAGGGAGACACAGGGCATGAGCGAAGGGTGGGGGGAACAGTAGGGAGACACAGGGCATGAGCGGCGGGTGGGGAAACAGGGGAGACAAGGGGCATGAGCGGTGGGTTAGGGGAAAAGGAGGGAGACACAGGGCATGAGCGGGGGGTGGAGGGGAACAGGGGAGACACGTGGGCATGAGCGGGGGTGTGGGGGAACAGGGGAGACACGTGGGCATGAGCAGGGGGTGGGGGGAACAGGGGAGACATGTGGGCATGAGCGGGGGTTGGAGGGGAAAAGGAGGGAGACATGTGGGTATGAGCAGGGGTTGGAGGGGAAAAGGAGGGAGACACAGGGCATGAGCGGGGGGTGGAGGGGAACAGGGGAGACACGTGGGCATGAGCGGGGGTGTGGGGGAACAGGGGAGACACGTGGGCATGATCAGGGGGTGGGGGGAACAGGGGAGACATGTGGGCATGAGCAGGGGTGGGGGAACAGGGGAGACATGTGGGCATGAGCGGGGGTTGGAGGGGAAAAGGAGTGAGACACAGGGCATGAGTGGGGGGTTGGGGGGAACAGGGGAGACACGTGGGCATGAACTGGGGGTGGGGGAACGGAGGTAGACATGGGGCAAGAGCAGGGGGTGGGGGGGAACAGGGCACACACAGGGCATGAGCGGGGGTGGGGGGAACCGGGCACACATGGAGCATGAGCAGGGGTTGGGGGAAACAGGGGAGACACAGGGTGGGGGTGGGGGTAACACAATGGAGACACGGGGCATGAGCAGGGGGTGGGGGGTAACACAAGGGAGACACGGGGCATGAGCGGGGGGTGGGGGTACAGGAGGGAGACACAGGGCATAAGTGGGGGTTTGGAGGGAACGGAAGGGAGACACGAGGCATGAGCGGGGTGGGGGAAACAGGGGAGACACGGGCCATGAGCGGGGGTGGGGGGGATCACAAGGGAGACACATGGCATGAGTGGGGGGTGGGGGGAACAGGGCAGACACGGGGCATGAGCGGGGGGTGGGGGGGAAAGGAAGGAGACACGGGGCATGAGCAGGGGGTGGGGGAACAAGAGAGAGACACGGGCCATGAGCGGGGCGTGGTGGGAACATTAGGGAGACTCAGGGCATGAGCGGGGGGTGGAGGGGAACAGGGGAGATACGTGGGAATGAGCGGGGGTGGGGGGGAACAGGGGAGACACGTGGGCATGAGCGGGGGGTGGAGGGGAAAAGGAGGGAGACACGAGGCATGAGCAGGGGGTGGGGGGAACAGGGGAGACAAGGGGCATGAGTGGGGGTTGGGGGGAAAAGGAGGGAGACACAGGGCATGAGCGAAGGGTGGGGGGAACAGTAGGGAGACACAGGGCATGAGCGGCGGTGGAGGGGAACAGGGGAGACACGTGGGAATGAGCAGTGGTGGGGGGCAACAGGGGAGACAAGAGGGCATATGCTGGGGGCTGGGGGGAACAGGGGAGACAAGTGGGTATGAGCGGGGGTGGGGTGGAACAGGGCACACAGGAGGCATGAGCAGGGGGTGGGGGGGAACAGGGCACACACGAGGTATGAGCAGGGGGTGGGGGGAACAGGAGAGACACAGGGCATGAGCGGCAGTGAGTGGTAACACGAGGGAGACACAAAGCATGAGCGGGGGGTGGGGGAACAGGGGAGACGCAGGGCATGAGCGGCGGGTGGGGGAACAGGGGAGACAAGGGGCATGAGCGGGGGTGGAGGGGAAAAGGAGGGAGACACGAAACATGAGCGGGGGTGGGGGGAACAGGGGAGACACGGGGCATGAGCGGCGGGTGGGGGAACAGGGGAGACAAGGGGCATGAGCGGGGGGTGGGGGGAAAAGGAGGGAGACACAGGGCATGAGCAGGGGGTGTGGGGAACAGGAGAGAGACACGGGCAATGAACAGGGGGTGGGGGGAACAGTAGGGAGACACAGGGCATGAGCGGCAGTGGAGGGGAACAGGGGAGACACCTGGGCATGAGCGGGGGTGGGGGGGAACAGGGGAGACAAGTGGGCATGAGCAGGGGGTGGGGGAACAGGGGAGACACGTGGGCATGAGCAGGGGTGTGGGAACAGGGGAGACATGTGGGCATGAGCAGGGGTTGGAGGGGAAAAGGAGGGAGACACAGGGCATGAGCGGGGGGTTGGGGGGAACAGGGGAGACACGTGGGCATGAGTGGGGGGTGGGGGGGAACGGAGGTAGACATGGGGCATGAGCAGGGGATGGGGGGAACAGGGCACACACAGGGCATGAGCAGGGGTGGGGGGAACAGGGCACACACGGAGCATGAGCAGGGGTTGGGGGAAACAGGGGCCCACAGGGTGGGGGTGGGGGTTAACACAATGGAGACACGGGGCATGATCAGGGGGTGGGGGGTAACACAAGGGAGACACAGGGCATGAGTGGGTGGTGTGGGGGATCAGGGGAGACACGCGGTATGAGCGGTGGGTGGGGGAAAAGGAGGGGGACACTGGGCATGAGCGGGGGTTGGGCTGGAACTGGGGAGACACAGGGCATGAGCGGGGATTGGGGGGAACAGGGAAAACACGGGGCATGAGCGGGGGTTGGGGGAACGGGGCGGAGACACACGTCATGAGCAAGGGGTGGGGGGGACAGGGCACACATGGGGCATGAGCAGGGGGTGGGGCGGAACAGGGCACACACGGGGCATGAGCAGGGGGTGGGGGGAATAGGGGAGACACAGAGCATGAGCGGTGGGTAGGGGGGAAAAGGAGGGAGACACGGGGCATGAGCCGGGGAGGGGGGAACAGGGGAGACATGAGGCATGAGCGGGGGGTGGGGGGGACATGAGGGAGACACAGTGCATGAGCGGTGGGTGGGGGGAACAGGGCAGACACGGGTCATGAGCGGGGGGTGGGGGGTACAGGAGGGAGACACGGGGCATGGGCGGGGGGTGGGAAGAAAAAGGAGGGAGACACGGGGCATAAGCGGGGGTTGGGGGTATGGAAGGGAGACACGAGGCATGAGTGGGGAGTGGGGGGAACAGGGGAGACACGGGCATGAGCGGGGGTGGGGGCATTATGAGGGAGACATGGGGCATGAGCGGGGGATGGGGATACAGGAGGGAGACACAGGACATGAGCAGGGGGGTGGGGGGAACAAGCGAGACACAGACTGTGAGCTGGGGGTGGGGGGAACAGTAGGGAGACACGGGGCATCAGCAGGGGGTGGGGGGAACAGTGGAGACACGGGGCATGAGCGGGGGGTGGGTGGAACAGGGTAGACACAGGGCATGAGCGGGGGGAGGGGGGTAACACAAGGGAGACACGGGGCATGAGCGGGGGGTGGGGGGTACAGGAGGAAGACACGGGGCATGAGCGGGGGGTGGGGAGAACACGAGGGAGTCACGGGGCATGAGCAGGGGTGGGGGGAACATGAGGGAGACACGGGGCATGAGCGGGGCAGTGTGGGGTAACACGAGGAAGACACGGGGCATGAGCAGGGGGAGGGGGGAAAACACGAGGGAGAGACGGGGCATGATCGGGGGTGGAGGGAACATGAGGGAGACATGGGGCATGATCGGGGTGGGGGGAACACAAGGGAGACACAGGGCATGAGCAGGGGGTGGGGGGATCACAAGGGAGACACGGAGCATGAGCGGGGGGTGGGGGGGTAACACGAGACACACGGGACATGAGCGGGGGATGGGGAGGTACACGGGGCATGAGCGGGGGGAGGGGGGAACACGAGGGAGACACGGGGCATGAGCGGGGGTGGGGGGCAACAGGAGACACATGGGACATGAGCGGGGGATGGGGAGGTACAAGAGGAAGACACGGGGCATGAGCGGGGGAGGGGGGAAAACACGAGGGAGGGACGGGGCATGATCGGGGGTGGAGGGAACATGAGGGAGACATGGGGCATGATCGGGGGTGGGGGGAACACAAGGGAGACACAGGGCATGAGCAGGGGGTGGGGGGAACACAAGGGAGACACGGAGCATGAGCGGGGGGTGGGGGGGTAACACGAGGGAGACACGGGTCATGAACAGGGGGTGGGGTGGAACAGGGGAGACATGGGGCATGAGCAGGGGGTGGGGAGAACAGGGGAAACACGGGGCATGAGCGGGGGGTGGGGGAAACACAGGGCATGAGCGGGGGGTAGGGGTGAACAGGGGAGACACGGGCATGAGCGGGGGTTGGGGGTAAAGGAGGGAGACATGGGACTTGAGCGGGGGAACGGGAAGGAGAAACGGGGCATGAGCAGGGGTTGGGGGAAAAGGAGGGAGACACGGCGCATGTGCGGGGTGTGGGGGGTACAGCGGAGACATGGGGCATGAGCGGGGGGTGGGGGGAAAAGGAGGGAGAGACGGGGCATGAGCCGGGTTGGGGGGAACAGGGGAGACACGGGTATGAGCAGGAGATGGGGGGGAACAGGGGAGACACGGGGCATGAGCGAGGGTTGGGGGAAATGGGAAGGAGACACGAGGTGGGGGTGGGGGGGACAGGGGAGATACGCCCATGAGTGGGGGTGGGGGGAATGGGAGAGAGACACGGACCATGAGTGGGGGGTGGGGGGAACGGGAGAGAGACACGGGCCATGAGCGGGGGGTGGGGGGAATGGGAGAGAGACACGAAGCATGAGTGGGGGGTGGGGGGAATGGGAGGAACACACAGAGCTTACTGTGCAATGCTCTGATGAACCAATGAACAAAGATGGCGGGTGTCTCTCACAATACGATGCACTGCACGCTTCACGGCAGTCAATAGGAAAGCACTTCATATCACACAAGCGCTTGCCCAATCCCCGTCCTGTCTGCGGAGCAAACAGGGAAGTGTGTCCGCAAAGCAGACACAGATGTCACTAATTTTTTTCACTTACATTTTTGTCATTTTAAAAAAAACTACTGGACGGATTTACACCAAATTAAAAAAAAGCACGCTTTCGGGGCGAAGCCGCCGCTCCTGCTGCAAATTTGGTGTAAATCCGTCCAGCGGTTTGGGCTGTAGGCGTGAGGAAAGTTTTTTCCCATTATTTCTATGGGAAAAAAATAAGTTTTGGGACCCCCCTATAACTTTGCCCCCCCTGGACCAAACCTCACCAAACATTGCAAAACAATTCATAGTGGGCCATATATTTTTTTTTTGCAAAGTTTGGTGAGGATTCGTCCAGGAGGAGCGAAGTTATAAGCCGCCCAAAAAAGTGCTCTTCCTATGGAAACAGCAACTTAACCATAACTACATGGCCACTACCGTGGCCATGCAATATATTCAGTTACATATAACAGTTTGTTAAATGGACGTTATGGTTAAGTTGCGCTACTAAAAACCTATGAAATTCAGTAAAAGAACTTTGTTAGAGGGACGTTATGGTTCAAAGTAAAACCGAAAAACCCCTGAAATCCCCCAGTTAAGGTAAGCTATGCAACCATACTCGCGCCACTACCGTGCATTGATAAGACTAACACCCAGGACATCAAAGATGACATCACAAATGTCATTGATGACATCACATAAAAGAAAAAATCATCGTCCCACATGTACCTGTTCCCCCTCTCCATGTCCCAGTCAACTATCCCCAGCCTCTCACCACCAAGAAAAACATTATGATGAGACTTCCGTACCTTCATCCCCTCCTATCCATTCTCTCCAAACCCCTAATTTCTTTGTATTTGTGTCAGTTTCTGCTTCCCCGTCCCTTTCATAAATTGTATATCTGTATATAATTTAAAAAAATATTATGTGCGGTTATATTTAAAGGCAGTTAAGGTGTCAGCGGACAACACAGGTGTCCGTAATGCCTGCAGTTAACCAAAATGGAGGTGTCCTAAGGAAACTATACCTGTCCGTACTGTCCGCAATCAAGACGAAACTGTTCTTAGAACTCACTCGGTGTAAACGGAATGTGCGTAATTAACCAAAATGGAGGTGTCATAAGGACACTATACCTGTCCGTACTGTCTGCAAGCAAGATAGAACTGTTCTTAGAACACACTCGGTGTCCGGATTGTCTGCAATAAACCAAAATGGAGGTGTCCTAAGGACACTATACCTGTCCGTACTGTCCGCAAGCAACATGGAACTGTTCTTAGAATACACTCGGTGTCTGGAATGTCTGTAATTAACCAAAATGGAGGTGTCCTAAGGGCACTAAACCTGTCCGTACTGTCTGTAGAACATCTACGCACATGCACACCACACCCATAAATCCTACGAACATTGACCCTGTCCGTGACTGTCCGTCTCACATGTGTCACACTTTTAATTAGTTTGAGGACCTGAACACTGTCCGTAGAACACCCGTGCGCATGCACACAACCGTTCCTATGCATTTGGTGTCCTGCGGACACCCGTCCCATTCGCAGATGTGTTTGCATCGTCATCATGTGACCGCACCCACGCTCAGCGTGGGTCCTGATTTGCGGACACTGTCCGAGTCCCCGAACATTTTAAAAGTACTTTTCTTTTTTGGACAATCCAAAGTACGTCACATTAAAAATTCACCATTGCACATGTCCCAGACAATGACCCTGACTTTCTACATACTTTTTGGAACTTTTTGAGCCTTTTTGGGGTGTTCGATCTGTCCGCGCACAGCGCAGCTGTCTGCGGAGCGCGCACCTGCACCCCTTTAAAAGGCCACATCATCCTCATTGTGCTTCTGGCTACCTGACCGAGCATTGTCTATATTAGCTTTTGCTGATCTTCCTGATTTTGCTGCTCTTGCTGCTTCCCATCAGACCTAATGGCATCTATGCTTGCTGCTGCTCCAGCTGGTGCTACTAGTGCCTCAGCACCACCCCACCCCCTCCACCACCAACACCTCCCCAAGGGCCTGCAGAGCTGAACAGGCGTGAGGATGTAGAGGAGGAGGATGAAGAGGATAAAGAGGTAGCAGTAGTGGAAGTCCCTACTACCAGCACTCGCCGTGAGTCTTGGGTGTGTCGGTTGTTTACCATTCATGGTGACGTACCAAAAGCATGTGCGAACAAGGTCACCTGCAACCAGTGCAAAATGGTGCTGAGTCATGGGAGGCCTGGTTCGTACAGCTTTAGTACGACATCCATGAAGCGACACCTAAGGTTGTTCCATGGTGGGGCCGTTCGCAAGGTTGTACCTTGTGATAAACGTAGTAGGTTGAGTTCCTCTACAACATCCTCCGTTTCTGCTCCTGTCACCACAAGAGACACTCCTGTGGGACAGCACATCCCTCCAGCTGCCTCACAGGCCATCCATGATGATGTTGACTCTTACCTTCCGAGGGTCACAATATTGTGTATGCTCTGTGACGCAGTACTCTGCAGGGGGAAGAGTCTTCGAAGTGCTTTCGAGACTGCGGTCAAGGAGCATGAGAAGGTCTGCTACCTACCTAAATAAGGCCCACCCTACATCTTTCTCTCTCCACCTGCCCTTTCTTATCCCTGTGGTTGGTGTCCCTTCCTTACCCTCCTTTCCCCTCCTCTCCTAGTGTGTCGTGTGTAAAAAAAAAATATATATATAAAACAACAAAACACTCCCATAAAAGGCTCTTTTCAGAGCCGCCTTTCACAGTTTAAAAATAGAAGTGGCAAATAAATGGAGCAGGGCCCTGTGCATTTTTTTAGAAGTCTGCGGATAGTTTGAGTTTGTGGGCATGTAAAATTTTGGGGTGCTGCCCTATCATAACCATTGCACTTTTCAAAATGGATGGCTGTGATTTCAAAAAAGGTTGCAATGCATTTTGTAAATTTCTCAGAAAAATCTGATTCCCAGCATAAGTAATATGGACTCCATCTCTGTGAAAAATGTATGTACTACGAAACATAATATTTTCATTGTGAAAAGAGGACATGCCAACATCTTTTAAAAAGGCACAAACAGCCTTATTGACATTGTGCCTCGCTTTCTCCATTTGTGGACCAAATGAAGAAGAACGCAGCCACATTTGTCTCTGCGCAATACGAGAAAAAATTACTTGAGAATTTGGAAACATGTCCATGACCTTGACAAGACTTTCTTTCATTGCAAATTGCAAAGAAATTCCAGACACATGTCCTAAACTGTTCCCTCCACAATGAATTATAATTATGTCTGGATGATGCTGTGTCTCCAAAGTAGCACAAAGAGGTACCAAGTCCAGCCACTTCATTCCACGCACTCCATGCCAATGCAATTCCACATAAGAGAATCCAAGATGTGCGTTCTCCACAGCGTTCTGCATGCACCTCCAACCAATGTATCCATGAGTCTCCCAAAATCTAGATAATCTGTTTACTGAAACACACAGCCATAGCTATCTGTTCTTCTCTGAGAAAAAAGACTTTCTGACAAACTCTCTCTGTACACAACACAACCAGTTAACTTTTATGACCAATCCCGTGCTCTACTCATTCTCATTTGCATGCCTCTCCACCCCAAAATCCCTGTATGTAATACCCGATGTCCACGGACTACCGCCATGACCGTGGACATATCGAAAATCTGAGCACGGTGAATTTAAATTTTAATATTGTGCCCCATTTCCGCTTTAAGGTTGGCTCTGAAAAGAGGCTTTTTTTGTTTTTTTTGCAGAGGCTTGACAGACACCTGTTTTTTTTTTTTTCTTTGTCCTTTTTCTTACTTTACTCCTAAAATCTTCACATAACCTTCTCCAAAGCAACCCTTACATTCCAGAACAGCATGGCATATCCCATAACAGATAAAGAAATGCCATCTTCTTTAATATAAACAGCATTACTGGAATCAATATTCTCATTATTACAGAAGAACATACCAGCTCTAAGCATGAAAGCATGAAAGCACACATGCCTCGGTTGATTTCACACCTAGAAATGTTTTTCTGAGGACAAAAAACAGAACTATTGTCCCGTATTGCCCTAGGTACTAATCCAGAAAATATAAGTTTGGAATTTGGAGGGATGTTCATTACTGCTTGAACCAAGTGTTCCAAATCTGCCAACAAAGTAGGGGCACTGACATAGCACAAATGGAAAGCACCACAGTGCAAAACTACCAGATGGGGACTCTTCATCCTGCCCATATCTTCACAAACTTGTACAATTCCCTGTATATTGCAATCAGGCTCAGTGCTCCACACCACCTCCACTCCTTCAACATCAAAATTGTTTGCCACATGCCTGCATTGAGCATACTGCTGTAAACCATGCACAACCATATCTCCAACCACCAACACCCTGACTTTCTCCACCTCTGCCATCTTCACTACACACGGTTTCTTTCAACACAAATCCACAACTTCAACACCTGATTGGGTAATCCCTACAGTCCCCTTTCCATGCTAGTTTTGCTGGAAAACCCCGGATGTGGCACGCCCTGTCCGCAGACATCCGCGGTGTCCCCGGACCGAGTAACACTTAGACAGCCATTCTACCCTTTCCACATCACTCTCTGTGCCATTCCCTCATTGGATACAGCTACGCAGTCACACAACCATCCACCAATCACATCCAAGACCTCTACATCTAACTCCATCATCAGAGTTCAGCACTTCAAATGTACTGTTGATCATTCTGAGTACAAGTCTCATATCATTGGAAAGCACCTACTACAAAAACTACTGTGCAAGTCTCCAAGATTTCTACTTGCAGCTGCATGCATGTCCACATGCATGAATACAAACCAAAGGTATGCATATTTTATGCACAATACATGTACAACTGATAAAAATGCATATAAACAGAGTAACTACCACTTAACCTGTATAACCTATAAAATGAACTTACTATTATTTTCCCATCTGCTATAATCAACTGTCACTTTCAAACCTGTCTGCTATCAAATTCTTTTTTTAAACACATAACTATCTAAAAAAGTATAATATTAAAAGATGGGAGAAATAACAGCATAATTGTAGAAAAACACTTAGTAGTGTATTATAAAATTACACACAGCCATGATAAGTTCATGCATCTTTATACACTCACACAGATAGACACTATCATTGAAAAGCTCACAACTGAAATAACACCACTTCCTTTACATTACATCCTTCTGCTTTATTACCCACACCATCACACACGCATACATTCCATGCTTTTCTATACAGTTACTGCCATTTACCTTACAAAAATTGCAAAAAAAAGTACATCATTATTTCTTCTATCTCCTAACATGCAATAACACAGCCCCAAGAAACCAAGTGAGTTTCATATACTTAGTATTCTACTCATTTGAAAAGCATGTCGAACTAACATATTGTAAGTAAACTATAAAGGCTGCACATAGTCAAAGGAATCTGCATGCACACACTATGTTCAGTTATCAAACAAGAATACTACTACAAAAACATAAAAAATCAACGTCTAAATTAACATGAGTGCTACAAACACACAAAATTACTAACTTCTTTCTTTCATAATTGCAGTGAAGGCCACTCTCCTGAAAAGCAGCAGCATCTGAAGTACAAACAACAACTCAGAAGAAACATGCTCATTCCAAACAAAAAAAGTAAGTACAATACTACCATAATATTCTCACTGTTGCTCAAACACACTGTGGGGTTGATTCATGGAATTTGTACACTGAAAAACTGAGATTTGTGCACCATTCTGCCCACGAATCCCCATTTGTTGCAGGCAGAATGGCACACAAATCCCTGTTTTTCGGTGCACACATTACATAACTCAGCCCCTAGAATATTAGTATTGCAGAACAAAGAACTGTTTTAATTATATACCATTAGATTTAGTATTAGTGCTTCGCCTCACCACTATCTTACTTTCTACTGTTATCTGAACCCCAGTATACTAACACACAAATACAAGAGTAGTCTTCCCAACTATTTGTAGCTGCCCAATGAACAATCACACACCACTACATACATCCTTACCATCATACTCAGACACTCATGCACACAGCATTCTTTTTTTTTCAACAGACCCCAAAGAATGCCTTCTAAAAAAGAACGTCTGTAGAAAGCAACGCAGAAGTAGAACACATTAAAATAAAAGTGTCCAATATAAGCATCCATCTCTAGCAGATTTTGTACAAAAAGTTCAAACAAAAGATCAGTAGAGTCATTAAGCGAAACAAAACAAGCTTCCAGTAGAAAAACGTTGCCTCCTCTTTCAAAATATAAAACAAAACAGAAAGTGATTAACAAGAATTCAGCTACCACTACTGCTAACACTGCTCCTATAAATCTTGATGTAGTGGCAAGTAACCATACCAAAAAAAGTATTTTACAAAAAATGTTCTGCCACAGAGTCCTTCAGAATCTTATAAAAACAGGAGAGAAATCATGCACAACCATTACAACCTACCGTAGAAAATTAACCTTGGATGCTCTCATAGACACTGCAATCCTTCTCAAAAGGAAGTTAATTATTTTAGTGTTAAACAGAATGAAACCACTAACAAAACTAACTACTAAATTACAAAAAAGACTTCTCAATAAATGGAATGTCAACAAAAATAACTTCTTAAATATGTGTGGAGGTGAATGGAGTCACACCACGAGCACAGAAACACATTTCAATGAAGAAGCATACAAACAAAAGCAAACAAACACAATTGTCATACATAGCAGTGGACGCGGGTATGGAAAACTTAACAACACCATTATGGAACAAGGAACGCTGCTCACAAAAATATCCCCAGAAAACTCAGTATCACCTCTCCATCAGACTGAACCAAAACGTCCAGTATACAAATGGACGTGCCCGTCAATGTGTAACATTGACAAAAAATCTTGCAAATCTTTACTCCAGTTTCTCAATCAATATGTAAAAGGCAAAGATAAATTCAAACTGAAACTTCTACAAAATATGTATACCTGTCCAGTGTGCAAACACACAGGACTACAAGGACATTCATTAGCCTGCATTTCAGGACCTAATTGCAAAAGCACCTTCCATCATATCAAAATGATATCAACACATCATTCAACTATAAGAAATCTAGTCCATAAACTGTACTATGCTAAAAGTCCAGCTTTAGCATTAGACAATTTAAATAAAAATCTTCTACATGGTACAGCCAAAGACCTACTCGAAGAAATAGAGCATATCCAGAGAAAATATTTTGGAAGTGAAAGCCACTTACAAAATGTAATAGCTTTACAAAAGACTAGGAACAATTCTGCAAATGGCAACCTTTTACTACACACATACAAAAAGGAAATACAAACATTTAAAAGTACATCCGCTGAAGTATCAAACCATGTGTGTGTTTGTTTTGCCGTAGAATTTTTATAAAACTAGCACAAAAACTGTAGACATAACATACAGAATAGAAGACAATGAAGATTCCAAATGGTTTGAATTAGCTCTCTACTTTATAGCAGAAAACAAATACAAACTAAATGACCCCTTAATACTTTGCAGTTACTGCACTGCAAAACTTGACAACAACCAAACTCCTTCACGTGCTATCACAAATAAATTAGAACTATTCCCAATACCAAAACCCTTGCAACAACTCAATGTATATGAGGACATCATAATTCAAACAGTGCATCCATTTCAAGCAATAATATGCCTTCAACCAAAAACAGCTAAATTAACTCCCTGCAAATTAGTGAAAGGCATTTGTGGCAAAGTAGTTTATTTACAATTAGATCTGAAAGAAAATGTACACACTCTAGGGGTGCAACGTCCAATAGAGCAATCTTTAATTGTCTTAGTAAATGGTGAACCTACAAAAGACAAAATAATTTGGCAACAACTCGTAGTCTTACATTAAGTTAGATAAGCCTTGCAATATCTAAAAGACAACAATGCATACTACAAAGAAATGAATATTGAAGAAAACCTGAGAGAAACAACTGAAATAATTCACGAGACACCAGAAACGGGTCAATTTGAACTTCTAGATCCTGCTACAGTATCCAATATTTTAGACCATTATACAATTCATCCATTACTCTAAAGACACCATAGATGATGCACTAGAAATGTGCCAAATGCGACAAACCAAAGGAACACCAATCACCATATGGGAAAAAGTATAGAAGCACATGCTTTTCCTCTACGCTTTCCTACTGGGAAAGGAGGAAGGTACGATGATAGACCCACTCAGATAACAGCATCAGAATACCGCTTGTTACTAATGTATTCTGAAGATCCCAGGTTTAGACAAAATGTGGATTACATATTCAACCTTCTCTTTGAAAGTGAACTAGCAACTCTATGCTACGAAGTTGCACACACATTGAAATCAGGTACCCACTTTCAAAATATGTCAGCTACATTATTACTACAAAAAGTGCAAGAAAAAGATGAGGTTTTACAATCAAGCATTGCAAATCATTTAGCAAAAATGCGTGGTACTAAAGAGTACTGGTTCCGATGTCACGGTGATGTACGTTGTATGATAAGAAACCTTGGCTCACCCACTTGGTTTGTTACATTAAGTTGTGCAGACTATATATGGGAAGATGTACATGATTTCCTACGCATATCAAACAAAAACGAAACAAACATAGATATACTAACACCTGGAGAACTTTGCTCTCTGGATCCTGTTAATGTTTCAAGATATTTCCATCATCGCTTCATTGCTATGCTACACTTTATCTGTAATAAAACGGTTCCTCCCCTCGGAGAAGTGCAACACTTCTTTTGGAGAAAAGAATACCAAGCCAGAGGAGCATCACATATCCACATGCTTTTATGGATTAAAGATGCTCCTAAATTTGGTCAAGACAGTGATGCCACTGTTTTACAATTTATGGAAAAATATGTCAATTGTGAAATTCCATCAGAAGCAACAAATTGTGATCTTCATGCACACATTTTCCAATTTTAAACACACAAATGTGGGAAATATTGTTGACGCAAATGCAAAAACAAAGGCAAATACTACACCAAATGGCACTTTGGTTTCCCTAGACCAGTTACAGCAACAGGTCAAGTAAACAACTTCATGTCTTCAGTTAGACATAGTGTTAAAGGTAAATCACCTAAGAACACATATTACATAAAAAGAACAGAAGAAGTAAAATATATCAATGATTACAATGCAATCATTGCCCTTTTATGGAATGCAAACATAGATGTGCAGTACATTGCAGACAGTTCCACTGCAGTTGCACGACATGTTACAGCCTACTTAACGAAACCAGAAAAAACAGAGCTTCAAGTGCTCTGGGATGACCTATCATCGGACAAAACACTGTATCAGTAATTGCACAGTTTAGGCATAAAAATGCTCTCTCATAGAGAATGTGGTTGCTATGAAGCTGCAGATCGTTTAACCAGTACTCTTTTGTATGGAAAATCTGAAAATATAGTATGGCTAAGTCTTGGTCCTGCTAAATCTAGAAAAAGAGTTCTCAAATTATACGAATACTTAGAAACAATACCCAAAAATGATCCCAACAGCCAAGACATTTTGAAAAACAATTCACTAGACACATACTATCCAAACAGGAGTACCACTTTAGAAACCATGTGTCTATGCCACATAGCCCAAAACTTCACATACAGAAATAATATAAAACCAGATGAAATAAAGGTAGATACAGAGTGACAAATTGTGAAGGCAGCTTAGTGAAATTTACCAAATGAAGCTTAATTAATCATATCAAATTGTCATGAAATACTCACCAACATAAAGAATAATACACAACTTTTTAAACCATGGATTAAAGAAGAAGAGTTACTAAATATCTATGACTCCTATGAAGACACTTTCAAAGCAAATGAAAGCACTATAACCGATGTAAACTTTACACAGTACAAATGTCATGATCTCTGCTTCCAAAAGGTCAGGGTTTTCCCAACTCCCTTGGAAGCAGATCCATAACCCAGGTTCTGAGTGCCAACCAGTCCCAATTGGGACCTTTTGGACCCAGTCCTGGCGCCAGTGGCACCAGGCTCATAAATATGCCCAGTCCCAGCGCTGGAAGCGCCGGGCTCATAATGCTTGGGTGGACTTACCTTCAGCAGACCATGCTGCTTACTTGCCTGCCAGTTGAGCCTCTGATCCTCTTCTGTTTGGAACTACTTTTCCTGTTGGGTGGGGCTGGAGCCACTCCCTAGATTCAGAACACTGGAACTCTTCTGGAAGGCAGGAACTCTTTTCTTACCAGGAACTCTTTTCTTACTTAGGCGTGGCTGTGGAAGGAGACACCTAAGCACTACAGGAGGCTATTTAAACCACACCCGGTGGATGAATCTTGCTTTGCGTTATTCTGCAATCTCTGCAGCAGAACGCTCATCGTGTCTTCTGCATCCGGTCCTGGGCCTAAGGAAAAAGGCTTACCATCCTGAATCCAGTCTTCAGCAACACCTATAAAGACAAGAAAGAACAGGTTAGCATTCCGGCATCTGAAAGGCAAAGGCTTACCATCCTGAATCCAGTCTTCAGCAACACCTACAAAGACAAGAAAGAACAGGTTAGCATTCCGGCATCTGAAAGGCAAAGGCTTACCTACTCTTCGTGCGCTCCGGTGGTCTTCACACTGCATTCCGGCATCTGAAAGACAAAAGTTTACCAACTCTTCGCACGCTCCGGAGGCCTTCGGCGCTGCATCCCGCATCTGAAAGACAAAACAAGGTGCGTTTAAAGACATTGGGGAACTTTAATACTCACGTGCCATTACTCCTTTCCACATCTAATCCAGTGGGTATTCCGGCACCCTGCAGCCGCTCCGAACTCGTACCTGCAAAATAAAAAGACAGTTAGAGCGCATAGTGAAGCAGGCAACAAGCGCTTACTTACGTGCTTCCAGGCGCTTCTATTCATCACACGGGCTCCATCTTCAACTCACTTCAGCCCGTCATCCGCCATCGCCGGAACCCTGCAAAACAAGAGACATCATTACTAAAGACTTTAAAGACATTTGAATGACTCGAAACTTACCGTTCGTGCAGTAAACGACGGACAGCAGTCCTCTGAAGTCAAGAGGCCTGCGCTACCTATCCAGTGAAGAAACTGGTTACAGCACCCTGCCCCGAGGCAGATGGAGAGCTCGGCATTCACTTACCTAAGGTGAGAGCGTTAACCTTTGGGGGTCTACAGGAGAGGAGAAGAGGAAAGAGATAGGGACACCCCAATAACCCCAGTTCATTAACCCCATATTTTCTATCTGCAGACATCTTACTCTACACGTCAGGCATACAGTGCACAGAGGTCCAGCCCAAAGAGCCAACCGGGTGCTACACATCACCTTTGAAGATACGGTAGTCGCCCAGTCAAGACCGGCGCCTCTGCGAGAATCAGGTGAGCGTTACAGAACGCAAAGCCTACCGCAAAACTCTCGCCCAGGCGCAATGGAAACCTCAGATACTGACCCCCTAGCCCGGTTACTTGGGGAAATAAGGGCAGAAGTGCATGCAGTTTGTCAGGAAACGAATGCTCTAAGAAGGGAACTAATTATTTCCAAGGAGAGAACAGACAATCTTGCTAGACAAGTGCTACAGTCACAAGCCGGACAGACCCCGTTACCCGCATCAGGGGCAAATCTTCCTTCAACATCCTCTATGAATCCAGTGCAGATCAACCTACCTGGGAATGTACCTCTGGCTCCGCCCGAACGATTTTCTGGTGACCCAAAGAGGTTTGCAGTATTTATCAATCAGTGCCGGTTGCACTTCTTATGCCGGCCAGCAGCCTTTCCAACTGATCAAGCAAAAGTAGCTTTTGTACTTTCGTACCTTAGTGGCAATGCGGCAGACTGGTCGATCCCTCTAGTTAATCAAGATGATCCGGTTCTCCATGATTTTCAAGCCTTTCAGCTTAGTATGGAAAAACTGTTCGCAAGACATTCACAGGGGCAGGCCTTGGACAATGAGCTTCTTTCGTTGCGACAGGGTAATCAAGACCTTTTGGCTTATATTGCATCTTTCAATAGACTAATAGTGGAAACTCAATGGCCTGAGGACAAAAGGATTACGCTGTTTTATAGAGGTCTACGTGGAGAACTCAAAGACGTTTTAGCCCAAGTAGTGAATCCCCCACAAGACTGTTCGGATTATATAGACTTGGTCGTTCAAATAGATCACAGGCTGCAGAACAGGAAGGCCGATCGTTCCAAGTTTGATGCTCGAGTATTTTCCAAACCGCCAACTCCTTCCAAAGGAGTAGACTCCGGGGAACCCATGCAAATAAGGGGTCTGAAAGGTCCTCTAACACAAAGGGAGCGGGAAAGGAGGAAACAGTTGCAATTATGCCTATATTGCGGAAACTCAGGGCACTTTCTTCGAGACTGTCCGGTGAAACCTGCCAAGAAGGCAGTAGGAGCTGCAGTTACCAAAGTTACAAACTCTGAGCAGGGAAACGACCTCGCCCGACAAGAATAGAGGTCCTCTTGCCGAGCGTGAAAACCAGTTCCGTGACCTCGCATTTCGTGATACCTATGGTCCTCATTAGCCCTGATAATCCGGATCGATTGCATGCAATTGAAGCTTACGTCGACAGCGGTGCCATCGGCAATTATGTGGATCATGAAATGGTTTTGAGGATGAATCTAACTCTTTGTCCCAAGGCTGTAAAGGACGTCATTACTACGGTGGATGGTACGGAGATAGCCTCCGGGCCAGTAACGCATACCACTCAAGAGGTGACGCTAGTAAGTCAAGATGGACACCCTGAGAAGATCGTGTTCGATGTGATCAAGGCCCCTCAGTTTCAGATTATTCTAGGAATACCTTGGTTAGAGAAACACAATCCTCTGATCGATTGGCGAGCAAGAACGGTCCAGTTTCCAGAATGTGTCTCTACTTGTCACCCTCCACCTGGTGTTGCACTGGCCGCAATTTCTTCAGAGACTCCCCAGTTACCTCCCGAATACCTAGAATACCAAGATGTTTTCCGGAAGGATCAGGCTAACTCTCTACCTCCTCATAGGTCTTATGACTGCCAGATAGACCTGATACCTGGATCTACTCCTCCTTGTAGTAGAATTTATGCCCTCACCGAGCCTGAGAACCTTCACCTTCGACAATACCTGGATCAATACCTGGCAAATGGGTTTATTCGTCCTTCCAAGTCCCCTGCTTCTTCAGCTTTGTTCTTCGTTCCAAAAAAGGAAGGAGACCTTAGAACTTGTATCGATTAATGCTCCCTGAACCAGATCACCGTTAAGAATAGATATCCGTTACCTTTGATCCCTGAACTCCTGGACCAAGTCAGAAAAGCATGCATATATACAAAGCTGGATCTTAGAGGAGCTTACCACTTGGTACGAGTAAAAGAGGGCGATGAATGGAAGACGGCCTTCCGCACCAAGTATGGGCTATTTGAATATAAGGTCATGCCCTTCGGACTTTGCAATGCCCCGGCCGCCTTTCAATATTTTATGAACGATGTCCTCAGAGAGCTCATAGATGTATGTGTTGTTGTTTACATTGACGACATCCTCGTTTATTCTTCATCGGAATCTGAACATCGGAAACACGTGAAAATGGTCCTCGAAAGATTGCGTCAACACAAACTTTTTGCTAAGTTGGAAAAATGTGTTTTCAACATGACTGAAGTTGAATTCTTGGGATTCATATTATCACCTGGCGGAGTGCGTATGGATTCAAAGAAGGTCGATGCAGTTCTCAAATGGCCATCACCATCCTCCGTAAAAGGTGTGCAAAGCATGTTAGGCTTCGCTAACTTTTACTGCAGGTTTATCCCCGAATTCTCTCGAATAGTCCAGCCCATCACTGCCTTGTTAAAGAAAAACAAACGTTTTGAATGGTCTACCGAGGCGGAACAAGCTTTCCAGGATTTGAAGACTAAATTTATCTCTGCACCAATCTTAAAACACCCTCGCCCCGAACTCCCCTACATCGTGGAAACTGATGCTTCAAGCCTTGCCATGGGGGCAGTTCTATCACAAAAGGACCCGGTAACCAATCAGTTGCATCCCGTGGCATTTTGGTCCCGCAAATTCTCGCCTCCTGAAATCAATTACACGATTACTGACAAGGAACTTCTGGCTATCAAGTCTGCCTTTAAGGCTTGGCGGCATTATCTGCTGGGGGCCCGACACACCGTTACTGTGATTACGGATCACCTAAACCTGCAATATTTGAAGACCGCAAAAGCCCAATCCTCTAGACAACTCCGTTGGGCATTATTCTTTGCCGAGTTTGACTTCATAATTACCTATCGACCTGGTACAAAGAACGGTAAAGCCGATGCCCTTTCTCGGATGGGAGTGGAAGAACACTTGGTCAACCCTAAACCTGTACCAATCATTCCCGAACAAAGAATTCTGGGTGTAATCGCCACAGAATCCATAGAGGAAGTTAAGGATAAAGCCAGGCAACTTGTAACTCCAGCAGACATACAGAATTGGCATCTGCAGGGAAAGGACTTTGCAGTAAAGGACAACTTATTGTATTTCCAAGAACGATTATACCTACCCAGCACAGATTTACAGAAAAAAGTAATCTCTTGTTATCACGACTCTTTAATGGAAGGTCATCCCGGTATAGCCAAGACCTCAGAAAAGATCAAGCGCTACTTCTGGTGGCCGTCTTGGAAAAAAGATATCAGAGACTTTATAATGTCCTGTGGAGTATGCGCCCAAAACAAGAGTCAAAAGGAAAGACCAGCAGGCCTCTTACGCCCTATTGACATCCCACCTCGCCCTTGGCATACGCTTTCTATGGACTTCATCACCGATCTACCTCCATGCTCCGGATACAATACGATTCTAGTAATCGTGGACTTATTCTCCAAGATGGCGCATTTCATTCCGCTCAAAGGCTTGCCAACAGCAGCAACTCTGGCCCGAGAATTTCTCGAAAACATCGTCCGACTGCACGGTTTTCCTTCGGTTCTAATTTCGGATCGAGGTGGTCAATTTGATTCTCATTTTTGGCGAAGTTGCTGTCGGTCGGCTCAAATTGATGTGAGACTATCGACCAGTCACCACCCTCAGACCGACGGACAAACCGAGAGGACCAATCAAACTCTGGAACAGTATTTACGCTGCATGCTGCAACAAACTGAAAAAACTTGGAAAGATATCCTTTGGATAGCCGAGTATGCCTACAATAACTCTGTCCATTCGGGAACTGGGAAAACCCCGTTTTTTCTTTTGTACGGCAGTCACCCTCGAACCTCGGAGTTGGATCCCCTCCAAGATCTTGAAACACCAGCAGTAGACTACCTGCATTCTACAATCACCCAAGCCTTTAAGGAAGCTGTTTCTCACCTTCAAAGGGCTAAAGAACAATACAAGAAAGGAGCAGATCAACATCGGAAGGAAGCCCCTCACTATCAAGTAGGGGATCAAGTCTGGTTATCCACCAAATATCTATCTCTAAAAGGGCCACGCACATTCAACCCAAGATACCTTGGTCCCTATTCCATCACTACCATAGTAAACCCAGTAGCGGTCAAGTTGGACGTGCCCCCGCACATGAAGATACATCCGGTCTTCCACGTCTCTCTATTAAAACCCGTGCAACCTCAAACCCGACTAACCAAATCTCCAAAACCTATCCTAGTGGATGGAGAACTCGAGTTTGAAGTCAAAAGCATTCTGGACTCCAAGATCTCCAAATCTAAACTATTTTACCTAATTGACTGGAAAGGCTACGGCCCCCAAGAGAGATCCTGGGAACCTGCTGAATATGTCCACGCTCCTCGCCTAATCGAAAGATTTCACCGAACATTTCCTGACAAGCCAAAACCCCCGGAGAAGCCCGGTTTGGGAGGGGCCTTGAGGGGGGGTACTGTCATGATCTCTGCTTCCAAAAGGTCAGGGTTTTCCCAACTCCCTTGGAAGCAGATCCATAACCCAGGTTCTGAGTGCCAACCAGTCCCAATTGGGACCTTTTGGACCCAGTCCTGGCGCCAGTGGCACCAGGCTCATAAATATGCCCAGTCCCAGCGCTGGAAGCGCCGGGCTCATAATGCTTGGGTGGACTTACCTTCAGCAGACCATGCTGCTTACTTGCCTGCCAGTTGAGCCTCTGATCCTCTTCTGTTTGGAACTACTTTTCCTGTTGGGTGGGGCTGGAGCCACTCCCTAGATTCAGAACACTGGAACTCTTCTGGAAGGCAGGAACTCTTTTCTTACCAGGAACTCTTTTCTTACTTAGGCGTGGCTGTGGAAGGAGACACCTAAGCACTACAGGAGGCTATTTAAACCACACCCGGTGGATGAATCTTGCTTTGCGTTACTCTGCAACCTCTACAGCAGAACGCTCATCGTGTCTTCTGCATCCGGTCCTGGGCCTAAGGAAAAAGGCTTACCATCCTGAATCCAGTCTTCAGCAACACCTATAAAGACAAGAAAGAACAGGTTAGCATTCCGGCATCTGAAAGGCAAAGGCTTACCATCCTGAATCCAGTCTTCAGCAACACCTATAAAGACAAGAAAGAACAGGTTAGCATTCCGGCATCTGAAAGGCAAAGGCTTACCTACTCTTCGTGCGCTCCGGTGGTCTTCACACTGCATTCCGGCATCTGAAAGACAAAAGTTTACCAACTCTTTGCACGCTCCGGAGGCCTTCGGCGCTGCATCCCGCATCTGAAAGACAAAACAAGGTGCGTTTAAAGACATTGGGGAACTTTAATACTCACGTGCCATTACTCCTTTCCACATCTAATCCAGTGGGTATTCCGGCACCCTGCAGCCGCTCCGAACTCGTACCTGCAAAATAAAAAGACAGTTAGAGCGCATAGTGAAGCAGGCAACAAGCGCTTACTTACGTGCTTCCAGGCGCTTCTATTCATCACACGGGCTCCATCTTCAACTCACTTCAGCCCGTCATCCGCCATCGCCGGAACCCTGCAAAACAAGAGACATCATTACTAAAGACTTTAAAGACATTTGAATGACTCGAAACTTACCGTTCGTGCAGTAAACGACGGACAGCAGTCCTCTGAAGTCAAGAGGCCTGCGCTACCTATCCAGTGAAGAAACTGGTTACAGCACCCTGCCCCGAGGCAGATGGAGAGCTCGGCATTCACTTACCTAAGGTGAGAGCGTTAACCTTTGGGGGTCTACAGGAGAGGAGAAGAGGAAAGAGATAGGGACACCCCAATAACCCCAGTTCATTAACCCCATATTTTCTATCTGCAGACATCTTACTCTACACGTCAGGCATACAGTGCACAGAGGTCCAGCCCAAAGAGCCAACCGGGTGCTACACATCACCTTTGAAGATACGGTAGTCGCCCAGTCAAGACCGGCGCCTCTGCGAGAATCAGGTGAGCGTTACAACAAAACAATGTTGCACAATGAACAGCAACACGAAGAAGATCTCCAGGCCCAACTAGATAAAGACACTCCCAACAGTGTCAACCTTCAATAACAGGAAGCCAAGAACCACTGGGACAGCCACTAACAGCAAATGAGCAGAATTAGCTATGACAGAAGTGGAAAACACCATGCGTCACTATGAAGAAGATACAGAAGACTTAAATGTACTGCAATCAAAAATGAACAATGAGCAGCGTAGCATTTTTCAAGAAGTAACAAAAGAAATTGCACATGGTGTACAACATGAAAATAAAGAATGGACCTGCCAAAATTACAAACCTATACTACTATACGTCAGTGGTGAAGCTGAATCAGGCAAAACATTCTTATTCAAAATCATCAGTAAGTTCCTCCAACAATTGACAAACAACAAACTGTCAGCTGTTGTAACTGCCCCCACAGGTTTAGCTGCCTACAACATAGGCGGTGTCACTTTACACCGAGTACTACTCCTGCCAGTAGAACACCAAAACAAATTAGAATATTACAATCTTTGCCAGAAGCTACAATGGAACTACGCAGAGTGTTAGAACAAATGAAAATGCTACTAATAGATGAAGTGAGCATGGTCTCCAACCTAATGTTGGCCTTGATTCACCTCAGATTACGTGAAGGACTCAAAATAAACTACGAAGAGCTCTTTGGAGGAAAACACATTATTGATTTTGGAGATCTTCTTCAATTGACACCAGTGAAAGATGAACCTATTTTTAAAACCTTAGGGCAAAAACTCTCCCGTAAAACTGTTGGCAGCATAGGAAATGTCAACCTTTGGCAACATTTCCAATACAGAGAATTAACAGAAAACATGCGCATGTCTGCAGACATCACATACGCCAACATTTTAAAAAGTATTAGAGTTGGTGTACTACCTCATGAAGCACAATAAATATTAAAAACCTTGCACATCCATGTACTGTATGGCCATAATTCATGTGCTACTGATGTCATGGACAAATTAGAGCACAAAAATGTCACTTGAATGTCCTGATGCCAACTCTTGCAAGCTGTTCAAAATTCAATGAAACAATGTTGAAAAAAGAAATGCAACCAATAATTGAAATTTGCTCCACAGACAAACTGGACGTACATGGTATGAAACTAACCATGTGTCAACAAGACACAAGACTAAATACCTTAGAAAACTCTATCTCCAACACAGCTGGTTTGGAGAAAATATTAAAATTATCTTTAAACTCTAGAGTAATGCTTAAACGTAACCTTGACATGGAGCAAGAACTAGTTAAGGGAGCACTTGGTACAGTTTTTGGCTTTCAAACATACCCACATGACAACAACATTCAGTTTGTCAATATTCTCTTTGACAAACTATCAGAAGTAAAAAAGATAGGACGCTCAACAGCTCAATTCCTTCTTTTCAAAGGCATGCATGTACGCAAAGAGCAATTTTCTCTAACTATAGCATACGCAGTCACCATTCACAATTCACAAGTTCTTACTCTAGATAAATCATTAATGGATATTGGGAACACAGTCTTTAAAGAAGGCATGAGCTATGTAGCACTATCACGTGTACGTACACTTTACGGTATATTTCTAATCAACATTGATGCAAGTAAAGTAAACGCTGATATTCCTTGCATTTTAGAATACAATAGACTGCGTTCACTGTATACCCCCATTTAAAAACCTATCCTGTTCCACAAAAAACAAAATGTTGTGAGAGAAAACTACTTCAAACAGAAATGCAACAGGACCTTACTGCAAATCCTCCAAAGAGAGTTAAAGAAGCTAATACTTAATCAATTACTACAACCAAAGAATAATCTACTACTCAAAGTAACTCAGGTATTTCTTCAAAGAAGCAACACACACTCCGAAGAAATGACTTGGACAGAGGCTATCTGGTCCATTCAAATTTTCAAATACAACTGGTGTAAACTGCTACGCAAATGTATCAATACATATTCTATTCCAATTGTCACCACCTTTTGACATTTACCTACACAATACAGACCAATTGTGTTTATGTTAGTCCTTCATAGAAATGCAAGCACCAATCCTGAAAACACATATAGTGTTTATGGAATAAAACAAGAATTGGACTACTGTGCTGGAATGGTCAAATTCACTATAAACTCACAAGAAGATCCACACGAATTTCTCATGTACTTACTACAAGTATTGGACAACAAAAACATACCCAACTGTGGAAACATACATGCACTCTCTGCAACAATGTGGCACAAAAACAAATCCCTAATGAACGCTCCGTGTATGTATCCGTGCCTAACTGTGAATCCGTTCCATTTCAGCAACTTGTATAAAATGTAAACCATAGCAGATTATGTACTACCTGCAATTCAGATAACCGCTCCACCTTACAAATACAACACATAGTAAATACGTAATACTAATGCTTCTACGTTACAATGCAGATGGTACCAAAAACAGCTGCAAGCTGACTGGATTCACACATGGTCAAGTATCACTAGGTAAGAAAACCTTCACGACAATAGGTATAATCTACGACACAGGAGCCACAACCAATGCAGGTCACTACACTGCATATATAAAAAATAAATGTGGATGGTTCAAATGTAATGATAGTACCATTACTCTAAACCAGAGATTACCAGCAAATCTTATAAACACTTATTTAATATTCTTAAAACCAAAATTGTATAACTAATCTGTGCATAAACATTAATACAACTTTAATTAGAAAACTATAAACAGTTAGAATATGCCAACAGGTATCTAACTGCCCCAAGATTCTGCAACAATCAAACAGATAAATCAATACCACTAAATTGTTATAAGAAATAAACAGTTCGAATACGCCAACATGTATCTAACTGCCCCAAGATTTTGCAACAACCAAACAAATAAATCAATAACACTAATAAATAATTTGTGCATAAACATTAATAAAACTGCAATTAGAAAACTATAAACAGTTAGAATACACCAACAGGTATCTAACTGCCCCAAGATTCTACGACAACCAAATAGATAAATCAATACCACTATAATATAACAAGAAATAAACAGAATACACCAACAGGTATCTAACTGCTCCAAAAATCTGCAACAACCCAACAGATAGATGAGCAACTTCAGAATATAAATAAAAAACTATAACCAGTAACAATTCGAAGCCCGGACGCGTTAAGGGCGACTGCTGAGACTCCTGCTGTTTGGCTGTTGCTGCTGCTGGTCTACCCTTCTTGGAAAATCTACTTACACTCCTTCATTCAGCGTGTTCCCCTTGCGCCCCTCGCTCTCTGTGAGGGCGGCTGAAAGCGAACGAGCGAACCATTGAAGACCCGCCCACTTTGCAAGCTCTGCCCATTCAGGAAGCACAAGCATAAAACAGGAGCCCAGCAACCCTTGCGGCGTGAAGCCCGGACGCGTTAAGGGCGACTGCTGAGACTCCTGCTGTTTGGCTGTCTGCTGCTTTTCTGCCGTCTGCCGACCGCAAGGCTTCTAGTGCAATCGCTCGAGAGAAAAAAAAAAAAAGTGCTACTGGGTACATGACACAATACAATGGCAGGCCCCCAGACTCGGAGGAAGACGCTCCACTACCGCAGAATGGCAAATCCATGGACTGCCCCCGCGGATGGAGGCGGCAAGGTAAGTAAAAGTGCACCCTGGCCTTCCTGGCAATTGAAGTAAACGCAATTCAAAAAGAAACAAGTACAAATTTACCCGAAACTGCGACAACCCAGGCAACAATACTACCTCCGGCGCTTAAACACTCCATCCAGCGAGCGCCGCCTGATTTATTCAATCCATCTAATACACAAACAAAGGTGTCCATGAAAACGAATAGTGATCTTGGCGACCCGTTCCGCAATCTCAACCCTCAACCCTAACGTCGGTAACGAGGTCACCGACGCTGAGCTAATTAATGCCGCCAATGTTCCGATCGTGGACCAAGAAACACCTTCAATAAAGCCCAAGTGCAGCCCAAGAGCAGGAGGAAGGTGCTATGCCAAAATGCACCTCTGACGAAAATGAAAATCAATCTACACAAATATTGAGCAAAAACGCCCCTGTTGTTCCTATACAATCGTCTCTGCCGGCAAGACATGCAACCACAATCGAGACACTGTCTTCAAATGCAAAGCCACAAGACACAATCGGAACCAAACCTAGCATTAAAAATAACAAGAACATAGTGCTGGATGCACCCAGAGAACAAGCTGAAAAAACACATAAGGATGTCCAAAAACCATATAAAGGGAATAACTCCCCCGCAACTCGAAGTAACCTCGCAGGAAATCTAACCTACGGAAACATGGAGACACGAAAAACCTTTCAGAGAAAGGAAAGTGAAAACCAAAGCGCATATGCATGCCAAGCCCCCGAAGACTCAAGTGAAAACAACCTGGCCAAATCAGGCAGTACTCCGATGGCCGCAGACCAAAGACGATTTAGCCCAACATCGAAGCTGGCAAGCAAGGACTCAAGCTCCATTGCAAGAGCTTGCCGCCTTCAACGAATCATCGAATTAAAATTAAAACTAGACCAGTCAGCCTTCGACGATTCAGTGTCAGCACCTACAAACGTACTCCATGCACCAAAAACTCAAACAGTTCAAACCGAATAATTATTGAAAAAGCCCTAAGCTATTCACTTCAAGAATATCAGTCTGATATGGAACACTCACACCAAACATCTAATGGAACCAACTCTCCGGTGCAACAAGTTATCTTATCTGCTGATACTCTAACCCAATTACACACTAACGTTGTAGCTGCCTCCTCAATTGTCTTACTACCCTTCACCAAACTGTACGAATCTTTGAATGGGACAATAAGTGACCAAGGAGCGATGCTTATAAATCTAACAAACAAAATGGAAAAACTCGAATCTTTCACAAGCTTCATACAAAAACAACTTGAATTACAGGCAGACCTATCTACTCGTTGGCAGGAACGGTTATGCGATTTGGCTGCAAGACATCATTGCCAAAACGACAACCTAACCGAAGGTTTGCTGGATGCAGTCAAATGGATGCGTCACCAGTCTGAAGAGGTAGACAAGAAAATCCAAAGGCACGACTCCCTTTCGACGCGAGACAATCCGCCAAAAACGTCCCTTTCACAAAGCGGAAACAAGATCCTAAAGGCTCAAGGTCCTAGTTTGGCAACCATGTCCCCAATAGCTGAAAGCTCACGGCCACTGGCGATGCCCCCCCACGACAATCAACCGCTGCCAGCGCCTAGCAAAAAACCTGAGTCTCAAGCAAGGTCGT